>NC_133622.1:247512341-247876603 GCF_048593235.1 Sminthopsis crassicaudata
ATGAAAACAATAAAAGCACGGCCGTCTCATTTGTAATGAAGATCGAAAACCAAAACCCAATAAATGTAAAAGGTTTAATATGGGGCTTGGCATCTAGTAGGCTTATATAAATATTAGCTATGATTGTGGCAGGCGATTAATCAATGTCTTCTTTTATTCTTTTACTCTTCAGCCTAAGCAAGCAGAATCTCCGCAGACTCCATTCTCAAACCCCAATCCCACTACTTCCCCTTGCTGAGCCTCAGTTTTCCCATCTGTAAAGTGGGTGTGCTATCTGCTTCTCAGAGAAGGAAGACATTTTGCAGAGCACCATAGGAAGCTGAGCCGGGCTTTCTGTTCTTGGAGCCTTGGGGCCTGCAGGGAGCCAGTAGCTACAAGTGGGACCTGCAGCCTGTAGGCAGTGGCTGCTTCTGGGAGAAGCCAGATTTAGCCTCCGGAGGTGGTGGGCAGGTTGGACTGTGGCTCGTGTGGGCAGGATTGCAAGTCTCGCTTTCATATTTAGTTTGAGAGGCTCAGTAACCAAGCTGGATTTCCAGAGCTGCTGGAAACATGTCTAGACTCCCTGTGCCTTGTCTCTTCTCCCAGGAGGACCAAAGGTTTCACTTCCATTGCCACAGCCCTGAAGTAAGCCTGGGGCCCAGTAAGGGCTGGAGAGGTGTCTAAATGATCGATTGATTGGACCTTTTTGTGGTCATAGAGCCACCTCTGAAGTCAACTAACTCAAACCCCGACTTTGCAGAGGAGAAACACTATGTGACGTCCAAGGTGACACAGATAGTATCAGAGGCGAGACTTGAACTCAGCTCTTTTGACCAATGTCTTCATATGAAAGGACTAATTTTGGAAAGTCAAGTACATTGCAGAAGGGCTATTTCTTGAGTGAGGAAAAAAGCCCAGTGGCCTTCAGATTTAACAGCATCGTAGTAGGGAATTTGAATTTGGAGCAAGGGTTGAAGGAAGAAAGAATTGACTCCTGGATTGGAAGAAGACGGGGTCCAGTGCTGGGGCTAGAGTAGGGAGGGGGCTATCATTGCCCTCTCCAAACACACAACCAATGGGACATTGAGACGGTCCCTCCCTGACCTCAAGGGTCTCACATTCACACACAGGAGGCCTCCACTACAAGGCACACTACAGGACCAGTCTGGTGGATCCCAGGCTATAGGGTCAATCTTTAAAAATCCAACTCAAATCTCTGGGAAAACTTCTCCAATGGGGCTGACGAAGAATGACCTTGTTAGTTGAATGATCTTGTTGTGGCTCAGTGAGTAGAGCTCAGAAAGACTCCAGTTAGAAACCCGGTCTCAGAAGCTTACAAGCTGTTAGCAAGTCACTTTAACCATTGCCTGACTCAGTTTCCCCAACTATAAAATGGGAATAATAGGAGAACCTGCTTTCCAGGGTTATGAAGATCCACATTTACAAGAAGTAATATTTATAAGTAATACTGATAAAATGAGATGATGCTTACAAAGCACTTAGCACAGTGCCTGGCCTATATAATAGGTGCTTAATAAATGTGTGTTCTCTTTCTTTTCCTTCTGTCACATGGCCCCCTGTTTCCACTTTAAGGCCCTAATTATGTCATATTTTTATCTGAGTTTGTATCTTATCTCCACATTAGCCTGTAAGTCCCACAGGCCTTATCTAAACTTTCTATCTTCTCCAGGGCCCAGCACACAGAATATCTGCTTCATAAACATTCTTTGAATGAGTGAACATTTCCTACTCTCTGAGCTCACAGCATTTTCAGCAGGTAGGAACCATTTGGTCTAAAAGTTTAAGAACTTTCCCAACTTTAAGAATTCTGTATCAAGTTCATCATTCTTTTCCACTTTACCTCTCACACCTCAGTTTCCCTCCCTGTAAAATGGGGGGAGGGTGTCAGACTACATTGTTGTTTTGTTATTCAGTCATGTCTGACTCACCATGACCATATCTGGGACTTTCTTGGAGCGGTTTCTGATTTCCTTCTCCAGCTCATTTTACAGATTAGGAAACTGAGGCAGGTAGGGTTAAGAGGCTTGAACAGGGTCACACAGCTAGGAAATCTGAGACTGGATTTGAATTCAGGAAGAAAAGTTTTCCAGGCTTGACACTCCATCCACTGAACCACCTAGCTACCCCTCCCCTCTGATCCAGAACCCCTCTGAGTGACTGGTAAAGCCTCTGCTCAGAGTCATGTTTCTTAATGTCTAAAATACATAGTGTTACAAAGGAAATCCGTTATGGTAAAAGCCAGTGATCTAAATGCTAAGCAGTTCACAGAGCTTTGGCTAAGGATCCCTGATCCAGATGGAGCTCTTCATGCTACCAATGAGAAAGCCTAGACCCAGGGTCACAGAGACATCAGCAGAAGGGTCTCTGGCTGATCCACGAACCGCTCTGGGCCCTCTCCCTGGCATCTGCCCCATCCTGTCTCCTGGCTTGGGTCTCTCCTTCCCAGCCAGACTGAGCCTCTGGAGGCCAAAGGCAGCATCTCGGGACCTTAGAGCTTGAGAACTGCCTGGGTTTTCCCCTTTTGATCTGATTTTTCTTGCACAGCATGACAAATATGGAAATATATTTAGAAGAATTGCACACGTTTAGCCTATATCGAATTGCTTGTTGTCTTGGGGTGGCCGGAATGGGGGAGAGAGGGAGAAAGATTGGAACACAAGTTTTGCAAAAGTGAATGTTGAAAATAATCTTTGCGTGTATTTGGAGAAATAAAATACTATCAAAAGTTTTAAAAATGGATGTATAGGCCCTTTGCAATAAATAAATAAATAGAAAAAAAAAAAAAAGAACTTGAGAAATGCAGGAACTGTTTGGAGTTGACTGGGTAGGGCCTCTAAGGTCTGGGGAAGCCAGGAGGGCTGGCCCATGCACAGCCTGTGTCAGTGGTAGTGGTTGGGAGAGCCAGAAAACCCAGAATTACTGACTTGTAAAGAACTTCTGAATCTAAATCCTCTGAGCTCTGGACCTACTTTGTCCCAAGCCTTTTCCATCTTTAGTCCCTAGCTTTCAGGGCTTTCAGGAACTGACTCCCAAATCCAGAGCCAGGAGGACAGTTTAGAAGACTGAGGTTCAGAGTGTGGTCCATGTCTTTTTGTCCCCACGACAAATAGAGAACAAGGCCAGAAGGATGCTCAGGGGTCCTGTCCCAAACGGTGTGCCCATCTAGATCCCGACCTGACTCAGCCATCTCTCTTTACATTCATACACATCTTCAGGAAAACTGCTCCAATAGGGTTGATGAACAATGACCTTGCTCCTCAGAGTACAGAGCCAGCTAAGTAGTCCAATGGGAAGAGCACTAGACCTGGGGCCAGGAAGACCCAAATCAGCCTCAGATACTTACGGGCAAGTCACTTCACATTTCCCCCTTTCCTCCCCCCAGCTCCACCCACACCCACTAATGCTCCCCAAGGCCTCCCAAGCTATAAGTTTTCGGGAAAGAGAAATGATGTGAAAACAAAAGCCCTGTGTGTGCTGCAATGAAGATTGAGAGTCATTTGTGAAGTGGGGAGACAGATTGGGATTCAAAAGATGGGGGTGGCAATAGTTATAGTTAAATAATCAAATTGTCTGGACTCTCAAGTAAACAAAGGGGCCTCCTTTCTTTCAAAGATATATAGCATAACCTTTTCTCTATAAGGGGAGAGGGGGGAATGGGGCAAGTCCCATATCTAACTACTTCTTGCAGGGAGGCAATTATATGAGCTGAATTAAATTTGGTTATAACAAGTCACTGACTTGTTATATAACTTGGGGCAAACAGGTTTCCCTTTTGCAGTTTCCCCATCTGTATTTCTTTGCATTTTTAAAAGTAAATATTTCTCACTAACTTCTGAGAAAATATTTCTCACTGTGACTAATTTTGGTTATACTTAAAAAAAAATAATAGCCTTTTATTTTCAAAATATATGCAAAGATACTTTTCAACATTCATCCTTGAAAAATCTTATGCTCCTTGGGTGTTTTTTTTTTTTTTTTCTCTTCCCAGATTATTTTTACCTTCCGAATACAATCCTTCCTTTGCAACAACAACAACAACAAAATTCGGTTCTGCACATATATATTGTACCTAGGATATACTATAAGATATTTAATATGTATGGGAATGCCTGCCATCCAGGGGAGGGGGTGGAGGGAAGGAGGGGAAAAACTTGGAACAGAAGGGAGTACAAGGGATAATGTTGTAAAAAAAATTTACCTATGCATATGTACTGTCAAAGAAAATGTTATAATTATAAAAATTAATAAAATTTAAAAAAGAAAGTTAAAAAAAAGAAAAATCTTATGCTCCAAATTTTTCTCCCTCCTTTCTCCCACTGGTTTCCTAGAGAACAAGTAATTGAATGTAGATTAAACATGCGCGATTCTTCTATAAATAATTCCACGTTTATCATGTTGCCCAAGAAAAATTAGATAAAAAAGATAAAAAAAAAACGAGAAAGAAAACAAAAAGTAAGCAAACAACAACAAAAGATGAAAATACTATGCTGTGATACATGGTCCGTACCTATAAGCCTCCCCATCATACAATAACATTATTGGAATGGATGATCTTTAAGGTTCCTCCTGCTCAAAACTGATTCAACAGTTTTCTTCTATTATCAGACTCTACCAGATTCTACTACTTCAAAGCTTCCTCTGATTATTTATAATCCTAATCTAAATTCCATTAAAAATTCAGGAGTTTATCTCCCTGGGAACATCAGAGCAGAAAACAAGTAAGAAGTGAGGAAAACAACAAAGATTTCTCAGTCACTGAACCCCACGATTCATTCACTCATCAGGAATTTCTTTATGTCAATATTACTTGAAATAAATGGGTCTCCCATTAAGTGAAGAGCACTTGAAGGCATTATAGTTTGTGGATGGAAGGGAACATTATTTATTGTGATGTAAGAAATGATAGAAGGGGCAGTTTCAGAGAAACCTGGAAAGAGTTTTATGAGTTGATGAATGAAGTAAACAGAGCCAGGAAAATCTCAAGAGGACTTGATGTATATGGGGGGAAAAGAAACCAAATCGTGTATTATCATAATGATGATGATAGGTCTCAAAGATGGCAGAAGGAAATGCATTTCCCTCCCTCCAATGGACAAGTAATGGTCTAAGAAAAATATAGTAATATTAAGAAAGTACTTAGTAATTGTAGGTCAGCTAGGTCTCACAGTAGATAGAGTACTGGGCCTTGAGTAAGGTTCAAATCCATCCTTAGACAATAGATGTGTGATCCTGGACAAGGCATTTAATCCTCCTTACCTCATCAGTAAAATGAGTTTCCTTATCAGTAAAATAAACTGGAGAAGGAAATAGCAAAACCTCTCCAGTATCTCTGCCAAGAAAACCCATATGGAGTCAGGAAGTCGGACATAACTGAAAATTGACTGAACACCAACGCTCAGTAATTTAGACATGATGTCTGCCAGAAACACAATTTTATTTAGTTTCACATTTATCTATATTCAAGTCATTTTGAGCTGAGACAGAAAGAAAGACAGGCAGACAGACAGACAGAGAGACACAAGTTGTCCCCCATGCTCTGTACCATGGCTCTCTGCCCCAATATTTCCCATAACAGAGGAATTTTGAACAAGAAAAAAAAATTAAATATGGACTGAATTGGCATTAAAAAACAGTTGAATAATCAAATTGTCTGGACTCTCAAGTAAACAAAGGGGCCTCCTTTCTTTCATAGATATATAGCCTAACCCTTTCTCTATAAGGGGGGAGAGGGGAATGGGACAAGTCCCAGGTCTAACTGCTTCTTGCAGGGAAGCAATTATATGAGCAGAATTAAATTTGGTTATCCTTCCAGATCCATTTCCCAAAAAAAGTCTTTGTTATCCACCTTTCCACTTTTCCAAGGATCTTGAAAAGGCTTTTTGAGTGCAGAGAAATGTAGAAAAACTAAACAAGACATTTACAAAAATATATATTCTGCTCAGTGAGGGATTATGGGTATAGAACATGGCAGATATGATCGGCCTGAGTTGATACATTGGTTAATTTTACTGTTTTCTTTCTTCATGAGCAGAATTAAATTTGGTTATCCTTCCAGATCCATTTCCCCAAGAAAAGTCTTTTTGTCAGGGAAGATCTAATTCAGTTCCAATTGATCGGTGATGGACAGAATCAGCCACACCCAGAAAAGGAACATTGGGAAATGAGTGTAAACTGTTTGTATTTTTGTTTTTCTTCCCAGGTTATTTTTACCTTCTGAATCTAATTCTCCCCGTGCAACAAGAGAACTGTTCCGTTCTGCACACGTATATTGTATCTAGGATATACTATAACATATTTAATATGTATGGGACTGCCTGCCATCTAGGGGAGGGGATGGAGGGAAGGAGGGAAAATTTGGAACAGAAGTGAGTGCAAGGGATAATGTAAAAAAATTACTCATGCATATGTACTGTCAATAAAAATGTATAATTAAACAAAAAAGAAAGTCTTTTTGTCATCCATTTTCTACCTTTCCAAGGAACTTGAAAAAGTTTTTTTTTTGTTGTTGTTGTTGTTTTTTAGTGCAGAAAATAGTATTTCTTAATATTGGTAGAAAAACTAAACAGAATATTTAAGAATATATATTTTGTTCAGTGAGAGACTTTAGGTATAGAATATGGCAGATATGATCAGCCTGAATTGATACATTGGTTAATATTGCTCTTTCTTTTCTTTTCTTTTTTCTTTTTTCATGAGCAGAATTAAATTTGGTTGTCTTTCCAGATCCATTCCCCAAGAAAAGTCTTTTTTTCCCCTTTCCATCATTCCAAGGATCTTGAAAAGAGGTTTTTTGTTTTGTTTTGTTTTTTGTTTTGTTTTTGTTTTGTTTTTATTTTTATTTTTATTTTTTTTTTTTTTAGTGCAGAGAAATAGTATTTCTTAATATTGGCAGAAAAACTAAATAGGACATTTAAAAATATATATGTTGCTCAGTGAGGGACTATAGGTATAGAACATGGCAGATATGATCGGCTTAAGTTGATTCATTGGTTAATTTTGCTCTTTTCTTTTCTTTTTTTCATGAGCAGAATTAAATTTGGTTATTCTTCTAGATCCATTTCCCCAAGAAGAGGGGAAATCCACCTTTCCAAGGATCTTGAAAAGGTTTTTTTTTTTTTTTTTTTTTTTTAGTGCAGAGAAATAAAATTTCTTAATATTGGTAGAAAAACTAAACATGACATTTAAAAATATATATGCTTCTCAGTGAGGACTATAGATATAGAATATGGCATATATGATCAGCCTGAGTTAATACATTGATTAATTTTTCTTTTTTCTTTTCTTTCTTTTTTTAACTTTTACTTACAAGAGTGGGCTCAGGGGCAGGAGAGGATATATTCAGAAATAAGAAAAAAGATATCAATTAAAATTTAATTTAAAAAAAATAAATGGGCCTTACAAAGGGATTTGGTGAGGTTTTCATTGTCGTGCTAGTTTTGACACCAAGAAAAAAAGCAAAGAAGAAATGGGAAGAATAAACTCTTTGAGCAGAGGGCGTATTTTGGGGAAATGAAGAAGAAAGCAAGTAGCAGATGTATTTGGAAAAGCTGATGATGAAGAGAATGAAGAATTTAAATCTCTCTATCCTGGACTTCTCTCGCTGGGAGCCCATACAGTTCCATCCTTTTGGCTTCTTCCACAATTGATTGGCTCCCTCCCAGAACCTCCTTTTTAAAGAAAGCTCACAAGTCTCCCATATCTTCATTCCTCTTTGGGCTACATCCCTGCTTCTCTGGACTCCACCCTTTTCTCCCTAATTGCCTTTTATATATTGGAAGGAAGATTCTCTTCCTTTCTACCTGTGATGATGATGATGATGATGATGATGATGATGAAGAAGAAGAAGAAGAAGAAGAAGATAGTTGACACAGTACTTATTACATGGCAGGCACTAAGTACTTTACAATTCTCTCATTTGATCTTACACAAACTCTGGAAGGAAAACTATTATTATCTCCATTTTACAGATGAGAAAACTAAGGTAAATGGAGAGCAAGTTTTTGGTGTAGAGTCATAACAGCTAGCTTGTATTTATATTTCCAACACTTAGCACAGAAAACACATTTTTAAAAAATGGTTTGCTGAATTGACAAAGTAGTTCATGGGGAGACTTCTCTCCTTCTAAGCATCAGTGTACAGTGCTATAAAGGAGGGGTTTGCACGGGGTGATGGACCAGAGCTGGGATTTTTTATTCAGGATTTATCCTGGATAGTGGTAACTTAGTTAAATCTCATGTCTATTATATGCCTGTAGGGGTGTATGTCTAGAGACAATTACACCAATAAAAGAAGTCCTGAAGGGCTTCTAAGACAATCCCAATGGCCCTTGGCTTCTGGAAGTTTCTGCTAATGCTGGAAAAGGTCTAACTCCAGTCCAGGGATGGATTTCACATCCCTCCTCGGAGGACCAGCCAGGCTAAGCTTGGGGACAAGACAAAAACAAAGGCAGTGAGAGGTTGTACTCCACATCATGGAGAGAGAAAGGATGCTGACAGAACTGTGGTTCATTGATTTCCTTTCATGTCCTAGAAGACAGATGACTGGATAGAAAGAAGAGTCAGAAAGATGTGAGTTCAAATTCTACCTCTAATCTATTAGCTGTGCGATCTTGCACAAGTCACTTGCTTTTCTGAAACATCAAGCAGCGTCCCTAGAGGGTGCTTTTCTAAGTCATAAAAAAATCATAAAAATGCGTTCTAATATTTAGTTGGGAGAGTTCCCAACCTGACAAACTTATAGGTCCTTCATGCATTTAATCCAATCACCCATCTGTCCATCCATGCACCCATCTATCTGTCAACAAGCCTGTCTTAAACACCTACTATGTGCCAGGCATTGAGTTAGGCACTAGGAAGACAAAGATAGAAAGGAAAATTATTTCCTCACACCCAGAACTCATGTTTTATTGGGAAAACAGATAATCAGATAAAGAAATACAAGCCATAGACAAAACAATTCCCTCACACCTAGAACTCATGTTTTGTTGGGTGAATAAAACAGACAAACAGATAAAGAAATACAAGATATAGACAAAATAAGTACGCAGAGATTAGGGAGTGACTTGAAGGCATGTGATTGATTAGGAAAGGCTGCCCGTATGCAATTCTACATCCATTCACACATGAACACACGTGCATAAACTCTTAGGTTTAACAGTTATTTTATGCCTATCGGTACTACATACACAGGAAGTATGACGAACTATCATATATTACATATTATATACATACATGTATACTATAATGTACACATATAACATTTAGTACTTACTATACATCAGGCACTGTGCTAAGTGCTTTACAATTATTGTCTCATTTGATTCTCACAAAAACTCTGGAAGGAAAACTATTATTATCCCCATTTTACAGAGGAGGAAACTGAGGCAAATGGAGATCAAGTTTTTTGCCTGGACAAATGCTTTCACTTGTACAGGAAATTCCCTTCTCTCTTTGCTTCCCACATTCCAGCCAAGTTACCCATATTGCTGTTCTCCATGGACAACATCCATCTCCTGCCTCCACGCTTTTGCAGAGGTTGTACCTCAGGCTCTCCCTCTTCATCATCAACCTTAGAAGCTTCCTGCAAGGCTCAGCGCAGGAGTTCCCTGCTACAAGGGGCCTTTCCTGTTTCCCAGTCAGGTGGTGCTTTCCCCTTCCTCCCCACACAATGTACTCTGCCCATTTTGGCTTAACTGGGTGCATGTTCTTTCTCCCTAGAGGGCCGGAGCTCCTTGAGGGCAGAGGCTCTATTGATTTGTCTTTTCATCCATCTAGCAAAATTCCTGGGAACATGGAAGTTCCTTAACACAAGCTTGTTAAATGGATGGGTAGAGATGCCAATTTATGCAAGTTTTATAAAAGAATGGATGGGCAGCCCGGTGGTCCAGTGGATAGAGTAGCAGCCCTGGACTCAGAATTCAAATCCAGCCTCAGCAACTTTTGCTTACTAGCTGTGTGACTCTGGGCAAGTCACCTAACCCCAATTGCCTTGCCAAAAACAAACCAAAAAACAGGAATGGGTACTTGTATGTGTGTGTATGTATGTATAAATATACACACATATATGTGCATAATATATTATGTAAAGAAAAATCATAAAAGCTACACTTTTCTTGGAATAGGAGGGACAGGACTCTGAGTAGCTTCCTTGTTAGCCACGAGGCTCACTCTCCTGTGTTGTCTGCCTCCACTTATCCAGGACCCACATCTTCCCTGGGCAATGGACCAAGGACGTCCCGATGCGGGAGAAATCCATCTTTAAAGGCAACAGTGGATGGAAAGCAGAGTTGACAAGACCTGAGTTCCCACTTGCCCTTAGGCCAAGTTCTTAGGATCCTGCTGCATCTGTAGCACTGATGGTTGACAATCCATGATTCTTTGTTGTCACAACTATCAATCAACAAGCATTTAATCATGTGTCCACTTAGTAAAGTGCAGGGAACTGGGCTAGGCTCTGGGAAAGCCAAGAAAGACAACCACCACAAATCCAAACCCACCATCCAGTTTCTGCCCTCGAAGAGCCCCTATTCTACAGGGTGAGGGGAGCAAAATATATGTCACAGTAGATGGAAAGTAAACTTAGGGGGGAAGGCTCCAGCAGCTATAAGCTATATGACCTTAGGTCACTTTTCTCCCTAGGCCTCAGTTTCCCCATTTGTAAAATAAGGAAGTTGGGCTAGCTGGTCTTTAGGCTTCCTTCCAATTCTAGGTATATAATCTTCTATGTGATGGGCCTTTGCTCCTATGTGTGTCCCTTTCTCTGCCCAGGCCTCAGTTTCCCCATCTGTAAAATAAGTAAGTTGGGTTAGCTGGTCTTTAGGCTTCCTTCCAATTCTAGGTATATAATCTTCTATGTGATGGACTTTTGCTCCTATGTGTGACCCTTTCCCCCCTGGACCTCAGTTTCCCCATCTGTAAAACAAGGACATTAGGCTAGCTGGTCTTTAGGCTTCCTTCCAAGTCTAGATATGTAATCTTCTAGGTGATGGACCTTTGATTCTATGTGTGACCCTTCCCCTCTTAAACCTCAGTTCCCCCATCTTTCAATTAAGGGCTGCCTGGCTTTTGAGGCTCTAGGTTTCCGGCTCTAGCTGTACAGCCCCATGACGCTTTGAGTCCAGACCCATTACAGTTTACATTGCCCCACCGTGTCTCTGAATGAATCACTTCTGTCTCAAGCTTGATCACCCCTTTTGTGAAATGAAGGGCTGGAAGGCTGCCTTGAAGGATCCTTCCTCTGACACCATGAGCCAGTGTCTAAGGCCCCTGCCCCACTCCCACGTGGCTGGGCCATCAGCCGCCTCTCTTCTCCTGCAGACACCTTCTCCTCCCCCACTCTCCATCCCACAAAGCCTTGAAGGCTCGGCTTGCTGGGAGGTGATGCACCCACAAGGCATCCATCATGAGAGCCCATCAAACCATCAGCGTTGCATCAGCCCTTGCAAACTGGGTGTGCAAACCAGAGGTCCCTGCATGCATATTGCACGCCTGGGAGCGGGGCCACCGTACCTCAGAGCCTGACAATATCTCAGCTCACCCTGAACCCCGGCTCGGCTGACAGATGCTGAGGGGGTCTCAGTCTGGGCTCAGTTTCACGCTGGAACCTATTTCAGTCCATCGGGAGATCCCCAGATCCAAGATTTAGTCTTAGAAAGGAGTTGGGAGTCATCTAGTTCAACTCCTTTTTTACAGGTGGGAAAGCTGAGGTTCAGAGAGGCTGTGACTTGCCCAGGTACACACAGCTATGGAGTCCAAAGTCTGGAAGCCACATCTTTCCACCCCAAGAATGATGATCAATCCATTACCCAGCTCTGTGCCAGGGGCTGGGGATAGAAAGAGAAAAACATCCAGACTGGGATCCTTTACTCCAATGGGTTTACTTTCAATTTGGCACAAAATAGCCCCAGGAATAAGTAAAATACAAACAAATTATCTCCAAAGGGTTAAGGGGGAGGAACAGCCTTTGGCAGCCTTTCACTTTCTAGCACTAAGACTTTCTCTGCTCTGGGGAGCCCAAGTTATTCCAATTTTTCATTTTCTGTGAATTTCAGTCAAATCCTGCTCTGTGGAGCAGTGGAAGGACCCAGAAATGAGCCTCTGGGGCATTCGTTTGAACTCCACCTGAGCTACGTTCTACCTGTGTGAGTTTCCTCCCTCCCTAGGACAAGTGTATGAGCTTCCTACCTGCCCAACCGCATTTTCCCTCCTTTTAAACCATGAAGAAGCCCTAGTAGGTAAAACTCTAGGGCAAACAGACTGCATCTGAGAGCAGAATCTGGAACTGCTGACAGTTAAGGCAGTCTGGGTTCTACTCACTCACCATGTGGCTCACTTCCTTTCTTATGAGCCTCAGTTTCCTCATTTCAGCCAGAAGTAACTTCTGTTCTTCCTCCCTTAGCCCAGTTTTTGTTATCTGTAGTAGAAGGCCCTAATCTTAGATGTTTAACTGGATGTGTACATACAGTATCACCATTCTATACTGTTGATTTCACTCTCCCCCAGTGATAATTTTGGTAATTGTAATATTGTGATATTATTTGTACTTTGTAATGTATTGTCATATATCGTGTAATACATTGTAATATATTGCACGTTGTAATATTTCTTAAGTCTGAGAGTGCAATACCAGTTTTATTTAAACAATTTTATTTAAAATTATTTTATTTTTTATGTTTTATGTTTTATTTTATGTTTTATGCTATGTTTATATTTTTATTTTTTGTTTTATGTTATGTTTATTTATATTTTGTGTTTCATTTAAATAATAGTTATTTTAGAATTGCACATATATATTTAATATATATCAGATTGTTTGTTATTTTAGGGAAGAGGGAGGTGAGGGAGGGAGAGTGCAAGACCATTCATTTTATTTTTAAAAATTGTTACCTTAGAATTGCATGTATTTAACTTATATTAAATTGTTTGTTATCTTGGAGGGAGAGGAGGTAAGGGAGGGAGGAAGAAAAATCTGGAACAGGAAGTCTTACAAAAATGAATGTTGAAAACTATCTTTACATGTATTTGGAAAATAAAACACTATTGAAAATTTTTTAAAAAATAAAAAATTGTTACCATAGATATTATTGCTCATTTGTTTTCCCATTCAAATTTTATTTTTATTTTATTTAGATCTATAAAGAAAACTTTTTGAGATTTTGATAGGTATTACATAAAATGTCAATTATTTGGGGGGAATATTGTCATTTTAACCATATTGATTCAACCTATCCATGAACATAGAATGTATTTCTAATTATTTATCTTCTTAATTTCAGTCATAAAAATTTAGTCATTATCTCTATACAAGTCACATATGATTTTAGTTAATTAATTCTCAAATAACTTGATGAGTTCTGTTACTTTTACATGTGGAGTTTATTTTATGATGTTTTCTTAATCTTTATACTTTATTATCTAAAATGCAGGGGTTTTTGTTAGTTTGTTTTTACTGAAGAAATTGGGGTTAAGTGACTTACCCAGAGTCACACAGCCAGGAAGTGTTAAGTGTCTGAGATCAGATTTGAACTCCGGTCCTCCTGACTTCAGGGCTAGGGCTCTATCTACTACATCTACTAGCTGCCCCAAAATGCAGAATTTTAATGGGTTTATTTTGTGTTATGTGACCTTGCTGAGGTCATTTGTTGTCATCATTAATTTTTTCGGTGAAGACATTTGTATTTTACAGATACATTATCATGTCATCTACAAATAATTATATTTTGATCCCTTTCTATCTAATCCCTCTAATAAAGAGGTTCATAACCTGTGGTCTATGAACTTGGTTTTTAAAAAATATTCAATATAATTGGCGTGCTTCGTAATTCTATACATTTTATTTTAGTCTTTTAGAAAATGTGATTCTGAGAAGAGATTCCATCTCGAAGTGCCTGTCCAAGGGGTCCAGAACTTAAAGAGTTAAAAGATTCTGTTATAATATATTTGCTCTATGTATAGAAAATGACTGAACAACAATTTCCTGATTCCAGACCCAGCAATCTATCCACCAGACTACCTTGCCCTCTTATCCCTTATAACACTCACTAAAACATATAGCCACCGTATATTTGTTCTTTATATAACAAATGAGGAAACTGAGGCAGAGAGGTTAAGGGTCACACAGCTAGTCTGAGACCAGATTTGAATAAAGGAAGATGAGGATTCCTGACTCCACTGTGCCACCTAGCTGCTCTTGAGTCAAAAAGACCTGAGTTCAAATCTAGCCTCTGTTTGCCTCAGTTTCCTCATCTGTAAAATGATCTGAAGAAGGAAATGGCAAACCATTCCAATGTCTTTGCAAAGAAGATCACTATGAGGATCATAAAGACTTAACTAAAACAACTGGATAGTAACAACAAATTAGGAACAAAAGAGATATATTTGACATCATTTTTTAAGTCTCTAAAAAAAAGAAATTGAAAGAAAAATAACATTAGACAAAATGTGCATGGCAGATGTAACAAGTAAACTTTTAAACAATTGCAATTACAACTTGAGATCTAAAACATAAAGAATTGTTCAAATTTATGACTTTCGATTCTTAATTGACAAGTAGTGAAAAACTGTGAACAGGAAGCTTTCAAAAAAAAGAAATTATTGAAAAATAGACTTGAAAAAACACGCAACTTTACAAATTATCAAAAGAAATGTGAATTGACAAAAAATAATTAAAAACAACGAAACTCTGGGGGCAGGGGAAAAAAAGAGAAACTATATACTCATTCATTGCCAATGAAATTTGCAAACAAGTCATCTTTTTGGAGAACCATCTAACAGTAAAAGTTACAACCAAAAGAAAGAAAGAAAGAAAAAAAACAACCTCATATTTTACCCCCAAAATAACAGTTGGGAATATGCTGTACTTTAAAATATACTTTAAAAAAAGTTATCTGTTCATCTGATCGACATAATAATAAACCACAAGTCCAAAAGAATGAAGATGAAAGCTACCATTCAAACTCTTGACAGAGAGACGGTAAACTCAAAATGCATACTGAGACATAAATTTTCAGAAGCAACTAACGTGGGAATTGATTTTGCTGGATTCTGCAGTTATGTGTTGAGGGTTTTACTTTTCATTTTGTAAAATTTGCTCAGTGGGGAGGAAGATCAACTTTTTAAAAATATTTTAAAATATGCACATTAATTAAACAAAAAAAACCTATCTTTTGGAGATTTTTAAAGCAACATTATTTAAAATTCATTAGATTGTGAGCTTCTTGAGAGGGAAAACTGTCTTTTGTCCTTTTTTTTTTCTTTTCTTTGTATTCCCCAATATTTGGCATAGTGTACGGCACATAGTAGTCATTCAACAAATATTTATAGAATATTTGCAAAAAAAAATTTAAATGGAAGAAATCTAGATGGGCAAAAATTGCATTATATAATTATAATTATACAATAAGTATAATTGCATACACTTTATAATATAATTATTATATAATACATAAATATATAATTATAATATAATTATATAATAAGTATATATTATATAGTATGTACAAGTATATAATTATATAGTATATATAATATATATAAGTATATATTATATAGTATATAATATAAGTATATAATAAGTATAATTATGTTATACTTATTAAAATTATATGATGCAAATAAAACAAACAAATATGAAGAAAACAAAAAACTAGAAAGATCTTTGTGAAGTAATATAAAGTGAAAAAGAGAAACTCAAAGAATGGGGACCCCACAGAAAAAGGGAGAGAGGACGAGACGAATAATCTCAATGGATACTTAAAGGGAAACTAATGAAAAAATCAATGTCATTCATGCAAATTAATTAGTTAAATTATAATTAATTAGTGTAATTGTTGGAGAGTTTTTTGGTTGTTTTTATTTTAAACAAAAACTATTCAGTTTTAGTTTCTGTTAATTTTTGGTTCTGTATTCCTAATATATATATACCATATATATACCATATATGTGGTCAAGAGTCACAGTTATACTATTTATATTTTTATAATATTTATCTTTATAAATAAATGTTTATATTTATATTTATAATAATTTAGCAAAAAATTAAAGAAGGGTAAACTCTCCAGCACTGTCTTCCCTGTGAGTGTCAGAAGCACCTTTAAAATTCCATAGTTACCACCAATGTGTCTATCCCTCTTTCCCTTCATTATCCATCTGGGGATGTTCAGGGAATATAAACTAAATTCATTTGATGAGGGAGGCCTGCTCCTTAAAAAAAAAAAAAATAGATTCCCAAATCCAACACAGATGTATCTTTGATCAAGCTAGCCCAATTTCTACAGCTCCTAATTAGCCTGCCAGTTATCAGCTTTGAAAGGTCATTGTTCACATGATCCACAGCTGAAGAAAAAATAACCTTCACAATATGCTCAACAAATGGACATCCCATTGTGCTTATGGGAAATTCACAGCCAGTTAAAGCAGCCCACTGTGCTAGTCAAGGCGACATCAAGCCCACAGCTTCTATCCTAGTTATGTCCACTGAGACCAAACAGAGCAAGACTCATCCTTCCTTGGGATGAGTGGGACCAGTGGTGATTTGAAGTCAAAGAACATTAAAACCTCGTCCTACTTTTTACTCTTTACTCTTTGTATGGCCCGGGGCAAGTGCCAAGGCAAGGACCTCAATTTCCTCTTCTGTAAAATGAATAGTTTTGATTCAATGTCTGACTGACTCACTTGGGTTTTTTTTTTGGCAAAGTTACTCAAGTGTTCGTCATTTCCTTCTCCAGATTATTTTACAGATGATAAAACTTGGGCAAACAGGTTAAGTGACTTGTCCAGGATCATACAACTAGTAAGTATTTGAGGCCAGATTTGAACTCTCCTGATTCTAAACCCAGAACTTTTAACTAATTAAGTCACGTAGCTTCCCTCCTAGTAAATTCTTAACAAATAGTTTGACATATTCTTGAGCTCAGGTCTTCCTGACTCCACTCTAGCCACTGGGCCACCTACCTGCCCTCTGATATCCATTCCACCTATACATCTATTTTTATTTTTATTTTTTATTTTTTTATGAGGCTGGGGTTAAGTGACTTGCCCAGGGTCACACAGCTAGGAAGTGTTAAGTGTCTGAGATTAGATTGAACTCAGGTCCTTCTGAATTCAGGGCTGGTGCTCTATCCACTGCACCACCTTGCTGCCCCCCCACCTATAAATCTACAATTGTAAGAAATGCTTGAAGATAATGATCATGTCACTTCTGGTGCTGCTTTTTCATCAATGCTCACATTGCCTTCTTTAGACCCTCCTGGCCCCTAGAACTAATCGTGATGTTCTAGAAGTGGTCTGACCAGGCAGAAGGCTAGAACAGAGACTATTAGAGCTTCAGGGGGGGTTAGAATGGAAGAGCTGAATGGTTTTTTAGAACATAAAACTACATTTTAGAAAAGAGTAGGAGCTTAGAATAGAGAACTCAATGTTGAATGATAAAAAGGATCTTAGAATACAAAACAGAATGCAATCCCTCATCTGTCTGGTTTGGGGGGTGAGTACCCCTTTACCAAAGCACTTACTACCAATCTCCTAAAGCACATGCATTTTTACTTATTCATTCATTCCTATTTTAGTGATCACTTTGTTTCTCTTTGTGCAGTTAAAAAATTAAAACTATTAATTTAAATTTAATTTAAATTTATTTAATTAATTTAAATTAATTCTAAAAAATGAAATTATTTCTTAGCCACAACCCATCACATTCAATTCTTCAGAACAAAGTCTAGTGTACAAATCAAGACTCTTCTGTCATGCATTAGAAAACCAAATGTCAACAGTCTTTTGAATTGTCCAAGGTTTGGGGTTATCTGAATCACTGCCCTCCTTTTAGAGAGTAACCACAAGTCACCAAAATAACAATAGCTGATATTTATACGGCACTTTATGAATACAAAGCAATTTCATGTGAAAGATAGAATAAAAAAAAAGGTGGATTTGGGAAGAAGAAGTGGGCATTCCTGGGGCTTTCAAATATTCCATGGGTACCATCATAATGGGTGCCGGGCTGTTTTTTTGTTGCTTGACTAGCCCACCTCCTTTTTGAAATAATAGAAAAGCAACCCATGAGACCACTAGGATGGTTCCCAGGGAGTATTTGAAAGACGCAGAAAAACACTTCCAGTGGATGATAGAGGTATATACCCTGGAGATCTGATAGGAGGTAATGGTCAAGAGGCTCTCAGAATGAAGACATCCATGAGATCAGAGATCTAGGAAAGTGCTGCTCTATGTCTTATTTGATCCTCACAATGAATAGTCTTTAATTTCAAGATGGGGAAAGTGAGATCCAGAAATATATGATCTGCCAAAGATCATAGAGAATTGCATAATCCTAGAAAGGCAGAGTTGGAAAGAGCTTCAGCACAATATACTTAATGAGTGGTCAGCCAGCCTCTTACTGAGGACATCGAGCGAGGGGGAATCACCCTCCCTCCTGAGGAGACTATTCCACTCGTGGATCACCCTGCTCGTCGGGAAGGTTTGGGGTGATGTAACTCTAACTCTGTCTCTTTGGGAGTTTCCTCTCTTGTTCCTAGTTCCAAACCTGGGGCCAGGCAGAACAAATCTAAATTCTCTTCCATGAGGCAGATAAACCTTTTTAAATACTTGCAACTAGTCACTTAACCCCAGCCTCAGGGAAAAAAGTAAAATAAATAAATAAACAAACAAACAAACAAACAAATAAATAAATAAACAAACAAATAAATAAATAAATAAATAAATACTTGCAACTCCCATATCCCCTCAGTCTGTCCTTCTCCAGGCTGAACCACCCCAGGCCCTTCAGCTACTCCCCATGACATAGACTCTAGACCCCACACACCAAGTCCTCCCTTATTGATGCCCTTCCTAAAGTTTGGTCTCTAGAGTTGACCACAATTCTCCAGATGTGGTCTGAGCAGGGCATTGAACACCAAGAAAGTCTCCTCCTTCTTCCTTCTTCCTGGAAGCCATGTCATTTGGGCATCAAGGTGCCCAAGGTTCCCTTAGCTTTCTTGGCCACTGAGAGCAGGAAGGTGGCGCCTAGAACCAAAGCTGGGACAAGGATCTAGGATCTGGGGATAGTGATCCACATCTTTGTCGATTCTCAAGATGCCCTTGCTGTTCTAGGACAGCAAATGCTATCTTGGGATTGCTAGGATGAACATGTCACTGAGCCACACTCCCTCCAGATCCTAGATCCTTGTCCCAGCTCTTGCCAGCTGTCTCAATGGTGGGCCAGCCTGCCTCAAATTCACACTCACAAAGTTAGCTAGCCAAGCTCACTGGAACAGTGAGAGGTGGAATCAGACAACCAAGAACAATGAAGCAAAAGAGGTGCTCCACCCTGGAGAGACACCAAGCAAATGGAAGCAGAGAAAAGGGACTGGTTCCAGGAGAGCCAAAAGGAAGGTTAGGATAGAGAGCTTTGAGGGGGCTTAGGAAGTAAAATGGCAGAACTGAATGGGAACTTGGAAAATAGAACTGCATAGTAAACATGAGAGGGAGCTTAGAATAGAGAATTCAATGTTAATGCTAAGGGGATCTTAGAATATAAAACAAAGTGCAAGAGCTTAGAACATAGAACAGAATGCTGAGGGAACATAGAACAGAACAGCATATAAGGGCTAGGTGGGAACTTAGAATACAGAACTCATTGCTGATTCTAAGGAGCTTAGAATATAAACAGATTGCCAAGAGCTAAGTGGGAGCTTAGAACATAAAACTGAATGGCAGGGTTGAGAGGAAGTCCAGAACATAGAACAGAATGTCAGAGCAAGGAAGGGATTCAGACTATACAACACGCTGTTGGAATAGAGAACTTTCAAGGTTAGAGCAACAGAACAAGTGGGGATGGGGGATGTTAGAACTCAGAATCATATAGCCCAAATCATCCTTTTATAAGTGGAAAAATCCCAGAAATGGGATATGACCAGCTTCAGTGATCCCAGTGAATTGGCAGTAGAGCCGAAAGGGTATTTTAGGTCCCCTAGGATCTGGGAAGCATCCTCAGTGTTTTCTCTGCCTATCCCAGCCACACACCTTCCTCTAAACTTTCAAACAAACCTGAACTCACACACAGCATAATTAGAGTTAGAAGAAGAAACTGAGGCTCGTAAAAGAGTTTAGTGATTAATTTCTCAACAAATGCATACTTCCAAAATCAGTAACCCCATGCTTTTTGCACCAAGCTAGGCCTGTCACTGGGCAACAGCCCCAAACACACACACACACTCACACACACACACACACACACACACACACACACACACACACACAGAGTCTCTTTCCCTCCCTCTCTCTCTCTCTGTCTCTTTTTCTCTGTTTCTCTCTGTCTCTGTCTGTCTGTCTCTCTCTCACTCTCTCTTTCTCTCCCCTTTCCACTGGGGCACAGTTCTGGCCTTTGGACAACACAGTCTCCCCTCAGCCAGGACAGAGACTTCCTATACACTGCAAATGAAAGATCAAAGACTCAATTCTGGACAAGAGAGATATCCCTACTTCAAACGCCAGAACAGGGAAGAAAAGTCATTTTCTCCATCTTGCCACTCCCTTCCTCTCCCTTCTCCCATCTAGTCCTTGGTCTCCCTCAGTTCCCAGAAACACTTTACTTTTCCAGTAGCTACTGAAAAGCCTCTTTACACGTTAAGGACCAAGGGCTTTGGAACTTCCTAAATAATCTGTCTGAGCCTCAGTTTCCCTCTGTGTAAAAAGAAAGGACCACACTAGAAAGCATTTTTTGAGAAGATTTGGGAGGGGGATATTGGCTTAATTAAACTATATGTTCAGCCTCCAAGTTCCCTCTTAGCTCTGATATGATGACGTCCCTTAATCTCCCATCTACCCCGATGGATTTCTGTACCAAGCTCTGGGCTCAGTTTAATTCTATGAAGTGGTTTTGAAGGGACCCCTTGGCCCAGTGGGATAACCGGGTCCAGATGAGGCTCCTCAGACCTCTAGACCCTTGCAAGGCTTTGAGCTGCTGGCTTGCTGAGAGGCAGTGGGGGGGTCCCGTGGGATTTATCTGGAGCCATTTAATAGTGGCATGGCCTTGCACTCCCTGGGCCTCATTTCCTGCCTTTACAAGGAAGGCATCTTTCATATGAGAGAGTGCCAGAGGACTGCCCCCCGCTTCCTTCTCACTCACTTTTACCCCACTCCAAGCCCGCAAAGGGCAGGTGCCGACACAGGGCACAGATTCACAGCTCGGGCACCACCCTGCTGCTCCGGGGCCATTCTTCTCTCCTCCCTTTTGATTCAGCTGCTCTCCCCCCAAACTCAGGTCCTCCTGCCCTCACCCCTCCAGTCTCCCCCCCCCCATCCAAAGGGCACACATGTATCCAAATGGAGCACGTACATCCAAAGGGCTTCTCTCCCCCCCCCCCCTCCAAAGAAGAGATGTAAGAGGTGCTGATTACCTGGGGCAGGACAGCAGCCACCATCAGTGGGACCAAAGGGAGACTCAGCACCACTCCAGAAGTAACAAGGTGATCACTCACAGGCGAACCCCCTGAGCTCCTCACCCCACCCCGAGAGCCTCCACCCCAGGCTAAGGAGGTTTGAGCCTCTACTGGTCATGGAAAATCCTTCTGACTTCCTCTTGTGTCATGGAAAATCTCAGAGACTGGAGGGCAGGAAATGCCCAGGAGGGACATGGGGTCTGATGAGGCCCCATTGCTGAATTGGGGAGAGAGTAGAGAGCCAGAGACTGTAGACAGAGAGGAAGGGAGGATGGGCTGTGGAAAGCTCACTGGTGGGGAGACGTCTGCCATCCCTCTTTCCACTCTTCTCTCTGCTGCTAACAGTCCAGCTTGGGACAATGCAAGTCCCTTCCTTTCCCTGGGCCTCAGTTTCCTACTCTGTCCTAGATGCCTCCAAACTCCCCATCTCAGTCTAAACCCTATGTCCTTGATCCTGTGAAGTGGAGGGAAAAGGAGAGTAGGGAAAGAAAGGACAGGAGGAAAGAGAGGGATGGAAGGTGAAAGTGGAGGTGGAAATGCTAGAAAAGCTGAAGAAAGGAGAAGATGTGGGGGTGGGGGATGATGAGGTACATCAGCTGTGTGTTGTTTTAGGGCAAGTACTTCCCCCTTTCTGGCCTCAATGGTCTCCTCTGTACAGCAGTAGACTGTAATCTTTTCAACTATAGTATAAACTATTTCCATGGCAAAGTAAATAAATAAGCAGAGATAGATAGGAAGATAGATAGATAGATAGATAGATAGATAGATAGATAGATAGATAGATAGATAGATAGATGGATGGATGGATGGATGGATACATAGATGGATAGATATGTGGATAGATAGATAGATAGGTAGATAGATAAATAGATAGATAGATAGATAGATAGATAGATAGATAGATAGATAGATGGATGGATGGATACATAGATGGATGGATGGATACATAGATGGATAGATATGTGGATAGATAGATAGGTAGATAGATAAATAGATAGATAGATAGATAGATGGATGGATACATAGATGGATAGATATATGGATAGATAGATAGATAGATAGATAGATAGATAGATAGATAGATAGATAGATAGATGGATACATAGATGGATAGATATGTGGATAGATATATGGATAGATAGATAGATAGATAGATAGATAGATAGATAGATAGATAGATGGATGGATACATAGATGGATAGATATATGGATAGATAGATAGATAGATAGATAGATAGATAGATAGATAGATAGATAGATAGATGGATACATAGATGGATAGATATGTGGATAGATAGATAGATAGGTAGATAGATAAATAGATAGATAGATAGATGGATGGATACATAGATGGATAGATATATGGATAGATAGATAGATAGATAGATACATACATACATACATACATACATACATACATACATAGATGGATAGATAGATAGATAGATAGATAGATAGATAGATAGATAGATGATAGATAGGTTGGTAGGTAGCTGGTAGGTAAGTAGGTAAATAGACTCCACCACCTTAGTCTCTTTCCCTTCTTGTTATGGATTGGGAAAGGAGACAGATTGGGGGACTAGATGAGGAGGGTTGAGTAGGGAGAGAGGAATTCCCTGGATTGTTTCTGCTTTTAGAAGCTGTGGGGACCATGTTCCCTGCCATCCTTTCCAGCATCTCCTGAAGGAGCCCTCTTGGACTTTATTAGAGTCACTCTGAACAGGGGATGCTGAAGGGACATAGAACCTAGAATGTTGTGATACAAGTAAGTTCCTATTAAAAAGTTCTGGAGGACAAGTACTGTTTCATTTTTAATTCTGTATTATCTTTATATTGGCAAAGTGGTTGGTAGAGAGTGAGGTAATAATGGTATTGATGGTAATAGAGATGTGGTGATGATGATGGTGGGGGTGATGATGAGGATGGTGGGGGTGATGATGAGGATGGTGGGGGTGATGATGAGGATGGTGGGGGTGATGATGAGGATGGTGGGGGTGATGATGATCACAGCCAACATTTTCATAACATTTCAAGTTTTGTGAAGCACTTTATACATTTTGATGCATTTGTTCATTGACTCCAAGGAGATTAAAAACTCATTTTCCAGATTAAAAACTCTCTCCAAAAGAGACTCAGAGAAGGAAAATTCCATTACCCAAATCACACTGCTAATAAATTCCATTGGCAAAAGTGGCACCGGGCTCCAGACTCCACAGTGCCATGAAACCAGCTCTGAAAGGAAGGGAGAACTGGGTCATGTAGGCTCTAAGCTTGCTTCTGGTTCTGATGGTCTATGTTCTAAGGACATCTTCAGCTTTAACACTCCATGTTTTTTTTTTATTTTTATTATTATAGCTTTTTATTTACAAGATATACGCATGGGTAATTTTTCAGCATTGACAATTTCAAAACTTTTTGTTCCAATTTTTCCCCTCCTTCCCCCCACCCCGTCCCCCAGATGGCAGGTTGACCAATACATTCTTAATATGTTAAAGTATATGTTCAATCCAATATATGTATACTTGTCCATACAGTTATTTTGCTGCACAAGAAGAATCGGACTTTGAAATAGTGTACAATTAACTTGTAAAGGAAATTTAAAATGCAGGCGGACAACGTTCCAACAACCTTTCTAACTCTCTGTGGTTCTATGTTCTAGAGGCTCTTCCAGCTCTGACATCCAACCAAGCAACCAAGAAACCAATCAATGATATTATTTCAGGTGATTAGGGGGCGCTGGATACACAGACCAAAGGAACCAGAAGTTTAATCTCCAGGGAGCTATTGAGAGTAAATCCCTTATTTCAGCAAATAAACATCTTCCCTCCCTCCCCAGCAGCTACACCCCCAAGCTCTGGGCTGTCTGAGGCTCCTCAACAAAAGCCAGTCGGGAGTCAGGGAAGGACTTGGGTCTCTAACGCTCTTTGGGCCAGTGCAGCTTCCCAGAAGGCTCTGCTGCTAACTCAGGGTCTTCTTTAGATCCTGCCTTCCCTACTCCCACTTCCAGCTAGGCTACCCTGGTCCCATGTAGACCCCTCCCCTTCTGCTCCACCCCAGGATCATTGGGTTCTCCCCCCGGCTATCACTTCTGGCCCACGATCAGGGTGGGGGGTCCTGGGTTCACATTCTAGTTTTGCTGCTTTGTAGCCTCCCCCCTCCCCACTCTCCCTGGACCTCAGTTTCTTCCTTTTGTAAAAAGGAGGAGAGTCAACTAGTTGAGCTCCTGGTCCTAAACCCATGATTCTTTGATCCCAAGACCTGAGTCTGCCTTGGGTGCAGGTCTGAGCAGGTTACTCACCTGCTCCCTAATCATACTCAGCTTTCTATTTCCCTGCAGGATGGAGTACATCAAAATTCTCTCTTTGGCATTTAAAGCCTTTCACCTCCTGGCCTCTGGCCACCCTTCTGACACCGAAGCCCTTCTAGGGCAAGCCTTTTACCTCCAGGTCCTCTCTGGTTCAGCCATACCGGTTTTCCTGCTGTGGCTCACACGTGAGCACCCTTTGGGTCTTTTGACCACTGTGTCCTGAGTCAGCAATGCTCTCCCTATTCACTTTCGCCTCAGGTTCCCTCCCTCCCTCTGAGACAGCAGCTCATATTCCCACTTCTGCAAGAAACTTTCCTGCCCCCTCTCCCAGTGACTTCCCCCAGACTGCATCCATTGCACTATATTACATATTGTAGGTACATAATCTTGACATGTCTCCCTTCATAGAATGTGAACTCCCTGAGGGCAGGTCCTGATTTTTTTTAATTTTTTCTTTGTGCTTAGCCCACAGTCTGACCTATTACTACTTATATATGCTTGTCCCTGACTGACATCCATCTCATTTTACAGAGAAGTAAACTGAGGCTCAGAAAAGTTACAAGTCTTCTTGCCCAATGGCCCAAGTGTCAGAGGGGCAAATCTGAATCAGGTCCTTGGGTTCTAAGCAGTTCTCTTGCCCCTGGATGCCTCTGGGGGGCCCTGCCCCGTCCCAGACGCCCCAGCCCTCCAGAAGCCCGAGACCTGAGACCCCGCCAATTCTGCACAAAGAACAAGGGGATTGTTTCCTGTTTGCCCCGAAAGGCACAAAGCCTCAAAGCCAGCCGCATGGGGGAGATAGGAAGTAAATACAGCCAGACAAAGCATGTGTGAGCGCGGCAGCAGCAGGCACACGGTGGCAAACAATTGTGTCACGTTACCCACGCTGATGGAAACAATAGAAACGCGGGCTCTTTATAGGCTCACTGACCCCCCCCCCAACCCTGGCTAGTACACACAGGGAGTGGGACTACCTGACTCCCCCCCAGAAAGTCACCCCAACATAGAGATAAAGCCGCCTCCTCAGAGCAGTGAAAACAGCCCCCATCATGGCCCTGGGGGACCCCAAGATTCAGCTAGAAAGTCCCTCAATACACAGGACTCCTGCTCTGGGGGGGCCCCGAGATGATAGTGGTCTGCGGTCCCCCGGCTCTCCCACCTCACGGCTTCCAGCACAAGATGGCATCTGAGCAAGGTCAAAGGTAGCCCAGAGAGCAGGGGAGTGGGCAGCCCCCAGGAACTGCCACAGCAAAGGAAGGCAGCAGAGAGCATGCTGGGCTGCTCCGCCAGATAGGGCTGGGGAGGGTGGTTTTGTTCGGAGGAAGTTGGCAGTTCAATCTTCAAATACAAGTGACGCAGAACCCCGACACCCCCCCCCCAACCTGTCCTCCTCCTTCCCCTGGGGAACACACAAGGAGCAGACACCTCGCCCCCCAGCTCCACACGTGGGAGAAGCACCCTGCCCATGGGCCTCTGCCGGTCACCGCCGACCCTGCTGTACCTGCTAGGGACGCTGGGTGAGTTTTGCCTTTGAGGGACTTTCTGAGACTGTGGAACATCTTGGGGAGACACGGCGCCTTCAGAAAGGCAGACCTAGGTGTGGCTTGGCCCTGGGTCTAGGTCTGGGGCTTTGGATTCCTGACCTAACACTGGGTAGGTGTCCCCTCTCTGGGGGAAGTTCATAGCCTTTGGGCTGGTGAATGTGGGGGTCAAAAGGGGGCGTGTTCCAATGAATGGGGGCAGTGAAAATGAGTTCATATCCCAGCTTGCTCTGTACTATCTTATTTGTATGAACTAGGGCAATGTCTTCCTCTTTGGGGGGGTCTCAGTTTCCCTACCTGTAAAATGAAGGACTGTACCCCAAACTCAGTCTCAGCTCTTAATCCTATGAAAAGGGATGAGGCAAAGAGCAGGGACAATTTGGATCACAGCTCGGTCATTTAGTGCCTGTAGAACTTGAACTTCGCGAGATCTCAGTTTCTCCATCTGTAAAATGAATGGCTAGGGCTCACTGGTTCCCTCCAGGTCTCAGCCTCTTACCGGATCATCCAGCTTGGAAGAGGAGACTGAGGGTCCATGTGCTCCTCCCTCCTCTCCTGCCCCAACCCCAGCCTCACCCCAATATCTACCCCAAAATCCGCCATCCTGATGGCTGTTCCTGAGCCTTTCTGGGGGCAGTTTTCTGCCAGTCCTCATGGGGAGCAGAGAGGCCCCCTTCAGGGATACTGGAGCAGCCTCTTTTCTCCTGGGTGGGGGACAAGCAGACTCCACTCAGATGGGGGAGGCCCCAGGGTGGCTAGAACAGGATGGATGCTCATGTAGCAGGAGGTGTGTGTGTGTGAAAAAGAGAGCCAGAGAAAGATAAAGAGACAGAAAGGAAGAAAGACAGAGAGAAAGAGATAAAGAGACATAGAAAGAGACAAAGACAAAAAGGAAGAGAGGCAGAAAGAGATGACAGAGAAAGAGACAGAGAAACGGGTGAAGAGAAAGTGAATCTGGGTAACAGGAAGCAACTCAGGCTCATAGGAAAATATCCATCCAGGTCATGGAAAAAACAAAGGGTTCCATCAGTTGGGGAAAGTTTTGGAGGGGAGAACCTAGCAAGAGAGAGGAGCAGAAAGGGGCTTGGGACCTGCTCTGCCCCGGCCAGGAGAGGGACAGGGCTGGGTGCTGGCGGGACCAATAGCGGCCATCCAGGCCTCTAAGGAAAGGCCCTGCCTAGCCCGAATGGACACCGTCCACTCCGTCCACAAAAATTTCATAAAGCGTGGCCACGTCCAGGGCGGCCGTCCTCTATTCTGAGAGCTCCCCCTTGACTCCCTATGGCTCCTGATGCTTTTACTGAAGGCATTGCCCTGGACCTCAGAGTCTTAAAGACTGATGCTGCCTGAGTCCTTTACACTTTACAAGTTACAATATGAGTTACTCTCACTTGAGTCTTGGCTACCTCGAGGGAAGGACCTCCCTGGCCTTATACCCATTTAACAGATGAGAAAACTGAGGTTAGGGGGAGGCACATAGTTTGTCCATGGGTGCACAGTCAGTAAGCACTGGAGGTGAGCTCTGAGCCCAAGTCTTTTTGTTTTGAAATTCAGCCATCGAGTCACTCTCCTACTCTGAAGCTTTGCAGCATCTGCCAAGTTTAGAACAAAGACAAGAGGGAGGAAATGAAGCGATTCTCCAGAAAGCGCCAAGGAGGCCTCAAATGTCTATTGTTGGCTCTAGAGCCTGACATGTGGCACCTATCCCTGGGGAGCGGGCACCCCACGGGCTCCTGCTCTGGGGCCAAGGGGATAAGCCAGTGGCCTGACAAGTTCCCAAGGGGATCAACAGTGGCCGGAGCCCCTCAGCCTCCGTCCGGTAACCCCATATCGTGGACGTCCATGGGAGGGACCAGAGAGACAGTGCCCTCTGCCCACAGCGGGGAAGGGGAATCGATCAGGCCCCGAGAGGATACACTGGACGTATCAAACTAGAAACTATTGTTGTTGGGAGGAGGGGGCACCAGATCTAGGATTTCTCTCGCCTAGGGAACTCCCAGAGTGGAACTTTCTCCCTCCTGATACCCATATTCACCAGCTCATTAGCTCAGGAAAGGTTTGACTCCATGGTTTGTGACTTGGCCAAGATCATGCAGCTAATAAGTATAAAGGCTCAGTGAGTCAAGAAGCTCTGGGTTTAAGGTCTGTCATCACTGGCTGTGTGTCCGCAGGAAGTGTAGACCCTCTCTCAGTGCCCCAGGTAGCCCTCTGAGACTCTAAATTTCTAAACTCTCAAAATCTGAAATTGTTCCAGCTGCCCTGGGAGGATACAGCAGGAGTTCGGGAGTAGGGATGGACTTTATCCTCACCGAGGCCCCCCCCCCCCCCCGCCCCAGCCCCATCCAGTCCCCATCCAACAGAATCATCTCTTATAACAACAACAAAAAAAGAACAAATAAGCAAAACATACAGGCCCTTGGAGCATGCCTGATAGCAAGCGCCTCATTCAGCTCCTGTAGTCCACCACCTCGGTCTGCTCCATCAGTCCCCTGGAGTCGAGATTGGAGATAGCATTTATTTGACTCCATTTTTCCAGATAGCCTGAAAAATTGTTACCGATTATGATGAGTTTCTGCAGCATAATTCTTCCCTCCATTTAATGGATAAAATGTCCGAGACTCAGAGCTGGGGGTGTCCCTTGCTCCCTAGCCAAAGATTACCAAACCTTAGGGGACCTGCTTCTCTCATCTGATAAGCTCTGCCTCAGTTTCCCCCTGCAGCTCCCTGTTCATCTGTCCCTGCTCATGGACTCACATATTTACAGCCAGAAAGGAACCGTGGAAGCCAACCCATCTAATCCCCCCCCATTTGCAGATGAAAAAACTGAGACTTACAGAGAAGGGGAGGGACTTGCCCAGAACCATTATTTCCATCCCTCACTCTTCTTACTAGGAGCCTCTCTATTCCTTTTCTGGTCATATTTCCTGGGCGATTTTTCAATTAGCTTTTATTCTTTTTCGAACTGACAAATACTTATTTCTTCTTCCTTCTCCTTGCCCCATCCTGACTTTGAGAAAGACAAAATTGACTTGTACCAAGCATCCGTAGTCAGGCCAGAGGCCGAAAAAATTTCAATCCGTGACTGAGACACTCTAGAATTATAAGAAATGAGGAAAAGGACAGTTTCGGAAAAGCTGGAGAAGACTTATATGAACTGATGCAGAGGGAAGCGAGGTCTTGGAGGCTCTTACGTATAAATCATCACTGGCGATACGTTTCTGCCAGGATTTGAACTCAGGTCCAGGGAAGCTGGGGGAGTGAACCAGCTCTGGCCAATTGTAAAAAGCTCCCTGAGGGGCAGCCACGAGTCAGAGAGAGGGTCCCGGCCACAGAGCACGCTTTATTGGCCCTTGAAGACCCCCTTATGGGAGTGCTGTGGGTAGAGAGGAGGACCCTGGAGATCAAGTTAGAAAACCCTGGCCCTGCATCCCCATGGACCTAGACTATAATTGCAGACTCTTGACTTTGCCTCAGTGGGCCTCGACTTTTGTACCTATAAAATGGGGAGAATCCTCCCCCTCCTCTTCTCTGTATTGGAAGATGTGAGGTTATAGAAATGTTAGCAGTTTGACCTGAAGCTTGTATATGTATATTTCTCTAGGATTCCATCTCTTGGGATGGCTGAGTTCCTTCACTGGTACAGATCACAACTCTTTTATTAACCATCGATCAATTAATACGTGTTCATTACCAGCTATGGGCTCGGTGCTAAGTGCGAGGAGTACAAAGGCAAAAACGAAATGGCCTGCCCTCAAGGAGCTCATTTTCTATTGGGGGCAAACAGCGTGCGTGCAAATAAGAGGTTTGGGGTTCTTTTTCTGTGATTCTCTATAACCCCACTTGGGGTTTTCTTGGCAGAATTACTAGCGTGGTTGGTCATTTTCTTCTGCAGCTGAAGTGACAGATGAGGCAACTGAGGCAAATGGAGTGAAGTGACTTGCCTAGGCTTACTCAGCCACTTTTAAATTACTCAGGCTCTGTCTACTGGGTCACCCAACTATCCACACTTATAAGTAGATGAAAATAAATGAGGGGATTTGTGAGGAAGGGGCAGAGCCAGCATGGAGGAGAATCACAAAAGATCCAGGGTAGAACGTAGCTGAGCCTGGAGGAGAAGGAGGGGAGAAGGAGGATTAAATGGTGAGTGGGGGTCCTGACAAGTCTCACCTCTGCGACTCTGTGGGGCAGCTGGTGCTGACAGGCAGGATGGGGCAAGTCAGGCATGAAGGCCTGGCTGGCTGGACTTGCATGAATTAGGGTAACATAAGGAGACTGAACATGCCTGACGGAGCCAGGCAGTGGAGCGTTTTAGACACCAAACACAGGGCTCTGTGTGTGATCCTGGGAGTCAGCGGGAGCCATGAGAGTTTATAGAGCAGGGGAGTGACCTGTGCTGTAGGAAAATCAGCGGGTAGTCTTGTCGATGGTCTTAGTGAGCTTCCATGAGCATCTCTCCAATGTCAGGCCTCTCTCTTCTTAGCTTTTCTGTCCTAATCCAATTTAATAAGCATTTATATGGCTCATGCAGCCAGCATTTCTATGGCATTTTCAGGTTTACAAAGTGCTTTATAAATATTGTCTTATTTCATCCTCACAGCAACTTTGGGGAGTACATATTATTTCTAACCCCGTTTTACAGATAAGGAAACTGAGTCTGAGAGAGGTTAAGTGACAAAAAGAAACATAGTGAACAAGCATCTGAGGTGAGACTTGAATTCCATGCTTTCTTCCTCTAGCTGCTAAGGGCTGCTTCATTCTAGCCTTGGGCCTGGGGTTACAAAGACAGGGTTCTGCCTTCTCTGCTACCAGGGTGAGCTTTCTTCATCTGGGACCCACAGACTCCCCAGGGGCCCATGGATAGATTTTGGGGGGGGATTCGTGTGGGAAGAAAATGACTTTATTTTATTTTCACCTGCCTCTAAATGAAATTTAGTATTTTCTTCCACTATGAATATAACAACAAACATTATTTTGAAAAGAGGTCCAGGGGGTTCACCAGACTGCCTTAGGGGTCCATGGCACAGGAAGGGCTGAGAAGAAGAAAGGACTGTATATCACTCAGTGAGACATACATGCCTGCCAAGCACAGTGGGCGGTAGATAGTAGCTGTTTAATAATTGCTTGTTGGTTTGGATTAAACCAGGCTTTTAAGTGCATAAAAAATGCTTCTTGACTGATTGGTGATAAATTGAAAAGGCAGAGGTCACTATGGACTAAGAGGACCCAATGATCCAATGACCAGGGACTTACAATCTGTTAGCATTCAGGGACCATGCTTTTCCTTTGGTTTTCTCAGGGCTCAACACAGTGTCTGGCATCCATTAGGGGCTTAATGAATGTTTTTTTTACTAGACCTCTCACTAGTATTTGGTGGTGGTTGTGCTCTATCAACAGACTTTGAGAAGCCAAGACCTCACCTCCCAAGGGCTCAACGCTAACTCTAACCCTCTGAGGAGTGACCCCTGTTAGGTCTCCAATGAGAATAGGCAGTCAGTTAATTTAGGACCTCCCTACTTTGTGGGGGAACCAAGAACAGTCAATCCCTGCTTCCAAGGGTCTCCCACGACAATCAGAAACCTTGGAATAGTGGAGAGAAAGCTAGGAGTGAAGTTCTGGCCTTCAATAATTATGAGTTGGGCACTCATGGCCAAATTGCAGCATCTCTCTGAGTCTCATCCAGAGAAAGTATATGTCTATGCATATACACATGTATACATATGCATGTATGCGTGTCTTATATAGAAATATATGAATTTATATCTAGAAACATCTGTGTACTTATAGCTAGAACATAACTATGTGTGTTTAGAGAGAAATATGTGTGAATTTATATCAAAACATATCTGTGTATTTATATCTAGAACATATCGGTGTGTGTATAATATATATATATATAGAGAGAAATTTGTGGGTTTATATCTAGAAACATATATGTATTTATATAGAAACACATGTGCATTTTATATAGAAATATTTATGTGTTTATAAGTTGAAGTCTACAGATTTATATAAAAACAGGTGAATTTATATTTAGAAACATGTATCTATACATAGGAACATATATATATATATATATTCAGATATGGATTTATTTGGAGCAGGGCTACTTAAACTTTTTCTACTTACTATCCCTTTTCACCTGAGAAATTTTTACATTATCCTGGGTATATATGTTTATAAAATAGGTATATAAATCAAACATTTGCTGATAAGAAATCATAAGTTTGCAACCCCCACATTCAGTCAAGTGATTCCATATGGGGACACAACTCACAATTTAAGAAGTTTTGATATAAAGAAACATGTGTATTTATAAGTAGAAACGTATACATGTATTAATAGAGAGAAATAATTGCATCTATATATGGATTCATGTATAGAAACATATATGTGTTTACATCAAAATATGTGTGTATTTATATATAGAAATGTGTATTTATATATAAAACACATCTACAGAAAACATTTATATACTATATAAATACATAAACTTATGTAGATGTATGTTTATATATATACATATATGTATATATATATATGTATATGTGTGTGTATACACACATAGATAAATGTTAGATGGGGGAGCTGCTCTCAGAGGGAAGACTTCCTGTATAAGGTGGGATGGAGCGAAATCTTGAAGGAAGTCTCCCAAGCAAGAATTATTCCCTTAGTACCTAGCTGTGGCACCTACTATAAATGAAAAAGTTTTGAACTGAATTAAATTGTGAAAAGGCAGAACGCATCCGGAGCTGGAGATATTGGGCAAATCATTGCCCTCTGATTCTCAGTTTCTCATATATAAAAGGGGAAATAGCTCACAGAATTTCAAAGATTTATCAATCTGCCTTTTTAAAGTACCTGCTTCTTGTCCTGGAGAATAATCAGTAGGCATTTATTTAGAAGCTATTATGCACTAGGCATTGTTCTCAAGTGCTGGGATCCTAAATATGAAAAAAAATCAAGAGAGCCCCTGCCCTTAAGGAGCTAAAAATATAATTGGAAAGCTAGCACACAAAAGCTGCAAAAAGAGTGGAAGAAAGGAAGCAGGAGGCCCCTGGCCCTGGATACTGAAGAAGTCACTCAGGAAAGTGAGAAATAACTTACTGCCTCAAGGAGCTTACATTCTTTCTTCAGGAGGTAGATACTAAGTAAATACAAAGTAGATACAAACACAAAGTAGATACTAAATAAATACAAAGTAGATACTAAATAAATATAAAGTGGATACTAAGTAAATACAAAGTAGATACTAAATAAATATAAAGTGGATACTAAGTAAATACAAAGTAGATACTAAATAAATACAAAGTAGGCAATAAACAAATACAAAGTAGATACTAAGTAAATACAAAGTAGACACTAAGTAAATATAAGTTAATTTGGGAATGTAGAGAGGTTGGGCAGCTAGTATGAGAGGTATGAGAATCAAAAAAAGCTTCCTGGAGGAAATACCTCTCAAGCTGAGTCTTAAAGGAAAACAGGGATTCTCAAGAGGCAGGAGTGAGGAGGGAGCTTATTCCCCCTGTGGCAGGAACTTGAATAAAGGCTGAGAGATAGAAAATAGTGTGTCACAGAGAGCAAGATGGACTATTGCCTGTAAAGAACAGCAGGAAGACCAGATTGGCTTAGACCATAAATGAAGGAAGGGGAATAATGAGACTGGAGAGATTAATAAAAATGATTACCAATATTTAAAACATAACATGTGCCAGGTGCTGTGCTAAGGTCATTCTCATTCCTTTGTCCTACAACTCTGAGAGGTGCTATTTTACAGATAAGGAAGCATGTACCCTTGACCACAGAGTACCAGGTTCTGACCACCAGAACTACAGGGCCCAGAGTGGCCCTACCAAAGACCTTGAGAAGTCAACAGCTCAAAGGGAACCTGGCAGAGGCAAGTGGGCTGCAGGCTGGAGAAATAGAAGTAGTGCATTGTTGGGGCACTGTCAGAGACATTATGTTTGAATCGCACTCCATTAATTAAGAGATGTATGACCTTGCCCATCTTTGGGCTTCAGATAGTCCATGTAGCAAATGAGGATTTCTCAGGTCTTTTTATAGCCAGGGGTGTGTTGAGAAACATTTAACAACTGTCTCCCTTCCCCAAAAAATACCCATGACACACTCAAGTTTAATTGGCATTATTATTTTCTCCAGCACTTTCTAAAGTCTATACAATCAGTAAAACAACAGATAAAATGCCAATTTGTAACTCTTGATTTGTGAGTTACAAATGCTTATGCTGAAAATTTAACAATCAGCTCTCAAGAAAAGTATAAACATGGAAAATAGGATAGAGGTAAATACAGAGTTAATAATCTTAATTGTGAATATAAATGGAATGAACGCTCCCATAAAATGAAAGTGAATAGCAAAGTGGATTAAAAGCCAGAATCCTACAAGGTGTTGTTTACAAAAAACAATAGCTCTCAAGAACAAAACTTCCTAAACTGTGGGTTGTGACCTCTATATGGGATTGCAAGTGAATGTAGGAGTTGCAAAATTATTATTTATTATCAGTAAATGTTTGATTTACATATGTATTTTATATACCTATATACCTGCGGTTGCATAAAAATTTCTTGGGTGAAAAGCGGTCATGAATGGAATAAGTTTAAGAAGATCTTCTAATTTTAAATTTAAAGATTTGGTATAATAGGACTTGCCTTTTGGGCTTTAAGCTACTTTAAAAAAAAAAGATTTTTTTAAATTTTATTTTTAAATTAAATTAAATTTATTTTTGTTACATTTAAGTTCCAAACTCTCTCCTTCACTTCCCACATTATGCTAGAGTACGTCACCATTTGACACATATGAATATATATATATATATATATATATGCATATTTGTATATATGTAACACCAAACTATGCATACTTCCATTTATCAGTTCTTTCCTTGGATGTGGATGGCATCTTCCTTCATAAATCCTTTATAGTTGATTTGAATATTTATAATACTTTGTATAACTTGGTTATTTAGAATTATTCTTTGAAATGAATTATTTTTATTACTATATACAATGTTTTCTTGGTTCTGCTCATTTCATTCTTCATTATTTCACACAACTCTTTCCATGTTTTTCTAATTTCATGGAACTCATCATTTCTTATAGTACAACAGTGTTTTCATCACAATCATATGCCCATTCCGCAATGGATGGGCATTCCATCAATTCCTAGTTCTTTGATATAAATATTTTAGACTATATAGGGTTTATTTTTTTCCTTTTCCTTGATAATTTTGGGAAGCAGACCTAACACGTCTGGGTCGCAGGTCATACATAGTCTTAAAACTTGAGGTAACTTTCCAGACTGTTCTCCAAAACGGTTGAATCAATTCACAATTCCACCAATAGTATAGTGTTCCGATTTTTCCACATACCCTCCAGCATCTGTCATTTCTCCCTTCTCTCATATTAATCAATGTGACAGGTGTCAGATGACATTTCAAAATGTTTTTAATTTGCATTTTTCTGATCAGTAATAATTTAGAGCATTTTATATGACAATATATATCTATATCTATATGGATATAGATATAGATATAGATATATTTAGCTTTGATTTCTTCATTGAAAAAGTTGCTCACCTGACTTGTCTTTTGACCTTGCTGGACCCACTGAGGAGGGGGCTCTCCCTCTGCTTCTTATCATCTGTGTGATCTTGAAAAATCCATTTCTCTGAGCCTTAATTTTCTTTTCTTTTTTTTTTTTTATTTTTATTTTATTTTATAATTATAACTTTTTTTTTGACAGTACATATGCATGGGTAATTTTTTTACAACATTATCCCTTGCACTTATTTCTATTCAGATTTTTTCCCTTCCTCCCCCAACCCCCCCCCCAAGATGGCAAGCAGTCTTATATATGTTAAATATATTACAGTATATTCTAGATACAATATATGTGTGTAGAACCGAATTTTTTGTTGCACAGGAAGAATTGGATTCAGAAGGTAAAAATAACAGTTTACACTCATTTCCCAGTGTTCCTTTTCTGGATGTAGCTGATTCTGTCCATCATTAGTCAATTGGAATTGGATTATCTGAGCCTTAATTTTCTCCCCTGTAGAATGGGGATAACAAGACGACAAGAACCTCAATACCACCAGTTTTTCCTTTTGTGGCGGACTGACCAAAGCCCAGAGTCAGAAAGTGACTTTGCAAGATTAATCCATGCCTGCCCATGCAGCCAATTCAATCCTGAGACTTTGGCTAAGACTCTTCACTTGTGTGAGTCTATATAGCTCTGGAGTCTGCATCCTATAAATAAGAGCTTATTAAGCACCTACTATGTGCTAGGCACTGTTCTAGTTGTTACAGACACAAAGGCAAAAATGGCACCATTTCTCCCCACAAGGGATTCACATTCCACTCAGAAGTGCCTCCCCTGATTCCTAGACTCAATACTTCCAACATAAAATTTCATTCCCTACTGAGCCTCAGTTTCTCCATCTGTAAAGTGAGGAGCTAGACCAGATGATTCCCTCTCCAAAATCACTCATACTCCATTTGGAAACAACCAGTGATGGGGAACTCACTACCTCCTGAAGCAGCCCATTCTCCTTGGAGATATCTCTCGAGTATCAGGAAATGTTTGGGAAGGTTTTATTTCATGGTTGTTATTTCAACTCAGTTTGCTTCTACCTCTTTCTCACTCTCCCTGTCTCTGGTCTCTTCTCTGCAGTATCTTCCTGTCATGGAGGACCACAGCAGACCCCCTCAGGTAAGGAGTGTGGAGGTGTGTAGTTTTGAGAAATGTAGACTGGAAAGGAAATTCGGGAGCGGTCACAGAGAGATTCGTCCACCCACTTTACAGAAACTGTACGACATCATCCACTAGTCTCACCCACACCCCTGAGACACTCAGAAGCTCAGGTTTGTGCACTCAGTGCTCTTACACACACACACACACACACACACACACACACACATGCACACACAGAAATACTAGAGTATTTTTCATACAGAAATCTCATAAATGCCCTCATATGCTCACCTTGCAAAAGCATGAAACACAATAATGTTTTTTTGTGTTTTTTTTTTTTTTTCCATGAGATGTTTCTATGCAGTTCATTGGAAAAACACCAGAATTCCAATTGGAGGGTTGTCTTTCTCTGGGCCTCAGTTTCCCCCTCTGTAAAATGAGGGATCTGAATGGAGGACCCCTAAATGTAAAATCCCACGAGGCTCCTACTGGAAAGACCAGATTCGGGCATTTCTAACATGAGATCGGACAAGGGTCTCCCCATCTCTGGGTCTCTCGGGCTCCTCAGTTCTAGGATGGTTTAGAACTCTTTCCCTCCCACTTCAAAGGGCTCTTAACCTGCTCTAAGGAAATGTATTTGTACATTTTTTTAAACTTCTTGGGATTTAGAGTGAAAAGGGAGCTAAGGCCGGGAGAATGGAAGCCACTGGCCCAAGTTCATGTAAAGCCCAGATTGGCTGAGGGTATCTACACTAACTGCCTTATCTTCAGGGCCCGGCCACTGGGAGGGAGAGGGCTGGGAAGGAAGGACAGGAGCCAGAACTAGTGGGGGGGCGGGCACTGAGGAATCTGGATTCTTCAGATCTGATCTTCTAACCTGTTCTGTGCCTCCCTAGGACCCTCCAAGGACATCATTAACCCTGGCTCCCCATGTCAGGTGCAACTGGAGGTCAAGCTCAATCATACTACGAGTGTTTTTTGCCTGAAGGAGCAGAAAGAACAGGAGCTGACTGAGCTGCACAGCAAGCTGGGCCCCTTGAGAACACCCAAAGAGATGGCCTGCTCTTTCTTCAGTCCTTCTGTTCTGGACCCGGCCATAAATGTCTCCTCGACAAAACTGAAAGTGGACTGCCACGGTGAGTCCCTGAGCCCCTTCCCTGGGGAGAGCACCATGGCTCCCCAAGTGTAAGAATGCCCCCCAGGAATCCCCCTAGAACCAACCCAGCCTTGAGTCTTGGCTGGAAGCCCTGTGGGAAATGGAGGCCCTCCAGAAGAGTCCCCAGAGACTAGCGATCCCGGCTTCCATTCTAGCATTTGTCACCAGGGGAGCAGGATGATGTGGGAAAGGCCTTTTAATCTGTGGTTCAGTCTTTTTCAGTTATGTCCAACTCTTAGTAACCCCGTTTGAAGTTTTCTTGGCAAAGATACTGGGGTGGTTGATCCTTTCCTACTTCAGCTCATTTTACAGATGAGGAAACTGAGGCAAACAGGGTTACACAGCTAGGAAGTGTCTGAGGCAGATTCCAGGCCCAGCGCTCCATCCATCACCACCTGTAATAGCTACAATTTACAAAGCGTCCGACACATGTATCTCATTTGATACTCACAACAAGGGGAGTAGGGAGGGGTGGGGGGAGTTGTTAGCCCCATTTTATAGATGAGGAAACTGAGGTCCAAAGGGGTGAAGTGACTTGCCCAGAGTCATACAGCCAATATTCCAGTTCTTTCTGACCCTATCCCCGGCAACTGCCAATCCTGGCCAGGCTGTTTGGCCCTGGGAGAGACAGCTAACCTCGCTGAGCCTCAGTTTCTTCATCTTTAATATGAAGGTAGGAATCCTTGCTCTCCCTTCATAGATGTTCCATGAGGAAAAGCATTTTAGAAATATATCTTAAGGGAGTCCTGCTTTGACCTACCAGTAGCTGGGTGGCTCAATGGATAGTGTTCCAGACTTAAGCTCGGGAACATCTGAGCTTGATATCTGGCTCAGACATTTGTGAGACCCTAGAAGATAACTTACCTCTCAGTTTCCTCATCTGTACAAAGGGAATAATAATCATGCATCTACCTCCTGTTGCTTTAAGCTCGAATAAGGTAACAATTGAGTGCCTGCTCTCTCTGAGTCTCTACCCACCAGATCTGGGGCTTCCTCACATCACTCATCCAAGGCTTCCTCTCCTTTCAGAAGCAGTTACCAAAGTCTCTCTGCCCACCCAGCGGCCCATTGTGACTTCACCTGAGCCCACTGGTAAGAGCTTCCAGGTTTCCTGCAGGGACTCAGACTCCTCCTGGCCCTCTCCTCCTCTCTTCATGGCCCGTGGAGCAGCCATGTGGCTGTTCTGGGCAGCTTCATTGGTGCCTCATGGAAAGCACGCGATTGAGAGTTCGCAGCTGGGGAGGGGGGTGTCTGGTGCTTCTGGACAGCCTCTGAGTCTCTTTCCTTTCATGTTTGTAGAACACTTGGAGCTGGATTATGACATGGCTGTGGGCAAGCTCAGATAGGGGATGGGTGTGCGGTGCTTTTGATTGAACAGGTTGTGTTCCAGTTCTGGCTGAGGACAGAGGGGGCTTGCACCCTTTGGGGGGCATCTGAAAAGGCAGGGAGAATGAATAAGGCACGAGTCTCGTCTCCATCACTCAACGGTTGTGACTGAGACAAGGCCCTAACCCTCTGGGGTCCTCATCCAAAAAATGAGCCTCTAAGGTCTCCCCCTTTCAGGTCCCATGACTCACCCATCCTGAGCCCCACCCATTTCTATCTTTGCGGTTATGAGCAAGAAAGGCTTATTTCGGTCATCCTTCAACATTGGTGGAGGGGCCAAGCTCTGGGGACCTTGGAGCTTCTGCTCTTCTGGAGAATTTGGGTACCCCAATAGAAGCAGAACTAGGAACTTATAAATCTGGGTCAAGAACCATGAGTCATATTTGGTTCCGGTAGAGAAGGAAAAGAAGCAAGACATAGGATGTTGCCTCCAGGCTTCCCTAGGTCTTCTGGGAGAAGAAAGGTGATCACCTCACTTCAGTTTCCCATCTGGTAGCTTCTGGTTTTGAGGAACTGCTCTTGTGAAGTAGAAGCTAAGCTCTGTTGTTTCTAGCTTATGGAAAGACTATCAGTTTTGGTTCGCTCAGGCTGACAACTGCTCCAGGGAACTCTGGCCTTTGGGCCCAGTCCCACTCTGCTCCACACTGATCCAGCAGCCAGCAAGTGCCTTGGTGTAGTGAAGGGGACAGACAGAGGGAGATCGGTGATGATCAGTGGCAGAGGGAGAAAAGGCAGCTAAATAGAGGCAGGAGAGAATGATGGGTATCAGGGGAGGATGAGATCAGAGTTCCATCAGCTCACCGTTCGGTTCCCATAAACCAAGCATTGGTTAAATGTCTGAGGATTCCAGTCCAGAACCTGCCACTAAATTTACCTCTCAGCCTTGGTTGCCCCATGTGCAAGATGGATTCCATGATCTCCTATCAATGACCAAGAACCTTTCTGCCCCTTTCCCTGGTGCTTCATCTCTCCCCTTCCCCATGTTTGGTTTCTTCCCTTATTTCCTCCAGGCCCTTCGAGGTTCCTGCTGGTGGAGGGGAAGGAGAGACTCAGATGCGCGGGAGTGGTGGAGCTCTACAGGGGACGTATCGGGGGGAGCATCTGTTTCGACTCCAAAACCTGGACCGATGCCCTGGGCGACAAGATCTGCCGGGAACTGAACTGTGGCACTTTCCTGGAACTTCTGGACCAGCCAGCAGAAAAACCAGATTGGGGGAATTCCGAAGGCCTGAAGCCCCTGCCCATCCTCTGGGAGGTCGGGAACCAAAATGGAACCTCGTTGGACCAAGTCTTCACCAAGCAGAAGAGCTGTAGGCAAAACAAAACCATTTCCCTTGTCTGCTCTGGTGAGTGGGCCCTCTTCATTTCCCTGGACTTAGCCTCTTAGGTTCCCTTCAGCTTCAAAGTTCTTTCATTCATTCACTCATTATTAAGCATCAACTGTATGCAGAGCCTAGCACAAAAGGAGTACAGCTTAGCAAGGAGCTAAGAAACCAAAGTAGAGAATTATCATGATATTACATGGCACTAAAAGGCACAAGTTAAATATTACATGAAATCTAAGTGGGGAAACGTTTTCAAAATCAGGAAAGGCTTGGGAGAGGTGTGGGAGACAGGACAGTGACAAAATTGGGTAAAAAGCTAAATAGGCTATAGGCAAAGAGTGGGAGGGAGGATCTTCCAAGTGGTGAATAGCATGAATGAAAGGCTAATGGCTGGAAGGGGGGAGAGGGGGAGCCAAGAATAGGACAGTTTGGCCAGAGCCCACACACAATGGCACCAAACTCAGTTGGATGTTCCATGACTACTTTCTATTCCAGATTGCATGGACCTGTAGTAGGAATGGCAGATGGGACCTGGCTTCTAAGCCTGTCTTTGATGCTTAGATTCATAGGAATGGCAGGGCCCTTGCAAGGCTCTGAATTCAATCCCCTCATCTTCCATGTTTACTCTTTCCATTTTATCGACATATTTCATTTTTACATTATAAACTTTTATAGATTCTTCTCACTTCCTGAAATGTCTCAAAGTCAAACTAAGAATACAGTGATCTTATCCAAAAGTGAATGCAACATTTCACATCCACGGCACCCCCATCTCTCCATTTTAAATGTTTTTTTTTTTTTAACTAACAGATATCTATTTTCTCTCCCATCTCTATTTCATTTTAAAAAAGGAAAGAAAAAAAGGCAAATTTCTTGTAATAAATATACATAATATATATATACATATATATATATATATACATACATATAACGGGTATCATTTCTTGCCTTCTGAATAGGTGATGGAGGGAATAAAGGAGTATTGAGACAGATACAGGGAATAGAATGTGGAATTGAAAATAAAAATTTAAGTAAAAAAATCAAAAGTGTATAGTCAAGCAAAACAAATTCCCCCAGTATCTATACACAAATATATATGTATATGTGTATATTACAGGCATGTGTATAGACATATTTGTGTATACAGGCATGTGTATATGTATATATACATGTATCTGTGTATATTGCATATATATGTATTGTGTATATGTGTATATATGTGTATATAAAATATATAAATAAATATAAAAATCTTCACTTAAATCCCTCATCTGTATGTAATGGTACCATGCTTCAGCTCTGGTCCTCTGAAAACCTGGATGTGTGTTGTATTGATCCGTTGTTTGCCTTCGTTATTATCGTTATAAATCTCTTTCTTCTGGTTGTTTATTTCAGTTTATACATCAGTTCAGTATTCATCAGTTTATAAAGGTTTTCAAAAGAATTCATTTTTATAATATTCTGGTTCTTTTCATTTCACACTACCTAAGTTCAAAGAAGTCTATTCATCTCTCTTTTCAAAAAAATAATCTATTTTCTCCTTTCTCATATGACAACAGTACTTCCTCATGTGCCATAAAATAAATTATTTAGCCATTACTCAGTTAATGGGCAACCTCTTACTTTTCAGTATTTTTGTCACTACATAGATAGATTCACACACACATACACACACATGAAATCTTGCTATAATTATATACATTTATACATAAATTATTTTCCCCTCTTTTTTTGGTCTCTCTTGGGTACAGGCTTACCAGTGTTCTAGCAGGATCAAAGGGCTTGCCACATTTAATAACTTTCTGTGTATAATTTCATAGTTTTTTATAGAATAGTTGCACTCATTCAAAGATCCACCATTTCTCAATGTACTTGTTTCGTCACATCTCCTCCATCATTTCTTATTTTCTTTTTTCTTTCTTTTTTTATTTTTTGTCATTTTACCATTTTATCAGGAGCATGAGTTGGGATCTCAGAACTGTTTTAATTTGCATTTCTCTAATTAGTAAGGAAGATTTTTTTTCAAATATAACTTTATATACCTGGATATGTTCTTGTTCATATGAACTACCTGTTCATTTTCATCTATCAATTAGAAAAATGGCTCTTTTTCCCATAAACTCATATCAGTTCCTTATATATTTTGAAAATTATAATATTATCAGGAAATTTGCTTCAAATATTCAATTAATTGCTTCTCTTTTAATCCTAGATCTATTTATGCAAAAACTTTTTAAATTTTACAGAATTAACATTTTCCATTTTCTTCTGTGATTCTCTCTATTCCTTGTTTGGTCCTGAACTTTTCTCTTATCCATAGAACTGAAAGGTAGTTTTTCCATATTCTCTAATATGTTTACCTGTATCTAGAGCATGTCAAGACATGGAGAGGGAGGGAGACAGAGAGACACAGGGAGAGAGACATAGTGACAGAGACAAGAGACAGAGAGAGGGGGAGACAAAGATACATACACAAAGAAAGAGAGGCAGAGACAGAAAGAGACAGAGATAGAGAGAAGGAAGTCTAAGACCCTAGATCTAGAGGGAGAAAGGACCTCAGAGGCTGTAAACCCATGGAAGGAAGCTAATAAGAAAGACTACCCTCACCATTGGGAGAGGAAGAGACTTCCTCTTCGTGAAGCTTCCATCCCTTTGACATGAACTAAACAAACTAAGCTGGGGCTAAGGTGTGACAGGATGGGGACAGGGCTGGACAAATGGTCAGCCAGCCACAATTCTTTCATCTTCTTCCTCCCCAACTCTCCTCACTTCAGATTTCCAGCCAAAGGTGAAAAGCAGACTGAAGGGTGGAAGCAATCCCTGCAAGGGCATCGTGGAGGTATACTTTGAGGGTCAGTGGAAAGCCTTGTGTGGAAAAAGAAAGAACTGGGAAGAGGTATGCCATGAGCAACACTGTGGAAGCCTAATCTCTGAGGAGGATGTATTTCAAAAATCAACATCTGCTACATCCAGCATGCTCCACTGCAAATATGGGAACCTGTCTCGTTGCTACACATTCTTGCCAGGAGACCGACTCTGCAAAGGCACAATGATTGAGTGTAAGCTGGGAAGCCAACTGTTCCCTGAGAGTTGTGGCTCCTGGGGTCTTTCTCTTGGGGAAAGAGGGAGGGGACAGCTTTTCACAAAAAGAGCATTGAGGCAATCACTCACCAACATGGAAGTCAGGATGGATTAAGTGCATCCTATAAGCCAGCCACAGTGCCAGAGTCTGGGGACATTGACAAAAAAAACCCCCAAAAAACAAAAGAAGCAATCTGAGGTCTCAAAGTGTATCCAGGTCAAGAGATCGGTACTTAAGGGTAACAGTATAGAAGCTAAAGAAGCAAGAGTCCATGAATAGATAATACATAAGAACTGATGGATAGGAAGAATTAAAAAATGAAAACAAGACATAATTATATCAGTAGAACCAGGAAAAGCCTTTACTAAAATGCAGTAATAATTTATGCTTAAAAAAAAAAAGCACAAGAATAAAAGGCTCTTTCCTTGAGATCCAAATTACCTAAAAGCAAGAGCCAGCATCAAATGTAATGAGCAAAGTCTAGAAGCTTTTCCAATAAATTCAGGGGTAAATCAAGGATGTTCATTGTCGGCACTGTTGTTTAATATGTATAAAAATGTTTACTGCACCAATAAAACAAAAAAGGAATAAAAGAAATAATTATAGGCAAAGAAGGGAATAGATTATCTCTCTATTTGCAGATGTCACCGTGGCTAAGTTCGAGAAACCCCGAGATTCAATAGAAAACTAATTGAAACAATACCTGTAGTAAAGTAGTAGAATAAAATAGTCAAACTACAGAAAACATGAGCCTTTCTTTATTTTAATAAAAATAAAAACCAGCATGAAGGTAGGAAATTTCATTCAGCATAACTACAAAATGCATGAAAATAAGGACTTACATCTTTCCAAGTGTAAATAATTGAATGATGGCTGATAGGCAAATAGATTAAAATCTTCATCAAAAGAGGAGCAGATATATGAGAAAAAGACAACCAATAGATGATAGACCTACCTCTACCTAGCACATAGCTCATTTGTATGAGTTGATGTAGATATGATGGATGCTCTTTTCATTGCACTTGTGAGCTATGGGATGTCAGAAACCCCAGCAGGTTCTTTTGGGGGTTCCCCCCCACTTAATGGGAGGGAAGGAGAAGTCACTGCTCTGATGACTGGATGTTGTCTTGTTGCTGATGTCTTAGGAGCAGAGAGACTGGCAACCGGCACAAATTTCTCGTGGGACAAATAGTAGGGGTGAAAGATGAGGCTGTCGGTAGGGAGCTCAGAGCTCAGGACTCAGGATTTCATGAGCTGAGATCCCAGGACACCATCCCATAGTGAGAGAGACATAACCCTCCAGAACCAGTTCCCACGGACAGGGGTTTCTGCGGAGACAGCCCCTGCTAGGAGAGGGAGCTGGGTGGAGAATGTCTGCTTACAAAGAAGAGGAAACATTTCTGTCCGGTAGTTTCCTGTTTTAACAAATTGCTCAAGCTAATCCTGAACTCAGTTGTTTCTGTCTTCTGGAGGAGTACAGATGAAGAATGTCCTCTAAATTTCAGCTCCCCGGGACAAAGATCCATTTGCCCTGCCCTAGTTAGAACTCTTCTCAATGAGATCAAGATTCAGTGCTCTCATCATTGTTTCTTCTCAGGCCAGGATCTAAATGCAGCTGGGCCCGGGGCAGGGACAGTGATGAGCATCATTCTGACCTTCATCCTTGTGGCAATCCTTTTAGTGACGTGTGGGCCTGTGGCCTACAAGAAACTAGAAAAGAAATGTAAGTAGAGGCTCCCCTAGTCCCCCACAGCTTCTTTCTCCTCTCTCTGGAACAATCTCCTTTTTCTCCTCCATTTCCCTGCCTCTGGCTTTCTCTCTTTGGTATGGGTGGCAATTGTTATTAAGTTTTCTGTGTGTGTGTGTGTGTGTGTGTGTGTGTGTGTGTGTGTGTGTGTGTCTCCTCTGTCTCTGTCTCGCTCTCTGTCTCTGTCTCTATCTCCCCCCCCACCTCTCTTCTCTGTCTGTGTGTCTCTGTTTCTCTGAGTGTGTATGTGAGAGAGACAGTATTTGAACTCAGGCCCTCTGACTCAAATTCAGCCTTCCTTCTGTCCCAGAGAACAGGAGTGTCACAATCATCATCTTTCTGTGTGACCAACAGTACAGGCAGAATCCACAGCAAAGCCTGGAGCAGAGGCCGGGCCTCCTGGGCTCCAGTCTGACCCAGCCTCTGCTCCTCAGAGCTGCCTCCCTTGGAATGGCCTCCATGCTCCCCAGCAGCCACTCCCTAATACTTATTTCTCTCTCTGTTGCTCAGTCCGCCAGAAGAAGCAGCGCCAGTGGATCGGTCCAACAGGAGTGAACCAGAATGGTAAGGGGACCTCTCAGGCCCAGCTCCCCCTTCCCAGGGTGGGGGGGGGGGGACCCAGCAGCCAGGAATAGGCTTCCCAGCGAGGCAGAGGATGGCTGCTCCAGCATCTGCCCCTCCCTTCACTGCCAGGGTCTGCAGAGGCTTTTCCTCCCGACAAAGGGGCCTCAGGCCCACAGCTCGGGAGGCCGATGGGTCAGCGCCGCCCGTCACCTCTTCTCTGCTGTGGTCTTGGCTCATCATTGGCCCATTGAGCCTGAGACCAGCTTTGGATCTAGAAAGGGCCCAGCCTGTGAAAGCCCTTCCTAAGAACCTGCCTCCTGACCATCTGAGCGCCTTGGCTTGGCTCATCTGAGTGACCGCCATCTAAAGTCGGCTAGGGTTCCCACAATCCCATGCAAGATAGACAGGAAGGGAGAGGGGCTGGGGGTTGCCTCAGAAGGGCCCCCTGGGACTTCTCCTTCATGTCCACGCAGTGTCCTTCCATCGCAACCACACGGTAACCATCCGGTCCCAAGTGGAGAATCCTGGAGCCTCAAATGTGGAGAATGAATACAGCCAGCCTCCCAGGCACTCCCGCCTCTCGGCTTATCCAGGTAAGGACTGGAATCGCCCCCACCCCCACCCCTGCGAGGACTCCCCAGCTGGGCCCCGCTGGCCCAGGGGAACACGGACCATTAGGGCTTGAAACCTCAAATCTGCCCCCAGCAATCCTGGTGGGATCAGTGGCCACTCTCAGCTGCCGAGGAAGGAACCTGAGGCTTCGAGAGGGAGGGGAAGGAGCCTGTCTGGGGTCACGAAGCTGCTGAGAGCAGTAGGAGGCATTTATTTTGCCAGTACAGGGATTTGTTCGATTTTGCTTTGCGGATCTGATAGAAGGGTTTTGTTTTCCTTTCCCTTTAGGAGAGAAGGAACCCAGGGGTTAGTGATGGGGTCACCAAAATTTTTTAAAAAGAGAAACATTGAAGCATTTTTATTTTAATGGAAAGAAGAAATAGCCAAAGGTTAGTAGGAATCAGGCACAGGGCAGGCTGGGAAATAACTTTAAGAGAAGGGATTTCTAATTCCCAGCTTTACTTACCAAAAGAAGAATTGAAAGTCACCTTAAAAGAAAATAATCACTGGATATGAGACCTCATAATTCGTGTACAATTCCTTTTCTGTTGTACTTTTCATATGGAAGACCTCATTACTTGATTTAAAAAAATGTTTTTAAATGAATGAAACCGGGTCTCCCAAGAGTCTGGATCTAGAAGAGACCAGGAACCTAGACGGGGCCCATCCGGTCCCAGCCCTCAGTTTATAGATGAGGAAAGGGAATGTAAAGAGGTTTGGCCAGGGTGGGAGAACCAGTCAGTTGGGGGGGGGGATGGAGCTTGGGGTTTTCCTGATTCTCAGCCCAGATACCCCCCCCCACAAAGAAAGAAGGCCCTGAAGGGAGGCAGGTGGGGGTGGGCGCACATATGACCCCTCCCACCTCCCCCACCCGGCCAGACATCAGCCAGTCCTGTGGGAGGTCCTTCTGAGCGCTGTCCAGGGCACCTTGACCCCAACATGGTGACGTGATTTGGGTCCCTTCCAGCACAAAGGAGAGCACTGGGAGGAGGAGAGGTCCGAGAGCAGGCCCAACCACAGACATCTAAGAGCCCCAGAGAGACATGCCCTCCCCCCACATGTAGTAATGCATCCTGAGGCCATTAACGAGATCCCATTAGGGGACATCCGGGCCCAGCTGCTCCCGTGACCCCCTGGCCCTGAGTGTGAGCAGTGGCCCGGCCTAGATCCTTTGGGAGGAGAGTCCCCTTGTGAGGGACAGACGGTCCTTTACTTCACAGCCACGCAAACCCCAAGGGCAGGAGCGGGCCCAGAGAATCCTGAGGACACGGTCCCGCCAGACCCCGGATTTGGCCATGCGAGAGATCAATTAGTCCGGCCCCCTTCGGGTTGCACAGTCCATGTTTTCTCTCCAGCTCTAGAAGGAGCCCTGGACCGGACTTCCCACCCGCCAGACAACTCCTCCGACAGCGACTATGACCTCCATGGGGCCCAGAGGCTGTGACAGGTGAGTCCAATCCCCCTGTGAGCCCAGGGAGCCCGGCAGTGGGGCAGACACAGGGCAACGGGCATTTAATAAGCATCTGCCAGGGCCAGGAACTGTGCTACCCTCAGGGAGCTCCCGCCTAATGAGTCACAATATGGTGGCAGGGAGGATCTCGGAGGGAAGGCAGGAGCAGGAAGGGGCCTGGGAGAGGCTGCTCCTCGAGGAGGGTTCTGGCTCCAGGGGGATGGATGCGGCTCTCTCTCATGGAATGCCCCGGAGAGCAAGAGCTTCTGCTGGTGATGAATCCTGGCAGCTCTGGAACCCAGATTCCAATCCTGATCTCAGAAGTCTCACCACCCCAGACCTCAGCATCCTCACCTGTGAAATGGCAGGTTGGGCTGGGCAGCTTCTCCCTCCCCCACTCTGCTTGATCTATATCCCCCAGTGGGGGCACAGGCCGGGGATGGAAATGACCATTGGCCAGAACTTCAGGGTTGGGGGGCTGGCCCCCAGGTATTACTCTGGCTTCGAGGATGGGCCCAGAGGCCCGTAGGTAGAGCCTCCCCGTGGGGGGGAGGCCAACGGATGCAGGTCCTGGCCAGCTGGCAAGGCCCGAGGATGTGGCTCAGCCTGGCCCCGGGCCAAGGAAGCCATCCTCGCTGGCCCCCTGGTGGGCTTTAACTTAGTAAGCTTTTCCAAGCTCCTTCTGAGCTGTTCATTTCAGCCTCGCTCTCAAGCTGGGAGGGGAGGGCCCATCTCATCCCTGTTTCATAGACGAGAGCTGACCCTCAGAGGTCAGTGACCGCCGGGTAGCTCTGGCCGTGGAGCCCAGGTCTCGGCTTTCTCTGCCCCGCCCAGCCTCTCAGAGGCCAGATGTCTGACTTGCTCCAGGTCACAACTGCTAGCTCTGGGTCCAGCGTTCTTGCCATGGCCCGAAGCTGTTCTTCCGAGAGGGAAGCAGCTGAACAAGTGTCGGCCACGGTCACGGTCACGGTCACGGTCATGGGAGGGAATCCCCGTCTCCCTCCTCAGCATCTTTGGGGGCCTCTGAGGCCCCCACTTGTGTCATTGCTGCATAACAGGCCCTGCCTCAGTCAGACAGACCTGATACAAAGGCCGGGAGCCTCCCTGCACCCAGGGCTGCCTCCATCTGGCCTCTGGGGGGGGGTGTGAGGCTGGAGACTTTGCCCAAAGCCCTCACGGGTCATGGCATCCCCTTCCTGAGCAACAGCATCCCAGGGAGCCCGCAGCTCTGAATGGGGCCTCCCTAAGCTCCCAGATGGGGGCTTTGAAATGCCTCCACCTCTGAGGGCTGGGGCAGCAGCTGTTAACAGATGGTGACCGAGGAACCCGGGCTCAGATAGGCGGCTACTACCCGCCAACTGCCTTAACAACATGGGAAAACTCATGGGCCCTTTCTATAAAATAACGCACTTAAATGCCCCAAACAAAGGAAACCAATTCTATTGAAATAAAGCTGCCATTTTCCCCAAGTTCACGGACCTCCCCCAAAACTACCCCCAGGTCCCCCGGACAGTGCCGATTGAGGACCCCTGGAGTAGAGAGACACTTAACAAAGGGTCAGGAAAGCTCAGTGGGCAAGGCTCAGAGAGACCTCGACAAGCCGGCAAAGAGAGCTGGGGCTGAGAAAACAAAGAAACAGTTAGGGTTGAGAAAGTGATCCCATGAGTGTGGGTCCCCCAGGGAGACAGGGTAGCTCCTGTGAAAAGCCTCGATCACCTGTGGGAGGCAGCGTGTCCCAAACAAGGGCGAGGACGGGATACGCCGGGATACCACGGACAGGATATGCCGGGATACCACGGACAGGATATGCCGGGATACCACGGACAGGATATGCCGGGATACCACGGACAGGATACGCCGGGATACCACGGACGGTTCTTAGCATTGTGGGAAGGCAGCTGTGGTCCAGGGGAGGTCCAGGTCCCGTTAAAAGAAAGGACTTTTCCAGGAGCATTTGCTAAAGTGCTTGCCAGAGGAGAGACGGCAAAAACGAAGCCTCCTCTGACCTGGACAAGGAGGAAACACGCTTGACACACGAAGTCAGGGGTGGGCTCAGAAGCTGTGATTTAGGGCCAAGCCACGCGAGCCGACACTTGTGGTCGTGACTGGCCCAGGGTCACAAAGCATACACAGGAAATGCGAGAGGTTCTTTAACCTGGGATCCCCGGTAGTCAGCAAAGGGGAGCGATGCTTATCCATCGACGGGTTTCCAGAATTCCAGAGACGATTTTGAAAGATCTGGGCCCAAGTATTTAAGAGCATGTTCACAATGGAGAAAAGATGACTTGTTGGGGAAGGGAAGGGGGGAGAAGGGGGGAAGGGAAATTGGGGGGCAGAGTCCCTGTCTCGGAATGTTTAAAAGGCCATTATTGCCAGAAAGAGAAGATGCCTTCCGGTGTCAGAGCAATGAGCGAAACCAAAGGCCGTTCTGGCTCTGCTCCCTCTCAGTGGGCCGCCTCAGGTGCTAATGGGGTCCTGGTCAGGGGAGATCTCTGAGCTCGGACCGTGGCTGGGGATGACAGGAAGCTTCAGCCACGGCTTGCCAGATGCCCCCAGTGACCCCTTCCAGCCCTGGGTGAGGGATCCCGGGGGCTGGAGCTTCAAAGTCCCTCCTAAAAACAGCCAGCCAAGGGACTTCTGCCAACTGGAGGCTCGTCCATCTCCCTCGGTTGCCATGACTCAATCTCGCCTCCCTTTCACTTGTGGACTCTCCATTTCCTGGGGAGGGGCCGGCATTTCCTGTTTCTTACCTTGTTTTCTTCTTGCCCAGGCTGAAATGTGAATAAGCCAGGGGTCTTCTGGCACCAGCCGCATCTTCCTGAGAACCTTCTGCACTCATCACCTTGGCAAGATGACCCCATTTTACTTCCAGCTGTGAAGGGTCAGAAGCAAGGTCGCCACTACCGTGTCTCATTACCCACGTCCACCTATAGAACGGCTCCGTCCCTTCCTCGTCCCCACCCCCCAAACCCAATCCAGGGAAACCATCCCCACAGCTCTAGCAGCCCTTCCCTTCCCACCCTCTCCATTTGTGTGAAATGCAGGGCCCTGTCTGCAGCCCCCTCCAGGAACACAGGGGGCCCCAGAGCCACGGTCCCTGCCACTGGGTCCACAGTGACCCACCTGTGCCCCACGGCCAGTGCCTGGAAGGGGCTGCCTTCCCAGCCCACCCCCAACTCCAGCCCCTTCCTCTGAGGAGGAACAGGGAAGAATTCACACTCGTGTCACTGGATGAGAATGTCTTTAATGTTCTGTGTAAATAATGCTTTCTATACAACCTGAGAAGTCCAAATATTCCCTGAGATTTCATTTCAGAGATCTGAGACAAGGGGAGGCGAACGTGAGCAGAGAAAAGTGGGTCTGTTTGTCATGTGAGCGCAGGCGTGGGCGTGGATGAGTCTGAGAGACGGGGACAGAGGAGCAGAGACAGGAACTAGCCCCAGTGGGTGCAGCACCGAGGGCACGTGGCCCATCCAGGGCACGTGGCACACCCAAGGCTGCCAGCTAACCGCTCTTCTGCCTTGTGAGACTCGGGCGGTGGGCACAAGTGTCAGCCAAAGGCAAGCCCGCCCAGGACAAGCTCCCACAGGGCCAGGCACACCACGGGGGCTCAGCCAGCCTTTCGTCTTAAATCTTCACAACCCTGTGGGCCGGGCTCAGGGGTCACTGTTAGCACCCCACGCTTGAAATGCCTCATGTGGCCAGACTGGTCCCTCTGTCCCGCCTTACTTCCCTCAGCTTCCTTGGGGAAGCTCTTCATTTTGGAACCCTTAGTCTAGAGGCCCGGGAGTCTGGCAGAAGGCAGACGCCCTTTCCTGGGTCCCCTTTTGCCCAAGCGCTTATCCGTTAGATGGCATTTTCAGCCCTCACGTTGTCAGTAAAGAGCCAGACAAGTTTAAATGATCTGCAAAGTAGAGCCTCAGGCACTGAGCTCACCCACCACAGTCCTGCTTTTCCAGCCTCCTTAATGAAAGGTCCATGGCTTTTAGGAATCTCCCAGTGGCAGCAAAATTACTCAAGCAGCATCTCATTAACAAGATTAATTCACAGTAAAAGAAAGCCACAGGAAAGACCGGCATGGAGTCCAGGAAGCAGGACAGGAGGCTCTGGGGTCCTCCCTGCCAACGTCCTCACCCTACAAATGAGGCTCCAGGACCGACTCAGAGCTCTTGGTGCCATTTGGCTCTCCAGGGATGATGTGAATCCCCATTCCTGGAGGCATGTGACCCCACACCTGATTGCTCCACAGCTTCCAGCTGAGCAGAGTTACAATCCCTCGTCCCTGATGGCAAATTTTCTTTTTGATCCAAGTTACAAATCTCTGATGCTCCAAGGTGGGCGAGTCCCGGGTGGGAGGGTGTGTAGCAGAAGCAAGGGGCTGATAGGTGCGGGGATTGTACCCTAGTCGGGGTGCAAGAGGGAAAAGCAGGAGTGAGCTAAGTGAGGTGCTCTCAATGAAATCGCGTAATGTGACAGAGTTCTCTGGCACCAAGGCAAAGGTTCACCTGGTTCTGCTCCCAGAGGGTCGTTAGACTTGCTTCCTCAGAAGCAAAGCCACTTTTGTGTGTCTGCACACAGGTGTCTGGCAAATGGACCAGGCAAGTTCATTATGAGAAAAGGAGCCAAATCAGCTCGACTCTAGGTGCATTTTCATCATGAGCTTGGATGGTGCATTTGCAAGGAGCCTTTTGGAAATCTGCCCAGCCTTGCTCACCTTCCTCTGTCTCCATCAATGGGCTAGTACCAGCCTGACTTTTACAATGGGCCCAGCGCTCTTTGAATGCTCCCTGAATCTGAAAGCTTATCCTTTAGTTGTCTCAGAGGGAGCTGACTGCCCCCTTGTCACTGGGCCAGAAACGTCCTGGGATCAGCAGAGGACTTAAAATCTTTTTAGACTGGAACCTTCTCCGAGCCTCTATTTCATTACCTACAAAACGGGGCGGGGGGTGACTAAACATTTGGGGTCCTTTACTCTTCAGCTCGACAGTCATGGCCCTTCCAAGCCACGATTCTCTCACCCCCCCAGAGCCGGTACTCTTGCTCCCCTTCACAGATGAGAACACAGGTTCAGAAATGTGGTTTGCTGAGAGTTCCACAAGCTTTTTAGTTTTAAAGGGCAGAATTCAAGCCATCTCTTGTGGTCTCAAGCTCCCCCCAAGCTATTCCAACTCCAAGGAACTCTCAGAAAATGTTGAGCTCGCTCCACAGCAGGTAGGGACCCTACAACCAAGGAGGCTAGGGACTCACTGAGGACTTGAGCCTCCCATTGGTCAGAGCCCCCTCCTACATCACATGTAACATGCCGACAGCTTTGATCCCTGGGTTTAAATGCCAGTTGGTGCCCAGGGGTGCAGGGACCACAGGGGCAGGCTGGGACTCCAGCTGGTGGGGAGGGTAAGAGTCACAGGGAGCAGCTCCCGAGGATGGACGGTGCCCCCAGAGCAGTGGGAGGTTGGGGAAAGCAAGAGTCCAGGCAGGCCTGGGAGTGTCCAGAGACCAAAAGTACAGCCTAGCCCAGCACAGGTCAGAAGGGAAATGCTAATGGCAAAGGAAACCCAAGTCTGGGCAATTAAAGGGAAGCGAGTGCTGTACCAATGGGGCCCAGAGACCCGACTCCAGATCTGAGGGCAGGAGATGGACGGGCACAGGCTCCCCGAGACTGATGGCGCCTAAAGTGGACGCATCTTCACTGTGTTCATCCACCATAACCGGGACACTGCATGGACTGCATGGTTTTATTGTAGTGATTAATCATAGATGAGGGACATCATCGAGCCAATTCCAAAGCATTCAAACCAACAGAGCCCATTAGTTATTTCTCTTTATAAATAATTTATGGGAAAGCAAGCAGAATTTGGCAAAATGTTGAGAAAACTGTGGCATCACCAACCCTTCGTTCAGGGGACCAGAGACCCAACCCGACGTCTTCCTCAATTCAAGCCCTGCCAGGCGCTCGGCCGCTCGGCCTTGGACAGTCCAAGGTACATTCAGGTCAATAGCAGCTCCGGGGTCTGGCCAAGTGACCGAAGTGACCGCTCGAGGGCCTGCTCTTTCACCCTCGCTTCACAGCTATCGTGACACCCACAAGCCAACGGGGGCCACCAGACAGGGGAGCCCTGGCCTTCGGCTTCCGCCCAAGGACAAATGGAAGATGCAGGAGAGAAACGCAACATTTTAGTGTTTGGAAGCACCGTTTGGGGGCAACTTTCAGAACTTCTCTCAAGAGAAAAGCTTTGCTGAAACAGGGAGAAGGGCATGAGGGGGACTCGAAAGAGGCTGCCAAGATCAAAGGCACTGAAGAGTAAAAGTGGGGGCTCTGAGGGAACGCGGTGGCCATGGAGCTCCCTGGGAGGAAGGAGGGAGACTTCCCAGGGCATCCATCCTCCATGGGAGCCCCAACTTCTGCTGCGGCTGTTCCGTCCTCTGCCGGGGGGCCCGGCCGCCACTCCAGTTCTCAGAACCTCGAGGTTTATAGAGGTGTGGGACCCACTGCCCACTCGGCTTTCCCCACAGCCTCTGGAGCCATCAAATGGTGCAAGCTTATTTGACTTCTGCCTATTAGTATTTTAGCATATATTATATGAGTAAAAGACTTGGGAAAATATTAAGTGGCCTGAACATAACCTAAGCCTGTAGGGAAGCCCAGGACACGCTCGCTCAGCTCGGATGGACGCACTGCCCAAAGATTGCTACTTCCCACTGGCCAGTGTAAATGTGGGCACAACAGCCAGGCCCCTGGGATGGTGTTAACTGAGAATCCCAGCTAGAGGGTGGGGAGGGGGCCTGTGACAATGCACGTGTTTTGATTTCAGTGTCCGCGTGGACACAAAGAGCTTCTACATCCACCCCCCACCCCCCAATTTGGCTAGCACTGGACTGGCTGGTAGACCAGAAGGCAGTCGGTGCAGTGGGAATTCATGCTGTGGCTTAGTGCTGCCCACAGGCCGCTGGTGATGGATCCCTTAATGTGTCAGGAGGGTCACGGTTCTGAAAAGACCCGTAGGCCATCATAGACACGGTCCCTGGTTTATCGGGCGCCTGCAGAGTTCGAGCCTCCTTCCAAAGTCCACAGTCAGGGCCAAGAGCTCTTTCACCCAAATCTCAGGCAGTGGCCACGGAGGACCACCGTCTGTGGCACAGGTCAGGGGGAGGGGAGGCCACGGGCGAGGATCTTGTCTAGTACCCAGGCCAGACAGGTCCCGGCGGTGTGGAAAACCCATAGGGGAGCGCGGGGCCTGTTGGGTATGGGGGCTGAGGAGGCCCCGAGGGCCGGGGCTGTCTTGGAAAATTCGGCATCTGGGGCTGGCTTGGGTAGGCAGGGGCCTGAGTTGGGTAAGGTGGCCTTCCTCCTGCTGGGAAATAGGCCTGCGGAGGGTACCCTGGATTAGGAGCTGGGCCTCGGGCCATGGGGTATGCTCCTGGTCCGGGGGAGGAGTGAGGGGACCACGGTTGCCCTGGGACAGCCCCTGCGGGCTGTGCTGGTGCATAGGCAGGCCCAGAAGGGCCCTGGTAAGGGTAAGAGGGCTGGGTGGTGACGGGGAAAGGGCTTTGAGGCAGAGCTCCTTGGGCCAGGGGACCAACACCCAAGTTAGGGGCTGGGCTGTAGGGGAGGGGGTAGGGAGGGCCCGCTGCAGGGGGCGCAGGAGCAGCGGGAGGAGCCGGAGGGGCCTCTGCCACAGCAGTGGTCGTCTCAATGACTGGCCGAGGCGGGACCACGGGCCTGGCTGGCTCTTTGGAGGCCCTGGGCTTCCGCACCAACTCCTGAAGCTTCTCGACTCGAACTCGGCGCAAATGGGACAACATCCTCATGGAGGCGAAGCTCTCGAGAAATGTATCCAAGGGCACCTCCCCTTCCAGGAACTTCTCAGCCATGGCCTGGAAAGCAAGGGGTCGGGGTCCGCCCAGCAATCAGGGTCCGCCCAGTGGCCAGGGTCAGCCCAGTGGCTAGCTCCCAGCCACCCCAAGGCTGGCCCTGCCAATGGCCACCACATTGGATCCCTCCCTGGGGGGGCCAAAAAGGGCTCCCTCTTACCTCTGACTCCTCTTCGATCTTCATGCCTTCCACCTGCAGAAGGTCCAGCAAGGTTCCTGGCTGCAACGCTGAGGAGAATTTCTCTGGAAAGAAAGGAAACACAGTCTTCCCATGGACAACAGACTCATGGGAACGCGGGAAGCCTTGCAGCATACAGAGAATAGCGCTACAAACGAATAGAAGCCCACTCTGGGGAGGGGAAGCCCGGCAGGCCGAGCTCCAAACCGCGCCTGTGGCCCCTTCTCTCCGGCGCCCACGTCTCACCCTGACCTCCTGTTAAAGAGTGAGCACCTGGAGGACAGGCCCCCCCCCCCCTTATCTCAAAGCTCCAGCACTAATGCCTGCTGGCCCAGGGGAGCTTCTCCCCACCCGCCATTATCCTTCTTGGAAGCTCACAGAGGTCACCACAGCCATAAGTTCAGAGAAAGGCCTTGGATCAAGGTGGTCTGACTCTACCAAACCAGAGTCAACTGACCAGCATGGGCCGAGGGACATTTAGTGTCCTTAAAGTGCCTGTGAAGAGCTGGGGGACCCAGCTCCTAGTCCTGCCTCCATCCAGCCCTGCTTCCCCGGGCCCTATCACCATCAGCCAGTCAAGCAAATCCTATTGGAAAAACCTCCCCCCCCCCCCAGCCCCCAAGGCTAACCAATTATGCCACTATTTATACAGGGTTCCATGCTATGAGGCAGCCAGGACAGCCAAACCAGCTGCCACCTCCCTTCAAACTGTGGGAGACGCTCCCCAGGATATGGACAGACACAAAGGGCTCGGAACCCAGGACACAGACTCAGAGGGCCCGGGACACAGACACAAGAGGGCCCGGGACACAGACTCAGAGGGCCCGGGACACACACACAGAGGGCCCGGGACACAGACTCAGAGGGCCCGGGACACAGACACAGAGGGCCCGGGACACAGACACAGAGGGCCCGGGATACAGACACAGAGGGCCCGGGACACAGACTCAGAGGGCCCGGGACACAGACACAGAGGGCCCGGGACAGACACAGAGGGCCCGGGACACAGACACAGAGGGCCCGGGACACAGACTCAGAGGGCCCGGGACACAGACACAGAGGGCCCGGGACACAGACTCAGAGGGCCCGGGACACAGACACAGAGGGCCCGGGACACAGACACAGAGGGCCCGGGATACAGACACAGAGGGCCCGGGACACAGACTCAGAGGGCCCGGGACACAGACACAGAGGGCCCAGGACACAGACTCAGAGGGCCCGGGACACAGACTCAGAGGGCCCGGGACACAGACACAGAGGGCCCGGACACAGAGGGCCCGGGACACAGACACAGAGGGCCCGGGACACAGACACAGAGGGCCCGGGACAGACACAGAGGGCCCGGGACACAGACTCAGAGGGCCCGGGACACAGACACAGAGGGCCCGGACACAGAGGGCCCGGGACACAGACACAGAGGGCCCGGGACACAGACTCAGAGGGCCCGGGACACAGACACAGAGGGCCCGGGACACAGACTCAGAGGGCCCGGGACACAGACACAGAGGGCCCGGGACACAGACTCAGAGGGCCCGGGACACAGACACAGAGGGCCCGGGACACAGACTCAGAGGGCCCGGGACACAGACACAGAGGGCCCGGGACACAGACACAGAGGGCCCGGGACACAGACTCAGAGGGCCCGGGACACAGACTCAGAGGGCCCGGGACAGACACAAGAGGGCCCGGGACACAGACTCAGAGGGCCCGGGACACACACACAGAGGGCCCGGGACACAGACTCAGAGGGCCCGGGACACAGACTCAGAGGGCCCGGGACACAGACTCAGAGGGCCCGGGACACAGACACAGAGGGCCCGGGACACAGACACAGAGGGCCCGGGACACAGACTCAGAGGGCCCGGGACAGACACAAGAGGGCCCGGGACACAGACACAGAGGGCCCGGGACACAGACTCAGAGGGCCCGGGACACAGACACAGAGGGCCCGGGATACAGACACAGAGGGCCCGGGACACAGACTCAGAGGGCCCGGGACACAGACTCAGAGGGCCCGGGACACAGACTCAGAGGGCCCGGGACACAGACTCAGAGGGCCCAGGACAGACACAAGAGGGCCCGGGACACAGACACAGAAAACCTGGGACAGACACAGAAGGCCCAGGATCCAGAGGGCCCAGGATAGATAGAGACCAAGACAGAGGGCCTGGAGCCCAAGCTCTGCTTCCAGTCCCGGCCTCAGAGAGGCTCAGGGCCTCGGCAGCCGGCGACACACTCTTAAATGCCACTTCCCTACAATTCCTCTGCCCAGGGTCTCCTCCATTAGGACATACATGGGCAGCCTTGGGAGATGGGAGGCAGGGAGGCCTGGCAAGCTGACCCAGCCCGGCACCCTCCGCCCCTGCGTCCTCAGACCCTCCCTGGTGGAGCCCCCCAGCCCAGCCCCATGGCCATCCCTGAGGGTGGTGACCCACCTTCCTCATCCCCACCAGCACAACTGTGGGCCAACTGCCTCCCACTGGCAGTTAGGCACAAGAGCCCCCCTCCCCCGAAGCTCCTGCTTCCAGCCCCGCCCTCCATCCTGGGGGGAGGGGACCTCACTGGCCACCCCCAACCCCCCAACTGCCACCTGCTGAACTCTGGCAGTGAGAGTGGGGGAGGGGAGTGGCCCCTGCCACCTCTGGTGGACCAACGCTGAGCCGGGTCTGTGCCCATAGCCACGTGGTGGGGAGCACCCTGTCTGCACCCCACAAGCTGGCAGGACTTTGTTGGGGCAACAACAGTAAAGGGACCTGACCCCCCGCCTGGCCCTGGGACCCTCCCCACAAAGCCATCTCCTTGAGGACATCACTTGTGGATTCCCATGCCCCCCAGAGCTGGGCACACAGGAAGCACTTCATAAATGCTCTATGCCCTCCCTCCCTCTCTGAGGGTGAGCAGCATGGGGGCCCAGAGGCGGGCGCCGAGGTGCCCCTGCTCACCCAGCTGGGCCTTCTGCTCCTGGCACTTCTCCATCAGCTTCTGCAGCTCCTGGTACTTGTCCAGGAGGTTGGAGCGGCTGATCTCCAGGGGCCCCTGGAACTCGAGGTTTCGCTCGGCCAAGCTCCGGTTGGTGGCAAGCGCCATCTCCCGCTCCAGCTGCAGGTCCTGGACCTAGCAAGAAGGGAGCCCTGGTAATGGGGAGCTGCTCTCCCCCACACTTCCAGGCATGTGCAGGCCCTTCCCAAGGGGGGGGGAGCAGCGGGTCAGGGTGAGTCACCTGCTCCCACATGTCAGCTCTGCTGGCCCTGGCCCCGTCACTCCTACAGCTCCTCTCCCTTTGGGAGGAGAGAGGCCCAGCCTGGTAGCCGCTGGCGGACAGCTGACCAAGGCCATGGCCTTTTGCTTCGATCCCAAGCCTGGTGGGCTCAGGCCCTCTGACAGGACCCTCCAGGCCGAGACATGCAGGGAGGCGCTGGGCCACCGCCCTCCCCTTCCCCCCTTCCCCCCCCCCCCCCGCACTCAGACACAGAAAGCAGCGGCATTCACCCCCCACCACCACCACCACGGGAGGTCCTCTGACTACAGTCCTGAGTAAGTTCGTGGCTGCCCCTCAAACGGCCTCTAGGGCCCAGAGCGCCCAAGTCTGGAGCCCCTCCCTCAGGCAGCCCCGGGAACACTCAGGGGGCAGATGAAAAACATTTTTTAAAGCATCTGACCAACATCTAAGCCCTAGAGCAAGATAAGGTCAAAATGGGCTCATAATTTAGACATAAAGTGTGATACCATAAACAAATTAGGAGAACAAGGAACAGTAAGATCTGTGGAGAAGGGAGGACTTTATGGGCAAAGAACTAGAGGATATTATGAAATGCAAAATGGATCATTTTAGTTATATTAAATAAAAAAGGTTTTGTATAAACAAAGATCAGAAGGGAAGCAGAAAGCCGGGAGAAATTTTTTTGCATCAGTGTTTGTGATAAAGGTCCCACTAATAAAATTGACTCAAATTTGTAAGAATATAAGCCATTCCTCAACTGACAAAGGATATGAACAATTTTCAGATGAAGAAATTAAAGCCATTTCTAGTCATATGAAAAAAAATGCTCCAAATCACTATGGATCAGAGAAATGCAAATTAAAACAACTCTGAGGCACCATGATACATCTCCCGGCTAAGATGACAGGAAAAGATGATAAATGTTGGAGTGGATGTGGAAAAACCGGGGCACTAATACATTGTTGGTGGAACTGCGAATACATCCAGCCATTCTGGAGAGCAATTTAGAGCAATGCCCAAAGGGCTACCAAACTGTGCTTTCCCTTTGATCCAACAGTGCCATTTATTGGGCCTGTACCCCAAAGAGATCATAAAAAAGGGAAAGGGACCCACAGGGGCAAAAATGTTTGTGGTGGCCCTTTTTTGTAGTGGCAAAAAACTGGAAACTGAAGGGTGCCCATCAGGTGGAGATTGGCTGAATAAATTGTGGTATATGAATGTTATGGAATATTATTATTCTATAAGAAACGACCAGCAGGATGATGTGAGAGAGGCCTGGAGACTGACAGGAACTGATGCTGAGTGGAATGAGCAGAACCGGGAGATCATTATACACGGCAACAGCAAGATTATGTGATGACCAAAGGTGATGGACTCGGCTCTTTTTTTTTTTTTTTTTTTTCCTCCTGAGGCTGGGGTTAAGTGACTTGCCCAGGGTCACACAGCTAGGAAGTGTTAAGTGTCTGAGACCAGATTTGAACTAGGGTCCTCCTGAATTCAAGGCTGGTGCTCTATCCACTGCGCCACCTAGCTGCCCCCGACTCAGCTCTTTTCAACAATAATTCCAATAGGCTTGTGATGAAGAGAACCATCTACATCTACAGGACTGTGGGGACTAAGTGTGGAGGAAAGCATCATTTCATCTCTTTTTGTTATTTATTTGCTTGTTTTTTTCTTTCTTGTGTTTTTTGATTTTTCTGCTCAGCATGATGAATGTGAAAATATGCATAGAAGAATGGCACATGTTTAACCTATATTGGATTCCTTGCTGTCTAGGAGAGGGGGGAGGGAAGAGAGGGAGCACAGGTTTTGCAAGGGGCAAAATTGAAAACTATCTCTGCACATATTTTGAAAAATAAAAGGCTTGAAAAAAGCATCAGCTCAAGAAAACTTCCTTGAAAGAGAACAATCTGCTATAAAATTAGGGCGTCACCCACACTGTCTCTGCCCTCTAGGCCGTTTCCAAGCTCCCAGCCCTGGAGCTCTGATGGCCACAGGACTGGGACCCACCTCCCAGCCCCAGGCCCAGCTCCTCCAATGCTTCCGCCCGCTGTGCCCGCCACCCGTCCATCCTGGCTGCCTCCATCAGGATGTGCTCCTGGATGTCCTGAGAGCCTCCCCTTGTCTGCTCGGGAGGCCGCCCATCCATAATAACTGCCTGTGATCTCATTAGTTTTTCTGGAAGCCACATCGTGTTGCTGACTCGTGTGGAGTTTATTTATAGTCCACTTAAGCCCGCTAAGGAGGATCATGATTAAGAGCTGGAAAGGACCTTTTTTGTGCCCCAGGGCCCTCACAGGACCCCAGGGTCCAACATCCAAGGACCCTGTGGGACGTTTTAGCCAAGACTCCAAGCACTGGCTCCTTTTAAACCTCATGTGGTTTCCTGCCAACGCCATCGTCAGCCAGGGACAACCAAGGCTCCCTCCGGCTCGCTCTGTGTCAGCAGCCTCTGACCCCTCTCAGACCAGGGAATCTCTCTCCCCTCTGCCCAAACCATCCTCCACAGAACTCAACAAGCCATCTGGAAGCCGGGTTACTCTCCCACTCAAGAATCTCCACTGGCTCCCGACAGCCCACAAAGCCCCTCAGCTTAGCTCTTGTGGCTTTTCCAGACTGATTTTCCTCCACACCCTCCTTGCCAGGCTCCCTAGGAAGCCCTCCCCAAACTCCAGGTGGTCCTTCCCCTAGGGAGGTGGGCAGGGCTGGGCATGTCTCACTCAGCAGGAGACACCGTGGCCAGGACGCCCCCAGCATCTCTCTGGAAGACGCCTCCTGAGTCCGGGGGCATCCCTAGAGACTCGGGGGTGACAAGCCCCACCTGGAGGCCCCTGGGGCAGGGACTGGCAGGGACTGCAGCCCGAGCGAGGGTCAGAACTGACACAGCCCTGACAGGAGAGTCTGCGACATTCAGACTCTGAGGAGGAGCAGGGACTTGGGCAGCCATCGGAGCCTCTGCCTGAGGACCTCCAAAGTGAGGGAGGGACTAGGGATCCGCCCTCCCCCAACACTGAGAGGGAGCAAGTTCCAGACATCAAGCCTCCATTAGTCTTTGTACCTTCCCCCAGGCCAGTGGCCCTGCCTTCTGGGGCCAGGCACAAAGGCCATGAGCCTCCCCCTCCCTAGTCTCCCCCTGGCCCAGGAGGTCTCCAACACAGGGCCTGCCATCCTGCCGGGCGGGATCCCCAAGGACGGGGAGCCCAGGGGGAGGGCACAACACGCTGGCCGATGTCATGCCCTCTGCAAACCAAGGAAATGCCACTGTCACCGCTGGCCTGCGGTTCTGGTTGGTACAGAACCTGTGCTCTGGGACAAACAAGACCCGAGTCCAAAATCTGCTTCAGACAGCGGCGCACACCTCTGCCTGCCTCAGTTTCCTCCTCTGTAAACTAGAGAAGCGAGCCCTTTTCTCCCAGGATGGCTGTGTGAAGCAGCCCTAGAAAGCTCCACCTAAAAAGAAAGAAAGATGTGAACTGCTTTACCTCGGGGGACTCCATGACCAATCGGTTGATCTCTTCTGGGTCATCCTGCAATTTCTCTAGCTCCTCCACTGTCCGGTTCCTCAGTTCTTCCATATTTCTTGGGGAACAGCTGCAGAAGAGAAAGAGCCAGGGGTCAGGGTGAGCCTTCCAGAAGAGGAGTGCACCCTGGGAGATGGCAGGAGAGGGCTTCCCATAGAGGCCTGGGCACCGCTCCCAGCCCTGGCCAGGCTGGCTCTGCCAGGAAGCTCTGATCTCTCCCTGTGAGAGAAAGTTACGGGGAGTCGCAGCCGAAGGAGAGGGACCTTGAAGACTCTCTAGTCCAACCTTCTCGTTTCAGCCCTGGAGGCTCTGCCATGCACACAGGAGGTGAATTTTACAAAGAGAGAAACTGAGGCATGGCGGGAAGGTGGGGGAATCGCAGAGTGAGAGAGCAGAGCCTCCAGCCAAACCCAGCGCTCCTTCCATTACACAATGCATCTCACCCAGCCAACAGAACAACAAAGTCTCCCATCTCCCGAATCCACAGGTGACGGGGAACCCGGGGAAGAGAAGAGAGAAGGGTCCCTGCAGGCCCTAGATTTCTGCAGCGCCCTCGCCGCCTGTGACCTTGTCCGGCTCGTTCTATTTCTGTCCTGGCTGAAATCCTCTGAACATCGCCACCCAGAGGCTTTTCCCGGCCTCAACCCTAAATCTCGGGCAAGCTGCCCCCCCCCTCCCGTGGGGCCACAAACCCTGCGGAGTTCTTCCCCCGTCCGGCCTCGGCACAGCCCCAGCCCCGGCCCCGCTGCCCAATCTCACTCAGCGTTCCGAGAGAGAACCGGGCCCAGCCACGGTCCAGGGGGCAGCCGCCACATCTTAAGGGCTGCCCTCTCCCTGTGCTTCCCTTGCTTCGAGAGCCAGGGCACCAGAGCTCAGCTGGCCCAGCCGGTCCAAATCCTCCGAGGATGGCCCGAAGCAGAGAAAGCAAGCAGGGGCCCTGAACCGGCAAGCCTGAGACCCACAGCCTGGCCAGCAGCATCAGAAGCAGGGGCAGATTGGGGGCTTCAGGAGACACTGAGCAAGGCTGGGGAAGTGAAGACGAGAAAACCCCTGAAACACCTCCCAGGAAACAGGGCGGCCTCCAAGGGCCTGGGACCCAGCGTCTCTGGGAAGCACCAGCCAAGAAAAATGAGGGAAAATGAGGAAAACTAGGGAAAACAAGGAGCCGCCTACTGCTGACGTGTCCCTCAGCACCTGCAAGCAGAAGGGGCAGGAGAGCCCAGCGCCCCTGGGACCTGCCCTGGGCCCGGGCACACCGGGATCTGCAGGGCCCAGCAGCTGTGTGGGTGCCAAAGGGAGAATAAGCCCTTGTTAGTTATGAGGGCTCTAAAGCTGAAAGGGGGGAAAGAGGGGATCACCGAGGAGAGCAGCCCGGGCCCAGCAGGGGGTCATAAGGCTGCTTGGGAAGGCGGCTCGGGCCATGGGGACGCTCTGGGCAGTGGAAGCGGCCATTGTGGAGGATCACCCGGGCTGCTGGGGGCAGGCAGACGCAGGAAGAGAGGCCCCTTGCCCAATCCCGGCCTCAGCTTCTTCCTGGCACATCCTCTTGGGCCTGGATCCCATGGGGACTCAGGATGGCGAGGCTTTGTTCCCGGGATGAAGTGCCGGGGGGAATCTGCCCAGCATTTTGAAGCATCCCATTATCTGTGCAGCATTCTCATCATGTCGGGCTTCCTCCAATACCGACCATGAGATCCCTCCTCGGTAACGCCAGGGGTTCGTACAAGTGCCAGCACTGCTGCGTGGCTCCCACCTTCCCTCTGTCCCTGCACTGACCATCCCCCACTCTGGCACCCCTCCCTGCCTTCTCATCCTTTCAGAGGCCATGGGCCCCTCCCGAGCGAAGCGTCCCTCCCAAGCTCCCTCAGTGCTCGGCAGAGAGCGTCTTTATTCTTCTTAAAAGCATCGAATTTTCACTCGCCCGTGTCTCCTCTGTTGGAATGGAAGCTCCTCAGGAGGAAGGGCAGTTTTATTCTTTGGACTTGTGTGCCCGGCAAATGGGCCAACCCCTGGCACGAAGCAGGAGCATGGATGGCTGGAAGTGGCAGGAACGGGGAAAAGTCGGGTGGTGTAAAAAGAGAGCATTGAAAATGTTTTTTTAAAAGCCTCATTATTGGTAACGCTCTCCCATGACCACTGCGGCTTGCCAATACTCTCTCCCTAGCAGAGGAAGGGAGCCCAGAGCAGAGAGGGCGCCCAGAGGGTCAGAAGCAGGGTCCGAGGCGTGAGTGGGAGCAGCCGGAGATCCCGGAAGTGGCGGGAGGAAGGGCCACAGGGCGGCAGGAAGGCAGGGGATGATCAGAGTCAGTCCTGGCAAGCTTAAGGGATAACTGGCGGGCTCCTCGGGGGACAGGGAAGACACTGCCCCTGCAGCAGCATGGGGGGATGGAAGGCAAAGCACCCACAGAGCAATGGAGGGAGCCCACTGTGCTGGTGGTGGTGGCGAGGGCGATGGAGGCAGTGTCGGTGACAGAGGCGGTGCCAGTGATGGCGAGGGTGACAGAAGAGGTGACAGAGGGCTCCTCTTTGTGGAAGGTTTTCTAGTGAAGGAGGAAGACAGGTTACCAGGCCCGGAAGGAGGTCCCCGCTCTGCCGTCCCACTCCGGCCTTTGACCCTTGATGGCTCCGCCGAGGATGACCGACACTTTAAGGCGTACTGAGCCATCCGCCATCTCATCAGATGTTTGTGGTCGCCCGGAAGCTCCGAGGCAACCATAGGACAGACTATTTCTCGCCAGGATAATAGCAGGCGTTCAGGGCAGCGAGGCTCTCGGTCACTGGCCAGGACCCAGACACGGGGCTCTCTGGCCTTCCGTAGTCCAGGACAGACTCCTCCCAGCAACGGACCATCCGAGAGGGGGAAGCTGAGCTTAGGAAAGGGGGAGACCGTCCCCCGTCCCTGGGGATCTTCCACCCTGGCAGGGACTCCGGAGAGGATTGTGACGGGTTTGACTGGCTGCCAACCTGAGAGGGAGGCCTATGTAACCGGTGAAACGTCCAAGCCCTTCTTCAGCACTGACTGAGGAGGGGAGGAGCTCGGGGGCGCCATCAGAGCTCATTCTGCCAGCGCTGTTTGGTTCCCCAGCTGGGAAAGAAACTTGGCGGTGGCGGCGAATCCTGAAGGAAACAGCCCTCCCCCTGACAGAACAAGGCCGCCTCACTGCTCACCCTGGAGCCTTCCCCCAGCCCCGCTTCATTTCAGGCCCCCAAAGTGGCAATTCTATGTTGAAACAATCCAAACAGAACAAAAAGATCTTCGTTTTTTTCTCCCTATGAGTCAAGTCTCAGTAGAGCGACCTTTAAACTCCCAAGCACTGGCCAGCTGTAAGACAAGACACTTAACTTCTCTCCAGCCTCAGTTTCCTCATCTGTAGAATAGGAATAGGAACAACAATACTTAGGGAGTAATGAGGATCAAATGAAATAATGTGCTCTGTAAGCCTTCTAAGGTGCTGACAGATGTTGGCTATTACTAGTCTTTGCGAGACGGCTGGGGGAAAGATGTGCTGGGGAGAGCTGAACCAAGAAGGGCCCGGGCCCCTGGCAGTGTTCAGCCTGGAGCTTCTGCTGCCGGCCCTTTGTCCTTGCGGGGCTCTCCCCTCACTTGCCATCACAACATCTGGGAAGGAGAGAAGGCCCTCGGGTCCAGCTCCCCTTTATAGGTGGAGAGGCAGAGCCCAAGAAGGGAGGGCCTTCCCAGAGGTCAGTGCTGGGCCAGCGGCCTGACTCCTGCCCACTGGCTCCTTCCCCCTCCAGTTCCTGAAGCTTCAGAGTGGCCAAGGAGGCTCCGGAGGCTCTGCTCCCTGCGCCTGTCGGAAGCTGACGCTCCATTTTCACAGCTCGCTCTTGACCCCAATGCTTCTTTGCTCTTTGTAAATTCTGTCCTTGAGCCACACACATTGGGATGATCTGGAGAGCAGACAGCTATGTAGCCCGTAGCCCTCAGTGGTCAGCAGTCTTCCTCCAGGATTATCCCCACTTTGTAGATGGGGAAAACTGAGGCTAGGATCAAGTGATGGAAACAGGGCGGGGCACCAGGTCTCATATTCAGGAAATGCCCTCAGGGAAACTTTCTCTACCAAAGCAGATCAGCATCTTCTCTGCAGCCGATCACCCCAGAATTCTCTACCTGGTGACCCCCGTGTGTGGAGGGAGAGAAAGAGGAGAGAGACAGAAGGGGGGATGGGAGGAGCATCTCGAGGTGGCCCCCTCGGCCTGGCTCTCCCTGCCGTGTGTTAGCACGGGGCCACAGTGGGGACCACCCGGCTCTGCCAGCCTTCCACCTGCAGGCTCCCGGTCTCTTTCTTTCACCAAGTGCCGAGCTGCCCACAGGTGCCCCTCCGTGCCAGCGGCGCCGAGTGCTGAGCCCGAGTCCGGGTTTGGGCTTTTGTCGCTCCATTTCACAACCTGGTAAGAGAGGACGGGGATTTCAGATGCCCAAGGTCTCAAAGCAGCCAGGGAGAAGCCAAGTGTTCTCCAGCTGGTGTGGATGCTTCTGTTTGCTTTTCTTGGTTGCCTTGGAAACATGTAAATCTCCCTTTTCAAAATCAGTCCCCAGGAAGCCCTCTGGAGGCTCATTTAGGAGACTCTAATTACCAGTATATGAAAAACCTGGTAGATGTGCCGAAGAAAGCCAGAGGGATGGGCGCCCACTCCCCCATCCATCCAAAGGGGGAAATGGAGGCGATTAGGTCAGCAAACAGAGAATTGTGGGAAGTGAGGGAAACAGCAACTCCATCTTGTGACTCGGTCCTGGAGCTGGCTCAGTTCCCTTTCTATCCAGTTGTGAATATTTCCGTCTTGTGAGGAGGAGACTTATGGGAATCGTGAGGAAGCTTTACTGCATTGTGGGAAGCCGGCCGGATGACCTCAACCTCTTACCTGGAGACCCTTGATTAAGGACCCGGGTTAGGCCAGCCAGGAACCAGGAAGATCCAAAGCCTGCTGCAAGGCCCTTTCCGTTGTCTTAACTGGACACGGCCCCATCTGGGTCCCTCAGTCAGGCACGGACCCCCGGGGGGCATGGGACCGGCTTCCTCTGAATTCAGTGACTCCCCTCCCAAACTCCCCTTGCCCTCGGGGTCCAGCCGAAGCTGAGGAGGTGGCCCCGCTCTCTGGGGCTTAAGCTTGTTCAGGAGACCAGGCCTCTGTTTTCTGTGGTTTCAGCAGCAGCAGGAGGAATCGTTCCAGGGTCCCTGATTAAGCACTTATTGTGTGCCAGGCCCGTGCTGGCTGCTCGGACACTTCAGTGTGTCTCCATGTGAGCTCCGTGCTGGAAGGGGGGAGCTGAGGCCCCAGGGGCTCTCTGGAGATGCCCTCAGAAGGCTGGTGGGCTGACAGAGCCTCCAAATGATGAGGCTGAACCCAAGGGGCCAGGATGGGGCCGTTTCTCTGTGGGTCCTCAGAGCTCTCCTGGGGGTGGGAGTAGGAGGCTAGTTCCTCCAGAACCCTGGATGTCTAGCCGAAACGCCCCCCACGGCCTGAAAAGGAAGCAGCGCTCTCCCGGCAGACACAGAGGCACAAGGGCCCGAGCCACGTAGGAGAGCGAGGCCGGCTCTCCCAGCTCCGGAGCCAGCGAGGCAAGAGGGAGGCAGCGTGAAGCCCCTGGCCCAGGAGGGCTGACCCAGGACCCAGCTCAGCCCTCCGTCTGGTCTCTCCCCACCCAGTACTCTTCGTGGGGCTCGGCCTGCCACCAAAGGGCCGCGGGGTCCTGAGGCACGCTCGGCCCTTCGACGACACGGTCCCGGGCCACCACGTTCTAGGAGACGGCGCCAGAATTCCCCTCTCAGTCTGGCCACAGGCGGCCTTATAACGTGAGCAGGGGACACGTGGGCCCCATTTCCCAGGAAGAACCTGCAGAAGGAAACTCCCGGAAGAGCGGGCACCAACCGGACATGACTCCCGCCATCGTGCAACAGTGGTCAATGCGGGGCCGTCCCCATGGAGAAAGAGCTCCCCGGCACGATCCCAAAACGACGAGCCAGCAAGGCTGTGGAGGTGAGGACAGCCAGGTGCATGCTGGGATGCCCTCACATGGGGGTCCCAGAAGGGAAGGAGGAAGACCACGGACCGGCCGGTGTCAGCCCCACCACGAGGGTTCCACGCTCAGCAGCAGAGACCCAATAGTGACTCCTTGTGAGAGGCTGAGAAACAGCTGCAGTGAATGGAAAAATGGGACCCGGGGTCCCTCACCAACGGCGGACCCCGTCACCTCCTGCCCCACAGAGTAGGAATAAAGCGTCCTCCACGAGCCGCCTCGGCCAGCCAGGAGTGAGGAGTGGGGGAGGCCGGGAGGCTCACTGCCAGGAGTCTGGATCCCTCCCCAGGCACTTCCTAGCTGGGTGATCCTGGGCAGGTCACGTACCTGCCTCAGTTTCCTCCTCTGTTCAGTGAGTGGACGAGGAGATGTCAGTATCTCTGCCAGAAAGGCCCCGAAGGGGGACAGAGTCGGGCGGATCGAACCAAATGGACAACAAGGTGCTCCAGAAGGGCCCTGGCGCTGGTGAGCAGGCGGGCCCGGTCCCCCTCCCCCGGGGCTTGGAAGGCTCTCCCAAAGCACTCTGGCCTGCACCTTCCACGGCCACCGGCCCACATCCCACGGGCAAAATCCCTTCCAGAGCAGACTCTGACCTGCGATTTCCCAAAAAAGCCTCTGCCCGTGGTCGGGCTGAGCTGCGGCCCCCGCCTGGTCTTGTGGGGCCCCGTGAGCTCACAAAGAGCTGGGGTTGCCTTGGAAACCTCCCAGACTTCCCCCTTTCCCTGAGGAGCCCTCCATTCCAGGGAGGCCCAGCTTTGCACCCGGTCATCGCAGTGCTGGAACACTGGACTCCCCGCCTCCGAGCCAGATCCTCTGGGCCTCTGGGGTCATCAGCCCAACCCCCCCCCACCCCGAGAGCCTCCAGCTCTACCCCCCCAGTTCCCCTTTTGGCAGCATTTCCCCATTAAAAGTGGAGCCGGCTCTTGTACGCCCGGCGCCCGCTCACACTTTTCTCTGTAACGCCTTGTCCGTCCAAGGTGGAGAAGATGAATAAAGTCAGCATTTCCTCTTCTACACTCACTACTCACTAAAAAAATGGCCAGCAAAGCGCCAGGCTCTAGTTCCAAGCAACTGGGGGCTTTGCCACACATTTGGGGCGGGTTTCCTATCTGGGAGGGGGCAGGGCACCTTGGAGAGCTCTCACCGGCACTCTGATGGGGCCCAAGGGCCGGCCCACCCTCCCGGCCGGGTCCAAGTCCTCCCCGCCCCCGCTGGGCTCTCAGGGGGGCACAGACCCCCCCGGGGGAAGTCGGGGCACCTCTCCCAAAGCCCACACTGAGCCTCAAAATCCGCGGACACGAAGCAGCCCAGCCCAAAGGGTCTTCAGCTCCCTGCCAGCGGGGCGGGTGAGGAGGCGGGGATCCCCCCGCCAAGTCAGAAGCCCCTCTGGCCGGTCTTTCGGGTGTGGGTTACCTCCAGTCCTTCAGGGGGGTGTCCGGGCTCCCCGGAGCCAGGAGCAGGAAGGAGCCTCTGTGCGGCGGCCCAACCTCCCAGCCTGGAGGAAACTGAAGCCGGCAGAAGGCCCCCTCCCCCCCGGGTGCAATCACCCTTAGCCAGGGTGAAATAACGGCAGGCAGCGGGCGCCTGGTGCCCGCCAGGGACTCTCACCGCACATCTCCAGCTGCCCGCAGAGAGTCCTGGGCGACGCCAGGCCCCTCGCCGCCGCCTCCCGTGGCCACCCAGGGTCCCAGACTCCAGCGCTGACTCAGCCCGCTCACCCAGAGCCGCGAGGTGCAGAGGCTCCGTCCTCCCCACACTTTCCGTTTCCTGTGAGAGCCTCCCAGTGGGTCTCTGGCCTGGCCTCCCTCCTTCCCATCAAGCAGGGGGGCTGCAGAACAGCCTGAGGCTTCCGGCCCTTACTATCCGGGGGACCCGCGGCAGGCCCTGCACCCTGCCTGCCTCAGTTTCCCCATCTGTACAATGAGCGAGAAGGAAGTGGAGAACCCCCTGGTGTCTCTGCCACAGAAACCCAAACGGGGCCAGGGAGAGGGGCAGGACCTTGGCCCGCACGGGAATGGCATGAGCCCTGACATCTGGGGGAAGGCCGGGCCTTCCAGCGGGAGGATCCCCCCAGGCCCAGCGGCAGCCCCTCGGTCACCCCCCCAGGGGCCCCCTGAGCTCCCCCGTTCTCTGCAGTCCCCCCCCAGGGGCCCCCTGAGCTCCCCCCTTCTCTGCAGTCCCCCCCCAGGGGCCCCCTGAGCTCCCCCCTTCTCTGCAGTCCCCCCCAAGGGCCCCCTGAGCTCCCCCCCTTCTCTGCAGTCCCTCCCCAGGGGCCCCCTGAGCTCCCCCCTTCTCTGCAGTCCCCCCCCGGGGCCCCCTGAGCTCCCCCCCTTCTCTGCAGTCCCTCCCCAGGGGCCCCCTGAGCTCCCCCCTTCTCTGCAGTCCCCCCCCGGGGCCCCCTGAGCTCCCCCCTTCTCTGCAGTCCCCCCCAGGGGCCCCCTGAGCTCCCCCCTTCTCTGCAGTCCCTCCCCAGGGGCCCCCTGAGCTCCCCCCTTCTCTGCAGTCCCTCCCCAGGGGCCCCCTGAGCTCCCCCCTTCTCTGCAGTCCCCCCCCGGGGCCCCCTGAGCTCCCCCCTTCTCTGCAGTCCCCCCCAGGGGCCCCCTGAGCTCCCCCCCTTCTCTGCAGTCCCTCCCCAGGGGCCCCCTGAGCTCCCCCCTTCTCTGCAGTCCCCCCCAGGGGCCCCCTGAGCTCCCCCCTTCTCTGCAGTCCCTCCCCCAGGGGCCCCCTGAGCTCCCCCCCTTCTCTGCAGTCCCCCCCCAGGGGCCCCCTGAGCTCCCCCGTTCTCTGCAGTCCCCCCCCAGGGCCCCCTGAGCTCCCCCCCTTCTCTGCAGTCCCCCCCCAGGGCCCCCTGAGCTCCCCCGTTCTCTGCAGTCCCCCCCCAGGGCCCCCTGAGCTCCCCCCCTTCTCTGCAGTCCCTCCCCCAGGGGCCCCCTGAGCTCCCCCCCTTCTCTGCAGTCCCTCCCCCAGGGGCCCCCTGAGCTCCCCCGTTCTCTGCAGTCCCCCCCCAGGGCCCCCTGAGCTCCCCCGTTCTCTGCAGTCCCTCCCCCAGGGGCCCCCTGAGCTCCCCCCTTCTCTGCAGTCCCCCCCCAGGGCCCCCTGAGCTCCCCCGTTCTCTGCAGTCCCTCCCCAGGGCTCGGCTCTCCTTTGCCCGTGGCCACCTCGCAGCTCCCGCCTTTCCTCCTGGCCCGGGGCCCAGCGCTCCCTGAAGCCCCTGGATCCCGAGCATGAGGGAGTCAAAGCCCTGGCGGCTCCTTGCCCCACGGGAGCCAGCGCCCCCTTCTTCCTCCCTCCCGGGGGCTCCCCCACTTCACGTCTTGCTGCCCGGGGTCCCCTCAGCTCCCCGGCCCTCCTGAGGCCCCGCCCAGTCTCCAAAGCCTCAGGTGGCTGTCCTGTGGGACATGGGCTGGACCTGGACGGTGACGGTCATGTGACCTCAGGCCAAGTCGCCTGAGCTCTCTGGGCCTCAGTTTCCTCTTCTGTAAAATGGGGGTAACAAGAGCACCTCCCTGGGGGGGGGGCCCGCATGCAGCCCTGGAGCAAGGCTGCCGTGGTTACCGGGATCCACCTCCCCCTCTGCCCGCCTTCTCCACCACATTCCGCCCAGAACTCGGGGCTCCCTCCGCACTGACCCCGGGGCTCGCCCCAAGGCGCCCCGCCCTGGCCCCGCCCCTTACTCTGCTGAGGGGGGTCCTCAGCTCTCCGCCCACTCTGCGGATGCCCCAGGTGCTTAATAAATGCTTGTGGCCGAGGGTGCCTGACCCCCCCCTCCTCGAGGCTTTTCCGAGGCTACCCTCGGGGCGCTGAGCAGCTCCTCTCTCACGCCACCCCTCCCAGAACCCCAAGGGCGGTGGTCACACCCTCGAAGGCGCCCCCCCTCCCCCCACGGGCACCAGGAGGGGGCTTGGTTCCTCACAACTGAGGCAGCAGCTCCGGAGGGCTTTCCTCCGGCAGTGCTGTAAGCAGGAAGCCCGTTTCACAGATGGGGAAGATGAGGCAGAAAGGGCAGAACTCTGACTTCTCGTCCAGGCCCGCCCACTCTCCCCCACCGGACTCGGACTCGTCTGCTGTCTCCAGCCCATCCCCCACTTCCCACTGGGGAGGGGGGCGGGACCCGCACCTGCAGGACCAGCGGGAAGCCCCCACTCTGCCCCGCCCCCAAAGGCTGCCGCCCCAGGACCCGGGGCTGAGCGGCATCCGGTTACTGAGGCCTCCCGGTGCCCCCCTACAGTGGCCAGCATTGTCTGGGCCGGACACAGCAGGCGTTCGGAATGGCGGAGGGCGGCAAGGGGGGCTCACCTCCCCACAGACCTCCCCCCTCCCCCGTCCATTCCCCCCCCCCCCCCCCCCCCCCGCCGGGACCCTCGGGCAAAGTTCAGAAAGTCACAGGGGGGGGGGCACTTGACGGCGGCGGACCGAAAGCCCCCGGGGCACAGGCAGACCGGGCTGGGCCTTGGAGGAGCCGGGGCCCAGCCAGCTGCGCGTCCGCCTCGGCCTCCCTCCCAGCTCTCCCGGCCCCCTCCCTACCTGTCCAGAGGTGGGAGCTGTGGACAGCAGCCCAGGAAAAGGCAGTCCCCGGCAAGCCCCCCTCCCCCCCATCGCCAGCTCCGGGGTCCTCCGGGCCCGGGAGAGGCCGCCAGGGTCTCCGCCTGAAACACGGGGGCGGCCCCCACCCGAGAGGCAGCAGAGAGGAAAGGGGGCTGGGGAAAGAAGGCGGCGTGCCCGGAGAGGCCGCAGGGGCTGCTCGGCCCAGCTTGGCTTCCTAAGAAGCCTTTGTCCCCGGGGACGGCAGTGCCAGGCCCGCAGGCTGGCAAACACGTGAGCGGCCACAGGGGCACCCGTTCCCTGCCTCCAGATCGCCCGCTCCAACCCCAGCCCACACAGAAGCAACAGGGCAGAGGCTGAAAATGCCCAACGAGCTGCCAAGCCGCCGTTCTCCCCACTTCCCAGATGGGCAAAAGGAGGCCAGATGGCAGAAGTGGGTTTGCTCAGGGTCACCCTAGCATCTCCAGGGGCTCAGGCCCACTGCCATCGGTGCTGGAAGCGGGGCGCAGGGAGGGCGGGGAGCCGGCCGCCAGCCCCTGGTCCCAAAGGCAACGGGGTCCTGCCGCCCGTCCCAGGTACCGGGCAGGGGTCCCCAGCGGAGATGAGGCTGCCACCTTCCCCCGCAGGGGTGGGGTCTCCAGGCTCTGCTCCCTCACACAGAGAATACAGCAAGCACTCAATGGTTGCTGATGGAATGACTTTGACTTCTATATTCTAAAGTCTCTGACATTCCCTGTTCTAAGGCCCTCCCAGCCTGTCATCCCCTGTTCTAAGCCCCTCCCAGCCTGATCTTCCCTGTTCTAAGCCCCTCCTAGCCCTGTCATACCCTGTTCTAAGCCCCTCCCAGCCCTTCCCCTGTTCTAAGCCCCTCCCAGGCCTGTCATTCTGTTTTAAGACCCCTCCCAGCCCTGTCATTCCCTGTTCTAAGCCCCTCCCAGCCTGACCTTCCCTGTTCTAAGGCCCCTCCCAGGCTGACCTTCCCTGTTCTAAGCCCCTCCCAGCCCTGTCATCCCCTGTTCTAAGCCCCTCCCAGCCTGTCATTCCCTGTTCTAAGGCCCTCCCAGCCCTGTCATTCCCTGTTCTAAGATCCCTCCCAGCCCTGTCATTCCCTGTTCTAAGGCCCCTCCCAGCCTGATCTTCCCTGTTCTAAGCCCCTCCCAGCCTGTCATCCCCTGTTCTAAGCCCCTCCCAGCCTGTCATTCCCTGTTCTAAGGCCCTCCCAGCCCTGTCATTGCCTGTTCTAAGATCCCTCCCAGCCCTGTCATTCCCTGTTCTAAGGCCTCTCCCAGCCTGATCTTCCCTGTTCTAAGCCCCTCCCAGCCTGTCATCCCCTGTTCTAAGCCTCTCCCAGCCCTGTCATTCCCTGTTCTAAGATCCCTCCCAGCCTGTCATTCCCTGTTCTAAGGCCCTCCCAGCCTGTCATCCCCTGTTCTAAGCCTCTCCCAGCCCTGTCATTCCCTGTTCTAAGATCCCTCCCAGCCTGTCATTCCCTGTTCTAAGGCCCTCCCAGCCCTGTCAATCCCTGTTCTAAGCCTCTCCCAGCCCTGTCATTCCCTGTTCTAAGATCCCTCCCAGCCTGTCATTCCCTGTTCTAAGGCCCTCCCAGCCCTGTCAATCCCTGTTCTAAGCCCCTCCCAGCCTGTCATTCCCTGTTCTAAGGCCCTCCCAGCCCTGTCATTGCCTGTTCTAAGATCCCTCCCAGCCCTGTCATTCCCTGTTCTAAGGCCTCTCCCAGCCTGATCTTCCCTGTTCTAAGCCCCTCCCAGCCTGTCATCCCCTGTTCTAAGCCCCTCCCAGCCCTGTCATTCCCTGTTCTAAGGCCCCTCCCAGCCTGATCTTCCCTGTTCTAAGCCCCTCCCAGCCTGTCATCCCCTGTTCTAAGCCTCTCCCAGCCCTGTCATTCCCTGTTCTAAGATCCCTCCCAGCCTGTCATTCCCTGTTCTAAGGCCCTCCCAGCCCTGTCAATCCCTGTTCTAAGCCTCTCCCAGCCCTGTCATTCCCTGTTCTAAGATCCCTCCCAGCCTGTCATTCCCTGTTCTAAGGCCCTCCCAGCCCTGTCAATCCCTGTTCTAAGCCTCTCCCAGCCTGTCATTCCCTGTTCTAAGGCCCTCCCAGCCCTGTCAATCCCTGTTCTAAGATCCCTCCCAGCCCTGTCATTCCCTTGTTCTAAGCCCCTCCCAGCCCTGTCATCCCCTGTTCTAAGCTCCTCCCAGCCCTGTCATTCCCTGTTCTAAGATCCCTCCCAGCTCTGTCATTGCCTGTTCTAAGCCCCTCCCAGCCTGTCATTCCCTGTTCTAAGCCCCTCCCAGCCTGACCTTCCCTGTTCTAAGACCCCTCCCAGCCATGTCATTCTCTGTTCTAAGACCCTTCCCAGCCCTGTCATTCTCTGTTCTAAGACCCTTCCCAGCTCTGTCATCCTGTTCTAAGGCCCCTCCCAGCCTGTCATTTCTTGTTCTAAGCCCCTCCCAGCCCTTCCCCTGTTCTAAGCCCCTCCCATGCCTGTCATTCTGTTTTAAGACCCCTCCCAGCCCTGTCATTCCCTGTTCTAAGCCCCTCCCAGCCTGACATTCTATGTTCTAAGGCCCCTCCCAGCCTGTCATTCCCTGTTCTAAGGCCCTCCCAGCCCTGTCAATCCCTGTTCTAAGCCTCTCCCAGCCCTGTCATTCCCTGTTCTAAGCCCCTCCCAGCTCTGTCATCCCCTGTCCTAAGCTCCTCCCAGCCCTGTCATTCCCTGTTCTAAGCCCCTCCCAGCCCTGTCATCCCCTGTTCTAAGCTCCTCCCAGCCCTGTCATTCCCTGTTCTAAGGCCCCTCCCAGCCATGTCATTCTCTGTTCTAAGACCCCTCCCAGCCATGTCATTCTCTGTTCTAAGACCCTTCCCAGCTCTGTCATCCCCTGTTCTAAGCCCCTCCCAGCCTGTCATCCCCTATTCTAAGCCCCTCCCAGCCCTGTCATCCCCTGTTCTAAGCCCCTCCCAGCCTGTCATCCCCTATTCTAAGCCCCTCCCAGCCCTGTCATCCCCTGTTCTAAGCCCCTCCCAGCCCTGTCATCCCCTGTTCTAAGCCCCTCCCAGCCCTGTCATTCCCTGTTCTAAGCCCCTCCCAGCCCTGTCATTCCCTGTTCTAAGATCCCTCCCAGCCTGTCATTCCCTGTTCTAAGGCCCTCCCAGCCCTGTCATCCCCTGTTCTAAGCCCCTCCCAGCCTGTCATTCTCTGTTCTAAGGCCCTCCCAGCCCTGTCATTCCCTATTCTAAGCCCCTCCCAGCCCTGTCATTCCCTGTTCTAAGATCCCTCCCAGCCCTGTCATCCCCTGTTCTAAGCCCCTCCCAGCCCTGTCATTCCCTGTTCTAAGCCCCTCCCAGCCATGTCATTCTCTGTTCTAAGACCCTTCCCAGCTCTGTCATCCCCTGTTCTAAGCCCCTCCCAGCCTGTCATCCCCTATTCTAAGCCCCTCCCAGCCCTGTCATCCCCTGTTCTAAGCCCCTCCCAGCCTGTCATCCCCTATTCTAAGCCCCTCCCAGCCCTGTCATCCCCTGTTCTAAGCCCCTCCCAGCCCTGTCATCCCCTGTTCTAAGCCCCTCCCAGCCCTGTCATTCCCTGTTCTAAGCCCCTCCCAGCCCTGTCATTCCCTGTTCTAAGATCCCTCCCAGCCTGTCATTCCCTGTTCTAAGGCCCTCCCAGCCCTGTCATCCCTGTTCTAAGCCCCTCCCAGCCTGTCATTCCCTGTTCTAAGGCCCCTCCCAGCCTGTCATCCCCTGTTCTAAGATCCCTCCCAGCCCTGTCATTCCCTGTTCTAAGATCCCTCCCAGCCCTGTCATTCCCTGTTCTAAGGCCCCTCCCAGCCCTGTCATCCCCTGTTCTAAGCCCTCCCAGCCCTGACATCCCTGTTCTAAGGCCCCTCCCAGCCCTGCCCCTCCCAGCCCTGTCATCCCCTGTTCTAAGCTCCTCCCAGCCCTGTCATTCCCTGTTCTAAGATCCCTCCCAGCTCTGTCATTGCCTGTTCTAAGCCCCTCCCAGCCTGTCATTCCCTGTTCTAAGGCCCCTCCCAGCCTGACATTCCCTGTTCTAAGGCCCCTCCCAGCCTGACCTTCCCCTGTTCTAAGACCCCTCCCAGCCCTGTCATTCCCTGTTCCTAAGGCCCCTCCCATCCCTCCCCTCCCAGCCCTTCCCCTGTTCTAAGCCCCTCCCAGGCCTGTCATTCTGTTTTAAGACCCCTCCCAGCCCTGTCATTCCCTGTTCTAAGCCCCTCCCAGCCTGACCTTCCCTGTTCTAAGGCCCCTCCCAGGCTGACCTTCCCTGTTCTAAGGCCCCTCCCAGCCCTGTCATCCCCTGTTCTAAGCCCCTCCCAGCCCTGTCATCCCCTGTTCTAAGGCCCCTCCCAGCCTGACATCCCCTGTTCTAAGCCCCTCCCAGCCCTGTCATTCCCTGTTCTAAGCCCCTCCCAGCCCTGTCATTCCCTGTTCTAAGCCCCTCCCATCCTGTCATCCCCTGTTCTAAGCCCCTCCCAGCCTGTCATTCTCTGTTCTAAGGCCCTCCCAGCCCTGTCATTCCCTATTCTAAGCCCCTCCCAGCCCTGTCATTCCCTGTTCTAAGATCCCTCCCAGCCCTGTCATCCCTGTTCTAAGCCCCTCCCAGCCCTGTCATTCCCTGTTCTAAGCCCCTCCCAGCCATGTCATTCTCTGTTCTAAGACCCTTCCCAGCTCTGTCATCCCCTGTTCTAAGCCCCTCCCAGCCTGTCATCCCCTATTCTAAGCCCCTCCCAGCCCTGTCATCCCCTGTTCTAAAGCCCCTCCCAGCCTGTCATCCCTATTCTAAGCCCCTCCCAGCCCTGTCATCCCCTGTTCTAAGCCCCCTCCCAGCCCTGTCATCCCCTGTTCTAAGCCCCTCCCAGCCCTGTCATTCCCTGTTCTAAGCCCCTCCCAGCCTGTCATCCCTGTTCTAAGATCCCTCCCAGCCTGTCATTCCCTGTTCTAAGGCCCTCCCAGCCCTGTCATCCCCTGTTCTAAGGCCCCTCACAGCCCTGACATCCCCTGTTCTAAGGCCCCTTCCAGCCCTGACATCCCCTGTTCTAAGGCCCCTTCCAGCCCTGACATCCCCTGTTCTAAGCTCCTCCCAGCCCTGTCATCCCCTGTTCTAAGGCCCCTCCCAGCCTGACATCCCCTGTTCTAAGGCCCCTCCCAGCCCTGTCATCCCCTGTTCTAAGCTCCTCCCAGCCCTGTCATCCCCTGTTCTAAGCCCCTCCCAGCCCTGTCATCCCCTGTTCTAAGCCCCTCCCAGTCTGACATCCCCTGTTCTAAGGCCCCTCCCAGTCTGACATCCCCTGTTCTAAGGCCCCTCCCAGCCCTGTCATCCCCTGTTCTAAGCTCCTCCCAGCCCTGTCATCCCCTGTTCTAAGCCCCTCCCAGCCCTGTCATCCCCTGTTCTAAGCCCCTCCCAGCCTGACATCCCCTGTTCTAAGGCCCCTCCCAGTCTGACATCCCCTGTTCTAAGGCCCCTCCCAGCCCTGTCATTCCCTGTTCTAAGCCCCTCCCAGTCTGACATCCCCTGTTCTAAGCCCTCCCAGCCCTGTCATTCCTGTTCTAAGCCCCTCCCAGCCCTGACATCCCCTGTTCTAAACCCCTCCCAGCCCTGACATCCCCTGTTCTAAGGCCCCTTCCAGTCCTGTCATTCCCTGTTCTAAGCCCCTCCCAGTCTGACATCCCCTGTTCTAAGCTCCTCCCAGCCCTGTCATCCCCTGTTCTAAGCCCCTCCCAGCCCTGACACCCCACCTCTCTTCCCTTGGGAGCCCACCCTGGCACCCGTGGGTGAGGGCCCAGATGGGGTGCAGGGATTGGGGGATGGGCCCAGCCTGCCAGGCCCCCCCCCCCCCCCCCCCCCCCCCCCCCCCGTCCAGACCGTCCCTCCCTCAGATGTAAGCTCCTTGAGGGCAGGACCGTTTCCCCAAGTCTGCCAGCAAATGTCTGACCCCGCCCCACTCAGGCCGGCATTCAAGGCTCCAAGGGGCTTCTCCAGACCCAGGGCACATCCTCTTATGCCCACAGTACTTCTAGCCTAGGCGTTCTGTGCTCCACATTCTGGCGGCCCCTGCTGAGACTTTTTGACCCGAGACCGAGACCCCCCCTCTCCTCAGTTCTACGCCCCTTCGGAACAACTGCCGGGGGGAGGAGCGGTGACGGTCACGTGCTCCGCTCCCTCTCTTCCCCCCACCCGGGCTCCAGGCAACAGCGCCGGCGTGAGTCACGCGCCCCCTCTACCCAATCACAGCGCTCCACCAGGACGAGGCTGGCAGCGGAGCAGCTCTGCCAGCGCCCCGACAAAGCCCTCTCCCTAGCCCCACCCCCGCACGCAGCCCCCGACCCGGCCCCCCCACTCACCTGAGAGTCCCCGCAGCCGCAGCCGCTGCCACTACCGCTTTCGGGTTAAACCGCACGCTTCCGGATCGGGGGGGTGGAGTGAGGAGCATCTGGCCCCGCCCACCGGATGTGACGACACAGGCACTGCGTCTCCCATTTCCCACGTGGTCCAGTTTCTGGTTTTCATCTTCTTTGGTTTAGAATCAATCTTCTCCCTTCCTCCCCCTTCTCCCCCACCCACAGATATTGGTACGATCCACGAATCCACCGGCCCCTCCTCCCGCCCCAGGTGGTGCTGCTGACCCCGCCCCCTGACAGGCCTGGGAGATGAAGCACCACCCTCAAGAGAAAAAAGGCGAAGCGCGAGCAGTGCGCCTGCGCGAACTCCCCCCTCCCCCAGCGTGGGCCGAAAGAAGGCGGGGCCGAGGCTCGAGGGGGCACTGGGCTGGGCAATCTGATGACCTTATTATCTGCCAGCCTGCCCGCGGCCACACCCGGGTTGTTGCAACTGCTGGGCGCGACTGGGCTCCAGTCCCGGCGGCCCGGCCCGTTGACTGAAGCCTTTCGGGAGCACGCATTTATTAAGCGCCTATTGTGTGCTTCATATTAACTATGCAACCCGAAGCTGGCGGAAAAAAGAATGAAACCCTGCTAGTCCCTTACCTTCTCCCTTACCTGCGCTGCAGGCAAGCAGCATACATTTATGAAGCACTTAGTGTGTGCACAGTGACATTCTCTTGGCTACAGACAGCAGCATGCATTTATGAAGCACTTACTGTGTGCACAGTGACATTCTTTTGGCTACAGACAGCAGCATGCATTTATGAAGCACTTACTGTGTGCACAGTGACATTCTCTTGGCTACAGACAGCAGCATGCATTTATGAAGCACTTAATGTATGCCAGGGATTGACTTCTCATTGCTAGGGCTACAAAAATGAGCATGAACACCTTCGGATACCCCCAAAGAGAACACGGAAATGCCAGGGTCCGCACAGGGAAGAGGGAGAATCATCTCAGGGACAAGGCAGGGGCCCTGGGAGCGCCCACCCTGCAGGACAGGGAACCGGCACCTCCTGCTTGACCCCAAAGGGCAGAAGCAATGCAGGGAAGTTTCAAATTCCAGCCAATATCCTTTGGACACCTCCTGTGTGCAGGGAGCCAGACTAGCACCCCCAAAGACTTAACGGACACTGCCCCCCAACATCTGCCGCCCCCACCCCCGTCCCAGGCTGCAACGCTGCAGCTGCAAGAGAATCAGTGCTTTGGGTCCTGCCGTCTTGATTGCACTCCAGACTCTAGAACATAAAATACTCTTGGTCGCCTCTGAGCATGATGTATTACAGCTCTCACACTGCAAGCACTGAAATGAGCTTTAAATAAAGGGAACATCCAGAAAGTTTGTCAACGAGCATCCTCCCAACCAGCACTGGATGGTCAATCAGTGAACTTTGTTAACCACGTGTTATGTCAGGCTATAGGCTGGACACTGGGGAAAGAAAAAGAGAAGGAAGGGAGGGAGGGAGAGAGGAAGGAAGGAGGAAAATAGGAAGGAAGGAAGGGAGAGAGGGAAGGGAAGGGAGGGAAGAGAAAAGAAAGAAGGGAAGAGAAAAGAAGAGAAGAGAAGAAAAAAGAAATGAAATGAAAAGAGAAAATAAAAAGACAAGAGAGGGAAAGAGAAAAAGAGAAGAAAAGAAATAATCACAGGTAAATTTCATCTGCTATTTAAAGAGCAATCAGTTGTGGCCTCCATAAACTCTGGGAGTCCTTATAGGATTTCACACTCACTCTAGCAAGCGGGACTCTCCCCGTGAGGGTTTGGGAGCCCTCGGACACCTCACACACCCACTCCAGGATGTCCTCCCCAGTCCCAGCTGGTGTTCCGCCCCGTACCACTGGCTGACCAGAAAGCAGGACCACAATTACATTCATTTAAGTATGTTTCTCAAAGGAAGGTTTGCTTAGACACTGTTGCAAGAAACAAAGCACAAAAATGTTCCCGTGATCTGGAGGCATCAGTCACAGTCAATGTTTAGGAGGCTCTTACTAGGGCACAGGCCCTGGGTACGGGGACGCAAAAGAAGGCCCAAGGCCGTCCCTGCCCTCTCGGAGCTCAGCCAAGGGAGATTCTGTTCAGACAACGCAGACAAGTGGTACACGAGATCACTCTAAATGACCCTCCGCCGGCTGGTGCTAATAATGCTAAGAGGGATCAGGAAGGGCTTCTCATAGAAGGTAGGATCCGAGCTGAGGAGGCTGCCTGTGGGACAGAAGAGTGGGCATTTAAATGTGGGCATTAAAGCTGGAGATGATCTCCGTGTGCCAGCGGTGGAGCACCTTGTTGGAGCCAAGCAGGAAGTCTAGCATCCAAGGTGGATGTGGCGGGTGTGAGAAGGCTGGAAAAGGAAAAGGCTGGAGGCAGGGAGGACAGTGGTAGCTTGGAAAAGACTTTGAATGCCCTAAAAAAGAGGATCCTCTATTTGCTCTTGGAAGCCATGGGGAGCTACTAATTCATCAAGCTGGGGGTGACATGATCAGGCAGGGGCTTTAAGGAGATCACTGAGAGCTGAGGGGAGGATGGGCTGTGAGAAGCTTGTGGCTCAGGAAGCAGACGGCTTGATCATCCCAGGAGACGAGCACACACACACATACATATATGTATGTGTGTGCTTCAAGAGGAGTTTTAAAGGTGAAATTGCCAGACTTTGGCTACAGATTAGAAATGGGGAGAAGGAAGTGAGAAAGAGTGAGGAGTTTAAGATGCAGCTGTGAGCTGAGTAACTGGGAGGAGGAGGAGGGTGTCCTCAGCAGTGCTAGGGAGATTTGGAGGATGGGAGAGTGAGGGCAGGGTGAACAAATGAGCTCAGTTTGGGACGTGTTGCATCTCCGATGTTTACAGCACACTTGGAGATGCCAGACTGGAGCTGAGCAGCTGGGACTGGATTGGTAATCTAATAATCATAGAGGTGATCCTTGAACCCATAGACTCCAAATTTTACCAAGTGAAACAGTAGCGAGGGAGAGAGGGAGACACAAGACAGTCCAGGATGAACAGGAATGACCTGGGGGAGACCAAGGTGGACAGGGCAGAGAGGTAGGAGGAGAGCCTAGGAGAGAGTGCCGGACTGTGACCTGCTCTTGAGAGACTTCAGGCAGGTTGTACAAGAGGATTTAAGGGCCCACTTCCCAACTTCAGCCATAATGAATCATTATCAGGAAGGGACTAAGAGTTAAGGTGATGAGTTTGTAGAGAGGTTATGGCTCTTGCGAAAATTTAACAATCGGCTCATGACTCCAGGCGCCCCAGGGCAAAGCAGCCACTCCAAACATTTCAGGCAAACAGCTTCACTTCTTAGGCAGCTTAGCTGCAGAACAAGTCACTCCCTCTTGCAGCCCTGGAGCCCTTGGTATGGATCCACTCACTGCCAGGCTGGGTTGACAGGTTTTCTCCGACATGTCCCGGTGGCTTCCAGCCAACTCCAGCTTGGACTCTGGTTCCCAGATCCCTCGGGCTTGCTCTGATGATCTTCTAAAGCTCACAAGGTCACAGCCAAGCCTGCTCTGGTCCCCCACACCTTCCACCAGGAGCCCGAAAGAAGAAGGTTCCTGCACAGCCAGGACAGCAGCAACAGGGCCAATGTCCGAGGCAGCCAGACAGCAGATGGGGTAGGGAGATAAACGCCCAAGCGCTCTTCATTTCCCCTGCAGAGGGTTATTTGTACTTCTCATTCAGATGAAGCCAGGAAAAGAGATCAAATCAGCCAATTAGTTCCATTAGTGAGCAAGTTACTCAGTTGCTCCTCAGCAGACAAAGGGGACTTTTCTTCAGCACACAGTAAGCAAACAGAAAACAGTGAGAGAGTATCTGTGCATACACCAGAACAGAAATATAGACTCTCCCATTCCACATCATCATAAACTTCCAAAAGCAAGATCCCTAAATCACCTTCTTTTTTGGTGCTATTCGATACCCAAACCAGGGAAGGATAAAACAAGAAAAGAGAATCGTAGATTCATTTCACTAATGAATATTGATACAAAACTTTGAAATGAAATAAATCATAGCAAAGAGAGACCAAACGTTATAGCCATATATTAAAAAATATTCAATGTGACCAAGTTATACCAGCAATAAAAGCATGGTTCAATGTTAGGAAAGCAATTAACAGAGTAATCAGGGGGAAACAATCTAGATTTAGCTTTCATTCAGAAAAAATGCTAAATTTCCAATCAAAACCCTACTCTGCATTTACTATAATTTTATGACTTTATGGACCTCGCTTTTCTCCTCTGTAAAAAGGAGATTGGATTTCAGAGGTATGCTTAACAAAATAAATGAAAATGTAATGAAACCTAGAAATGTCACACAGCCACTTTATGAATCCATCGACCACAGGGCCTATTCACGTACCCAAGACTTATGGGGGACCTCTTATATTTTTTAAGCTACCAGTGGATTCATCTTTGTGCATACTTGTACAGATAATAACCCCTCTGTTATCGGGTAGACGGTCTGTGTTCTCTAAAATTCACTGTCCTGCATCCAACCTGGAGAGGAACCTCAGACAAGAGTCATCTAATCATTTCATTGCTGGAATAATACTTGAGGACCTGCTAGACTCTGCTCTCCAGTGGGACAGTATTCAAGGGCCCACTTCCCTGCTTTAGCCCTAAAGAATCATCAGAATTTTGTGACCCTTGAGTTTCTGGCACTCCATACCTCCAGGCCAGCCAAACAAGACTATTAATTATTCTCTAATATCCTCAAACCAACTCCCACCATGATTTAGCGTGGATTGGTCCACTTGTCTGGAACACTCTCATAAAACGTCAGGCTCTTCACCCCAGTGCTACTGGGCCCTTTGCTCTTCCATCTCTCAGCTCTCTGGCTGCAATGCTCTCCCTCCTTATCCTACTTCCTGGCTTTTTAAAGTCTTACTTAAAATCCCAGCTTCCTCAGGAAGCCTTCCCCAACCCCTCTTAATTCTAGAGTCTTCCCTCTGTTGATATTTCCATCAATCCTGCCTAGAGCTTATTTCCTTTCAGAATCCCTAACTTCAGTTAAGTATCACCTAGATCAAGAAGTTTTCCTTTATTCCCCCCGAATTGTGTTTTCTCACTGAATTACCGTGTTTATTTCTCTGTCTACTTGTGGATCCTTCACAAGATCATAAGCTGCTTGAAGGACATTTTATCTTTGTAGCCCTAACTCTGTGCTTTGCACATCCTAAAAGCTTAATAAATATTTGTTGGACTGACTCAACTTGAATTACTGGGTGATTTTAGTGGGTTTGATAAAATGGGAGCTACAGAACAGGGACCTGAGAGGGAGCAGCACCAGGGGTGACATGAATGTGGTAGTAAAGTTAGGGGAGCGGTAGACCCGATGGCCCCCACAGGACTGGATCCACATTCAGTGATCCCAAGAATCTTTGGACCTGCCTTCAGTAGTCTCAGCCTTGGCTCTCTGGCATCCAGTTGACATCTTGAGATCTTGCAGCCTATTTGGGGAATGCTGTCATGTTGCCCCTGAACTCCATGATTCCTCCATTGAGGAATCATCCACTGATTCATTCATTTACTAAACACTGAGTGCTCAGTTATGTTCAATACCTCATAGCAGGGACTGTCCCTACTTGAAGGAGGTCACAGCTAAATATGAGTCAAATTAGAATAAGAGGAGTCGGGGGCAGCTAGGTGGCGCAGTGGATAGAGCACCAGCCTTGAATTCAGGAGGACTCGAGTTCAAATCTGGTCTCAGACACTTAACACTTCCTAGTTGTGTGACCCTGGGCAAGTCACTTAACCCCAGCCTCAGGGGGAAAAAAAAAGAATAAGAGGAGTCTATAGTGCTAAAATAGCAAAGGAGAGGGAGAGAGAGACAGAGAGATAGAGGCTGGGAAGGAGAAGGAAAGAGGGAGGGAGAAGGGTGGAAGGAGGAAGAACGACAGAGACAGATACCAAGAGAGACAGAGAAATGGGGGGGAATTAGGAGAGATAGAGAACTTTCAGTTAGGTGACCCCCAAAAAATTCATGACGGAGGAAGGGGACTTGAAGATCAGCTAAGATGTTACCAGGAGCGGGGGGAGAGGGCGCATTGATGGAAAGGACGGTCATAGGACTCAGGTTAAAATTCTGGTCCTGCTGGATCTGCAAAATGCAGCCTGATTTCTAAGGTTCTCTGTCACTCCAGTGCCAATTATATCCATGATCTCCAAATATTCATGCAGGATATTTGAGGGATAGCAAATAGCCTGAAAAACCTGATGGGAAGTAAGTGAATCAGAGGAGAAAATCAACAGCCTTCCTCAAAACAGGAGTCCCTGCTAGGGACCTGCCGAGTGGATTCTTTGATTCAAGAAGTGGAAGAGAGGAGGTAATTCCCAGGGTCTGAGAGATCAGAGGATCGTAGCAGGAGAGCTGCAGGGGCCTCCAGGCTCCCTCCCTTTCTCTCTGTGCCCAGAATAACAGAGGTTCTAACAATCAAAGATGGGAAGTGAACCAGGTCTCTGGACTCCAGGAGTAATGCCATTTTTTACGGACCTCACTGAATCCTCTTCTGGAGGCTCCTGGGACAGAGCAGGCTGCTCCTGCCGCTCCCCTTCCACCTTAGAAGCGCTCCCAGCCCACAGATCTGCAGTTAAGGGAGCTATTTGAGCCCTTACAGAATTCTTGACTCTAGCCAAGATAGGGGACCAAAAATGACCAGCGTCCTTAGGCTGGTGACCTCCAAGGATTTCCCCTAAAAGTCACTCGGATGCCTAAAGGCTTGGAGGTTGTCAAGGATATTCTTGGAAACCTCTTGGGAATCTGTGTTATCTTGAGCTTTGAGGAACACCTGATATGGGCTGTGATAAGGCGGAAGGTGAGCAAACAAATCTGGCTTGGACCAGTGCCAGTCTGTTCCCAGCTTTGGGTCTGAGAGGGGAGAGGGCCCTGGAGGGCACCACGGCCCCTCCCTCAGTGAGGGGGCTCCTCTCCCCAAGAGCGTATTAACTACTGTCTAGTGCAACAAGACTTCTTTCCCCGGCTTACCTAACAGGTGGCCATCCAATCTGGCTTGGAGGCAAGAATGAGCGTAATCCAGCTGGCAATCTTTTAAGGATTTAAGGCCGTTGTTTTCAGACTCAGTCTTTTTTTTCTCCAGATTAAAATCTGTAGTTTCTTTTCTCATTTCAGCAGCTGGATAGAGTGACGGATCTGAGTTAGGAGGATCTGGGTTCAAATTCTCCCTCAGACACATATTGGCTATGTGGCCTTGGACACTTTTACCTCAATCCTCACCTCTAACATGAAACTGAAAATAATAGCACCTCACTCCCAGGCTTGTTGCCAGGATCAAACGAGATAACATATCTGAAGCACTTTGTAACCTTTGGTTGTAAAAGTATTTCTTATTTATAGAGAGTATGTAGCATGAGGAGGTCATTGTGTGGTTCAAAGGGAAGCAGTTAAATATCACTAGCCGTTTCTCTTTCCACTGTTCTCTAAGGGAGACTTTATTTCCTTCCAGGAGGAGATACAGGAGATTAGAGCCAGAAGTTTGATCCCTTTACGAGAGAGAGACAGAGAGACAGAGACAGAGAGAGACAGAGAGAGAGAAAGAGACAGAGAGATAGAGAGACAGAGAGATAGAGACAGAGAGACAGAGAGACAGCGAGACAGAGAGAGACAGAGAGACAGAGACAGAGACAGAGAAACAGAGAGAGACAGAGAGAAACAGAGACAGAGACAGACAGAGACAGAGAGACAGAGACAGAGAGAGAGAGAAAGAGACAGAGAGATAGAGAGACAGAGAGACAGAGAGACAGAGACAGAGAGACAGAGAGAGAGAAAGAGACAGAGAGACAGAGAGACAGAGAGATAGAGACAGAGAGACAGAGAGATAGAGACAGAGAGACAGCGAGACAGAGAGAGACAGAGAGGCAGAGACAGAGAGATAGAGACAGAGAGACAGAGACAGAGAAACAGAGAGAGACAGAGAGAAACAGAGACAGAGACAGAGAGAGACAGAGACAGAGAGACAGAGAGACAGAGACAAGAGAGACAGAGACAGAGAGAGACAGAGAGACAGAGACAAGAGAGACAGAGACAGAGAGAGAGAGGAGAGAGAGAGAGAAGAGAGAGAGAGGGTATCCGATTAGAGTTATATCTAGGTCCTCCCTTAAATTATTAGTTTAGGACCCAGCTTCTTAAATTGTGGTTTACAATCCCCCATGGGATCTGAATGTAGGGTTGCAAAATTATCATCAATAAGTGTTTGATTTGTATAACTATCTATCTGGATTACATAAAAATTTCTTGAATGAAAAGAAGACTCTAATGAAAAAAAGTCTAAACCCTCATCTAGGGGATGTGAGCTTCCGAGTCAAGCTGAACTTCAGATCATTGTTCATTAAGTGGGAGAAAGGAAGGCCCAGGTTTTATATCCCAAGCTTGACTCCCTTTCTACCAAATAATTCCTTCCACAATGGACACAAAAAGTCAGGATCAAAGAGATCCGTTTGTCCAAATCAATAACAAAACGGAAACCAGAGGAAGAAGGCATAGGAGACTATATGGCAGGCAAGACAGAGTGAAGGAGCTCTCCCATTGGGGTGGAGGTAACGACTCAGGAAAGAGCCCTAGGTCTGACTGAAGGGAAAATTCCCCCAAAGTTTCCGGAGTAGCAAAGTGCTGGAGCTTTTGCCTGCTTCTCCCATGAGAGAGTATCATCCCAGATCTCATTCTCCCATTAAAGACTTGAAGCAGGAGGGACTTTTCCATTTTTACTGGAAGCCAGAAGCTCCCCAAGTGCCTGCAGAATCACTGAAGAGATCCTAAAGGAGCCAAAGCAAGTCTGAAGATTGGGGAGACAAGAGAGCTCACCACCCGCCAGCCCCACGTGGGCGCAGGGCATCGATCTCTGCCTGAGGCGAGAATGGCCGGGCGACTCGGGTCACATTGCTCGTTTTGTGATTTCTCACGTTCTGGCTTCAGGTTACCAGCCAGCTGGCACACAAAGGACCTCCAAGCCAGCCTGGGTCCAAACAAGGCTTCTCCCTGAGGATCCAAACTCACATCTCCACAACTGCACTCCTGGATCTCTGGGCTTTTCATCTCTTCCCTCATTGTCCTGCTACCTATCTACCCCCTCCCCTATTTCTAGCCTCCTTTTATGTGTTGTCTTCCTGAGTCAAGGACTGCTTCTTTTGCTTTCATTTATATTCTCAGTGCTTAGCACATCACCTAAGTATATAGCAGGCCTTTAATAAGCGCTTTGTCAAACTTCCTGTTCGATGGATGGACTATCTGGAAATCTCGGATGAGGGTCCCATGGGCTGTCATCTGTTCCCTGCAGGGAGCTTCCACATTAATGAGCCCACGGATCCCATTGGATTATTGAATTGTTCGGGCTAGCTTTCCGGAGGTCCCAGGACCAGCCTTGGTCTCAGCAGAATAATCACCACGAGAATAATCAGGGATAAATTCTTAGTGTGCAGCAAGAAATTTGGTTTTACACATATATATTGTATCTAGGATATACGGTAACACCGTATTTTTATTATGTATGGGATTGCCTGTCATCTAGGGGAGGGAGTAGAGGGAAGGAGGGGAAAATTTGGAAAAGTGAATACAAGGGATAATTTTTTTTTAATTAATTAATTTATTTATTTTTAACTATTTTTTAAATTAATTTTTACAATTATAACATTTTCTTTGACAGTATATATGCATAGGTAATTTTTTTTTTACAACATTATCCCTTGTACTCCCTTCTGTTTCCAGTTTTTCCCCTCCTTCCCTCCACCCCCTCCCCTAGATGGCAGGCATTCCCATACATATTAAATATCTTATAGTATATCCTAGGTACAATATATATGTGCAGAACCGAATTTTGTTGTTGTTGTTGTTGCAAAGGAAGAATTGTATTTGGAAGGTAAAAATAATCTGGGAAGAGAAACAAAACAAAACAAAACAAAACAAAACAACAACAACAACAAAAAAAAAAAACCAATGCTCTCAGTTTACACTCATTTCCCCATGTTCCTTTTCTGGGTGTAGCTGATTCTGTCCATCATTGATCAATTGGGATTGGATTAGCTCTTCTCTATGTTGAAGATATCCACTTCCATCAGAATACATCCTCATACAGTATCATTGTTGAAGTGTATAATGATCCCTAGTTCTGCTCGTTTCACTCAGCATCAGTTGATGTAAGTCTCTCCAAGCCTGTCTGTATTCATCCTACTGGTCATTTCTTACAGAGCAACAATATTCCATAACATTCGTATACCATAATTTACCCAACCATTCTCCAATTGATGGGCATCCATTCATTTTCAGTTTCTAGCCACTACAAAAAGAGCTGCCATAAACATTTTGGCACATACAGGTCCCTTTCCGCTCTTTAGTATTTCTTTGGGATATAAGCCCAATAGCAGCAATGCTGGATCAAAGGGTATGCACATTTTGATAACTTTTTGGGCATAGTTCCAATTTGCTCTCCAGAATGTTTGGATCATTTCACAACTCCACCAACAATGTATCAGTGTCCCAGTTTTCCCACATCCCCTCCAACATTCATCATTATTTGTTCCTGTCATCTTAGCCAATCTGACAGGTGTGTAATGATATCTCAGAGTTGTCTTAATTTGCATTTCTCTGATCAGTAGTGATTTGGAACACTCTTTCATATGAGTGGATATAATTTCAATATCATCATCTGAGAATTGTCTGTTCATATCCTTTGACCATTTATCAATTGGAGAATGGCTTGATTTCTTATAAATTAGGGTCAGTTCTCTATATATTTTGGAAATGAGACCTTTATCAGAACCTTTAACTGTAAAAATGTTTTCCCAATTTGTTACTTCCCTTCTAATCTTGTTTGCATTAGTTGATAATGTTGTAAAAAAATTACCCATGCATACATACTGTCAAAAATTATAATTATTATTTTTTTTTCCCTGAGGCTGGGGTTAAGTGACTTGCCCAGGGTCACACAGCTAGGAAGTGTTACGTGTCTGAGACCAGATTTGAACTCAGGTCCTCCTGACTTCAGGGCTGGTGCTCTATCCACTGTGCCACCTAGCTGTCCCAAAAAAATTATAAGTATAAAACTAATTTTAAAAAAGAAAAAAAAGAGAGAATAATCAGGGATAAAGTCCAAAGTTTTATTGTCTCCCTCAATCTCTCATTCTGAACCAGCAGTCTCAGTCAGTCAGCCAGTCAGCAGTCAGCCCATCCCAGTCTCTGACCTTGGTCTGACTCTGACCTCTTAAATACTCTATTACAATTAATCAACTCATCATCCTGAGTATAAGCCAATCATTATATTGATAGGGAACCAATTATTTCATCAATTCCACTGAATTAATAGCTTCTTGTAGGGTTAAATCAATCATACTGAGCCTAAAATATACCTTTTCAGAGTTCCAGCCCTCTGCAGATTAGATTCCATCAATACAAATAATAAAATGCATTTATTGATTTTCCTTCTCTGCTAAAATCCCCACCTGACAACCCCGTTCCTTAATTTCTTGCCCCACTCCTTCCTCTGGCAAAAGACCAAGCAAAGAAAAGTTCTAGAGGAAAGGGGACTTTGGTGAGTGCACTGGGGACGCCCTCCCCCTGCGTACATGGTCGTTCTCATTTTCCCAGATTCTCAGTGTGTAGACCAAACAGCCTTCTTAGTCGGCAGTCTTTTATTCACTCTTTCCCCCATCCTGTTCTTTTGCCCTTGGCCAGACCCATTTCCCACTGAATTTTTTTCTTCTTCTCCCCCCCCCCCCCCCACCGTCCTTCACATTTCACCAAACCAAGTACAGAGTATCCCTAATAATGCTGTTGAATTAAGTTGGATGGAACTATTTCCTTTCTCAGATCCCCAAAGAGGTCCCACAAAGAGCTAGTTAGGAAATGTTGGGTTCTGGACAGAGCCAGGAGATCCCAGGGGACCTCAGGGCTTGGTCACTGGCCATGCGATTTGGGACACGGCCTTTCCCTAACTTTCCAGTTTTGGGCTTTGGGTCTGGAAACTCTGAGAACCTGCCAAGCCTGGACACCCAAGAAATGGATGAGTAAGGCGTGTGGGAAGAATCCTAAGTAATCCCTAGCTCCCAGCCCCCACCAGGAGCCGGCATCCCAGGAAACGCCATCACTGGAGAGCTGCCCCCCTCTGTGACCAGGGAAGGATGTCCCAGCACTTCTATCCTTACTTGATTCAACACGTGCTTTTGTTTCCTCCAACTCTACTTCCAGTCAGGGCTCTGGTTAAATTCCAGCTGGCAATAGCTTCCATTCCCTGGGTAAATCCTGGAGCTTTCCAGGAAGCATCCAAAATAAGAAACTGTAATTTAAAAAACAGAACAAAACAAAACATTGCAACCACTCGATATTTGGGGAATTATGAATAACAAGGATGGAAAGGAGCAACCCCATCCCCTGGGCAAGTTTGTATTTGTTAACCAGGCTCCTAATGGACCTCCAAGGGGCATGGTGGGGAGTATGTATCAGAGACAGCTTTGTGGCCCTGGAAAGGGGGCCCTTGACCAAGTATAGGGATGTGAGCCTGTTGGAAGGGTCAGGTTTGGAGCCTCTCCCCAGCTGTGGTAAGGAGCGGGCATTCAAAGCTGGTGCTAGACTCAGGATGTCCACAGTCACAAAGAGTGAAATTCTGCTCTTGCCCCCGGTGTGCAAGGCCCTGAGCCCAAGGCCATGTTTCCCCTAGTGATTTGTTTTCTTTTTCTAGGGAGTGGTTAAACTAGAATCAGGTTAGTCAAGTTAATAAGCATTAATAAATGCTTATTAAATGAATGGATGAATGCTGGCACTGGGGATGTAAAGGAAAAAAAAAAAAAAAAAGCATAATTCAGTCCCTGCCCGAGGGAATTTCACAATGTAATGGGAGGGACAACATGCACACGGCTCTCTAGAGGATTTACTGAAGTCAGAGAAGGCCTAGCCATCAGGGAAGATGAGGAAAGGCTTCTTGTAGGAAATGGGATTTAGCTGAGGCTTGGAGGAAGCCAGAAATCGGGAGGTCGGGACGGGGAAGGAGGGCGTTCTAGGCCTTGTGCAAAAACCACCAGAGATTAATAATAATTACATATGTAACTTATATTATAATAATAATAGAAGAAGACTGGAAAGATGGAGGAGTCAGCTTATGAAGGGTTTTAAAAGCCAAGAAGAGGATTGTACAGCTTTTGACCTTCTCATTCTTACCCTAGTGAACCCATGGGATCACTCTCCTCCCGGGCAGGCCCTGTTGGGAAGACAGAGACTAAATACAAACCTTTTATACAGCACGAGGTACTGAGATGCTATAAATGCTCAGCTGACAACTCAGAGACGCAGAGCGCGAGTGCTTCGAGTTCACAGGAGAGAGCTCCCCGAGGGATGGAGTAGTCAAGGAAGGCTCACGCAGGGGGAGAATCTGAGCTGGACTTTGAAGAGTGGAGGGATTCGAATGAACAGAGTAATTGGGAGAGATTTGGGGAGAAGGGTGTGAGCAAAGGTGGGGGGATGGGATGAGAATAGTGACCTTTGACTAAGGCCATAAAGAAGAAAGGGCCGGTGAGCACCCACTGTAACCCGCCATTTTTCCTGCTCTGGCAGAGAGCATATTTTGGAACCGTTGGCAGTGGGGACTCCCCCAAAAGTTCAGTGCCCTCTTTGATACCGGATCTTCCAACTTCTAGGTCTCCTCAGCCTCCTGTTGTAGGTCACCCACTCCCACCAGGGCCCGTGAGCTGTGGCCACGATGGTGACTCTCTGGGGGGCAGGACATTTGCATCTGTTTGGGGCTGGAGAGAGGAACAGTGGCTCAACATCAAACCCTTTAAAGCTAGATTTTATTTTTTTCTTTTTCCTGGGGCAGTTGGGGTGAAGTGACTTGCCCAGGGTCACTCAGCTAGGAATTGTGAAGTGTCTGAGGCCAATTTTGAACTCAGGTCCTCCTGACTTCAGGGCTGGTGCGCTCCCTGCACCAACTGCTAGCTGGGCTGCTTTCACAGAGCAGCCGTGAGGCAGAGAGCTCAGAGGAGGCACTAGGACAAATGGTAGGTAGGAGTGCCGCACTTAGAGTTTGAATCCTGCCTCAGGAGCTTTCCAGGTGCTGGGCAAGTTGTATAATCTCCCTCAGTTTCCCAGTCTGTAAAAGAAGGAGAATTAAAGCATCTAAGTCTCAGAATAATCGTGAGGAGTGAATGAGATGACCCCCATATTGAGCTTTGCAAACCTTAAATGTCAAGCCGTTATTGTTGCATTTCACTACCTCTAAAAAACCCCTTTCCTTCCCTCTTACCCCCCTACCCAGTATTAAACTGGTGAACACCACTTGCTTTTCACAGCCCTCCCTTTTTAGGATCCCTCCCCCACCTTAAAGTTCCTCCCCTTATTTTACCCCTTTTCCTCACAATTTCTGTATTCCTCTACCTCTAAAAAACCAAAAAGAAATGGAAAGGAAATTTCATACCTCAGAATTTTGGTACCCAGGAAAACCCCCCCCCATCACCCCACCTTAGTTACACTTATGTTCATTGTTCTAAATTTTTCTCTCTGAGTCCTTTGAGTTTTAAAATCCTGCCTTTAACAATCCATCTCTTTGGCTAAAAATAACCTTTTTAAATGGAAACCCATCGGTTATTGCTCCCATAGCAGGCCCGTTTGTTCCCACAGGCCTCTGCATCAGAGCGCGGGGCTGACTAGTTCTGCACCCAGCCGCTCGGGACTATTGTTCCCCTCTCTCGTTCTCCGATGGGAGACGTCCTCGATTCCTCGCCGGCCTTGGGTCAGTGCCCCGTCCGACGCCCCTCCCGATGGGAGCCTGGGCGGCCTCACCCTCCCTCCCGGAAGCTTCCCCCACACGGGGACCAGGGTCTGCTCTCCCAACAGGTCTCTGCTGGCCGCCGGAGCTGGTAAATAAGGGCAGGAAACGCCCTCCTCTGGCAGGTCGGTGAACTGTCGCCATTATGAATGGAACAGAAAGGGCTGCCTTCTAATCCCAAGCCTGGTGCTTCACTGACTCTGCCAGGAGCCACTTGATCCCTTGCAGGGGTCCTCAGACTTCTTAAATAGGGGCCAGTTCCCCGTCCCTCAGACTGTGGGAGGCAGGACTACAGTAAAAACAACAGCTCCCGCTCTGCCTCCGCCCCTCGGCCCATTTGCCACAACCCGGTGGGCGCATAAACGTCCTCAGCGGGCCGAGGTTTGAGAGGCCCTGCCAGACTGGGGGACCTCTCTGAGACCCCCCGCTAAGCTCGAGACGGGATCATCCCTGCATTCGTTGGGGAAACTCCCACCCCTCAAGGCCATGGGAGACTGACACATCGGTGCCTTCACATAGGCTGTTGCCCCAATGTTTGGCCACCCCACCAACGGGCGCCGAGCTACCGACGCATCGGAAACATCGTGAAAGAATTTGGATCCCCGTGGAGAGAGTCCCAGCGGCCGTCACCTCAGCTTTCTCACTCATGTGAGGTGGGGTTGGATCTAGACGCCTTCTGAAACTCTTTACAGATCAGATCTCATCACCCCGTGATCGGGTCAGACTATGAGGATCCCTTAGGGGTGATTTCTGTGAAATGAGGGGGTTAGCTCCATGATCTCTAGCTCCATGTCCTGTGCTCTGAGGTCCCTTCCAGCTTTGACGTTCTATATCCCAAGGTTCCATTGATCTCTTAAGTTCTTTGTTCTAAGGTCCCTTCCAGCTTTGACGTTCTATATCCCAAGGTTCCATTGATTTCTTATGTTCTTTGTTCTAAGGTCCCTTCCAGCTTTGACGTTCTATATTCCAAGGTTCCATTGATCTCTTATGTTCTTTGTTCTAAGGTCCCTTCCAGCCTTGACGTTCTATATCCCAAGGTTCCATTGATCTCTTATGTTCTTTGTTCTAAGGTCCCTTCCAGCCTTGATGTTCTATACTCCAAGGTTCCATTGATCTCTTATGTTCTTTGTTCTAAGGTCCCTTCCAGCTTTGATGTTCTATATTCCAAGGTTCCATTGATCTCTCTCTTTTTTTTATTTTCAGGTCTCTTACAAGTTTGACATCCTATATTCCAAGGTTCCATTGTTCTCTAATGTTCTTGGTTCTAAGGTTCCATTTCTGACATTCTAAGTTCTTTGTCCCACGGTGGGCTCCAGTTTTTAAATTCTATGACAAAACATCAGTCTTTACTGAGCCTTTCCTCTGCTCCCGGTGACTCCTTCTTTTCCTTCCTTTTTCCCCTCAGGGATGAGCAGAAGGGCAGCATGGATGTTCAGGGGTGTAAATCCTTCTTACACCCAAGGGAATCCCTGTCTCTAATCTTAGATCCTGGCAAATCACTCTGGACAGGTCATTCCATTTCCCTCCTGATCCAGTCTGCCTCCCAGGCTGATGTTTCCAGGCTTCCCTCTGTGCCTTGGAAGCAAGGATCTGGGAGGTTAGGAATACAGTGAGCAGAAGAACAGAAAGTCCAAGTGCTTCTCAGAGAGGTGATGGCTATTCTTAGGGGAGAAGGAGGAGGGGGGATATCGCAGTAACACGGAAACCCCAAGTCTTGGGAAGGAGAAGAGCAGAATGGAGCATCCTTGGATAATGAGATGCAAAAGCTACATTAACTGAAGAGAGGACATTAGGGAAGGCTCCCATAGCTCAGGACAAAGGATTCTCAAGTCAGGAACAGCTGAGCCTGGTGGAGAAAGGAACCTTCTGATCATGGTCATGGTGATGATGATGATGATGATGATGATGATGAATGGGGAGAACAGCCCAGAGAGAGCAGGTACGCCTCAGGCCCCATGTTCTGGGGCTTTCATATCAAAGCAATCCACAGAGAAGCCCCTTTCTAAAAATGGTGAGGTGGATTACAGAGCAAGAGGTGGAAAGGGAGCCAGATGGGGGACTGCCCGCAGGCGGCGTGGTGAGAGAGCATGCGATTCAGGTAGGGAAACCTAAGCCGGTGGTACGCTGGATTCTCCAAAGGCTCCACCTCCCTCCAGTGCCAGAGGTCTGAAAGAACCAGGGAGAGAAGAGTGGGCGATTCCATCCAAGGCCCATGGGATAACTCTCGTCAATGGGGCTGAACGGGGGCCATGTTTAGGCCCACTCTTCCCAGACTTAATTCCGCTTACGGATAGGGAGGGCGGAGGAATACATGTCACTGTCCGGGCCCTGTGAGGGGATTAGAAAGGGGTTCTTCAATTCAACAAAGTCAACAAGTCACCTCTGCAAACGTTTGTTATTTCATGGCAGGTGCCATGCTAAGGGCTGGGATTACACAGACAAAAATGAATGGGTCGGCCCTCCAGGAGCTCATGCTCTCTGATCCAGAGCTGGAAGGGACACCCGTTTTACAGCTGAGGAAACCGAGGTTCATAAAGGGACGTGGAGGGAACCCTGAGAATGGAGGGGAAGGGATGTCAGGAAACAAGCCGCATGGGAACAGTTTGGAAGCTCCTTTATCTATAAAATGGGTATAAGGATAGTCGGCTCCTCACAAAATGAAGAGATCTCCACTAGAAAGAGGCTCCCTGAGGCGTCCCCCGGCATCTTTGCACCATGGGTCCTTTGGATAGCCTGGCAAGCTAGCAGTCCCCTGCTCAAAATGTGAGTTTTAAACAGCTACAGGGAAGGCTCCATTTCGGCTGGGGGGGCTGGAAATAAAGCCTTGGGGGTCTTTCCCGGCTGCCTTTGGGGGTCTGTGGGCCCAGAGCCTTTCCTGGGAGGGACTGCTCGGCCATTTGCTGAAACGGGTTGCTTCTGGAAGGGCGGCTTGTAAGAAAACACTTAGTGGGTTGACCTCTTGTGGCAAAAGCTGAAAGCACAGTTCCTGGGAAGCGAAGCTTGGGGAAAAGCACAGAATTTTAGAAGGGGGGGAAATCTTCTAGGTAAAAGAGTTTATTGCAGCTTTCCCTCCCTCCCAAATCTTCAGTGGCTCCCTATCATCCCAAAGAGGAAATAGGAAGGATTCAGCCCGGCATCCTTACTCTGGCTCTCTTTATTGCTCAGAATCTCACACAAGCTGGATTATTGGCTGCTCCCTGCTCTGGCCATCCCCTCTCTCACCTCCGTGCCTTTGCAAAGGCTGTACCTGCCCCTGCCTGGAACTCCTCCCCTCCTCCTCTCAGGACTTTTGTCTCCCTTTAGGGCTCTGCTGACCTGTTCTGTCCTCCATGAAGTGTTGCAGGTTTCTCCCCACTTGTTCCTGTCATCTCCCTCCTTTCTAAGGTGCAGAACATTTTAGTTACAGATATTTCTACATTCATAACTCTTCCCCCAAGAGAACAGAGGCTCTTTCAGGGAAGGGATTATCTGATTCTCTCTCCCTATCCCTTGTCCAGGTGCAGCACTTTATTTATTTTATTTTATTTTTTCCTGAGGCTGGTGTTAAGTGACTTGCCCAGGGTCACACAGCCAGGACGTGTTAAGTGTCTGAGACCAGATTTGAACTCGGGTCCTCCTGAATTCAAGGCTGGTGCTCTCTCCACAGTGCCACCTAGCTGCCCAGGTGCAGCACTTTAAATAAGCCTTACAATGTCAAGTAAATGGGAGCTGCTCTTTGAGGATGACCATTATCTTGAACCAGATCTGGGATCTCCCTGGCGCAGGGAATGCCCAGTCAGCATGCTCCCTCTCCCCATGGCGATCAATCCATTGTTCAATCAATCACAACCATTCGTTAAGCACCTACTGTGTGCCAGGCACTTTGCTAGGTTCTGTGGTTACAAAAATAAAAGGCATAGTAGGTGCTTTTAAAAATGCTTATTTTACTGAATCAGCGATTTTTTTTTTTTTTTTGGTCAAAAAGAAATCAAAGCCCCAGTTAGTCTTCAAGCATTTATTAGGTGCTTACTGTATGCCACAGACGGTATGGGGATATAAAGCAAAAAGAAGAAAGGAAGAGGAGTAAGAGGATGAAGAGGGGCAAGAGGAAAAGAAAGAAGAAGAAGGAGGAGGAGAAGGAAAAAAGAAGAAGAAGGAAAAGAAAGAAGAAAAAAGAGGAAGAAAAAGAAGAGGAGGAAGAAGAGGAAGAGGAGGAAGAGGAAGAAGAGGAGGAGGAGGAGAAGGAAAAGGAGAGGAGAAGGAGAAGAAGACGAAGAAGAAGAAGAAGAAGAAGAAGAAGAAGAACAAGAACAAGAACAAGAAGAAGAACAAGAACAAGAACAAGAACAAGAAGAACAAGAACAAGAACAAGAAGAAGAAGAAGAAGGAAAAAAGAAGAAGAAGGAAAAGAAAGAAGAAAAAAGAGGAAGAAAAAGAAGAGGAGGAAGAAGAGGAAGAGGAGGAAGAGGAAGAAGAGGAGGAGGAGGAGAAGGAAAAGGAGAGGAGAAGGAGAAGAAGACGAAGAAGAAGAAGAAGAAGAACAAGAACAAGAACAAGAACAAGAAGAAGAACAAGAACAAGAACAAGAACAAGAAGAACAAGAACAAGAACAAGAAGAAGAAGAAAAGAAGAAGAAGAAGAAAAAGAAAAGAAGAAGAAGAAAAGAAGAAGAGAAGAAGAAAAGAAGAAGAAAAGAAGAAGAAGAAAGAAAAGAAAAAGAAAAGAAAAGAAGAAGAACAAGAAAAAAAAGAAAAAGAAAAGAAGAAGAAAAGAAGAAGGAGAAGAAGAAGAACAAGAACAAGAACAAGAAGAACAAGAACAAGAACAAGAACAAGAACAAGAACAAGAACAAGAAGACTCCCTCAACTCAAGATTGACCAAAGCCTCTTCTGTGACTCCCTGAGATCCTGGGCCCCTCCCTGCCGGTGAGGCAGCCTCGGAGAGAATACAGGCTGTGCCTTTGGAGCGAGTGCACTGTCTGCAGACTGTTTCCGGCCCCAGCTCCTTTGTGAGATAGAATGTTTCAGTGAGAGCTGAAAGAGCCCCTCCTCTTACATTCTGGCCCCCACGGCCTTGGATAAATGGCTTCATCTCTCCAGCTATTCTCTCCCCTATAAAGTGCAATCAGCAATACACACATCACTTATCCTGGCTGGGATCTGGGGGATAGCAGATGGGAACACACTTTACGAGGCCCCAGTGCCATCTGAAGTCGGAGGGATAACGAGCATTATTTCGAGGACGTGCTCCTCAGAGAGGGTCTCTGTCTGCAGGGCCCCGGGTCCAGCTGGTCCTCCAAAGGGAAAGAGGCTGTGAAGGGGGTCGGGAGCCACTGGCTGAAGAGGAGGGATGGGGCTCATCTACCCGGAGTCAGCTTCCGGTCCCAGGCCAGAGCCCCATGTCTTCTGCAGACTTGCACATTTCCCTGGCCCCTGACCCAATGAATCCAACTCCCCCACAGGAACAGACCAAACATGTTTAGATATTGGATACAGCATTTTCATCTGGGCGTGGAATCAATAAAGGCAATAAAAGAAAGCACAATAAATCATCCGCCACATGACCTCATATCTGTAGCGTCTCCCAGCCCCGGCAGCCCCCAGATGGTACAGGGGCCACTCCAGGCCTAGGAGTTCCAGGAAACCCCCAGATTAGGCTCCTGGGCCCACGTGGAAGAGGACAGAGAACAGGAGGGGATCTGTAAAAGGCATTCAATTCTGTCAGTCCAGCACAGAGATCCCACAGGATCATAGTTTCAACATTAACAGGGCCTTCAGAGGTCTTTTACCTAACTCAATCCCTTCATTTTACAGATGAGGGAAACTGAGGCTAGAATGGAGTTGCCCATGGTTCCACAGGTATGGTTCCACCATACTATGAAGAGGCAGAACCTAGCTTTGGAGCCAGATCGCCCTCGCCTTTCCCACTAACTGAATTAGGGGGTCACTCCAGCTGGTACTTGAGGTCCTGGACACAGCCAAATCAGGCCCATCCCCACCACCCACCCGGCGCCTGTCTCCAGCATCCAGGAAATCCAGCATCCGTCTTTTCCCCTTCTCTGAGAGTCTGGGTTCATTTCTCGGTCCCTCTCCAGGCTTCTGGAAGCTTTCAAAATCACCCATAAATGACTCAGTCGTTCCGCCAGCCATTTCCCTCACCCCAGACCCACAGGTGTTCCCGTTTTCCAAATATTTTCTTACCTGATCTCAGCCCATTTTTCCAAACTCAGCCTCCTCACCCGCCCCTCCCTGTATATTACGTCTCAGGGACCTCAGGCTGAGGGGAGACAGAGCCAGACTCTTTGGGGGCCTCTTGAGACGCGTCCCGTTTCACTAAACCCTCGTCTGTTGGGCCTGGAGTCAGAAAGCCTTTGCTGTGGGGGCCTGGCCAAGGGACTTAACCACTCTCGGCCTCAGTTTCCTCATCTGCAAAATGGGAATGGCAAAAAGCAGGTACCTCACAGTATGATGGGTCAAATTAAATAATGTTCACCAAAGTGAATTGCAAACTTTGAAGCCTAGAGGAAATATTTCCAACTATAGGGACTGGATGGCTACAGCTTTTCAGGACGGGCTAGATAATCTCTGAAGTCCCTGTAATTCTATCAGTCTGTTCAGTGATGCTATATTTGGAGCCAGGAGCTCAACCCAGACTGTGAGACTCGGTCGGACCCTGCGTTACAGAATCCTAGAATATCAGAGCCGACGGGGACCTCACTGCCCAGCCCATTCCATCCCAGGGCTCCCTGCAATCTCTTCTACAATATCCCTTGTGAACGGGCTCAGGGCCCTGCTCAAAACCCTCCAGAGCCCTGCTCTCTGGGAGCTCCCAACAGGCATTTATTAAGCACTTACTATTTGCCAGGTACTGCCGTGCTAAGTGCCGGAGACACAAATCTAAGCAAAAGAGTCCCTGCTCTTTACTTTCTAACAGGGTGAGAGCGGCTGAAGTGGAGCTGTAAGAGTTCTGAGCAGCCTGAGAATATGGATAAGATGTACGGTAAGTTTTTAACAAGCAGCTCAGCACCTTTTACATAAAGTCACATTTGTTGTTGTTCGGCTGTCTCCCGTGTGGGGTTTTCTTGGCAAAGGAATCAGAGGGGGTTGCCATTTCCTACTCCAGCTCATTTTACAACTGAGGAAACTGAGGCAAACAAAGCCAAAAGGGCACCCAGCTAGCACGTGTCTGAGGTCACATTTGAACTCAGGTCTGTGTCTGCTGTATCACCCACATCAACACATTTCCCATCCGTTTCTCAGAGCTAGACAACCTACAAAACAATCAATCAATGGCCCAATTTGTGGCGTTTCCTGACTGTCGAGGTAGAATATCCTCCCTGAAAATTTAACAATTGGCTTTCATTAGTGAGTTCGAGCTGGCTCTGGTCCCTCCCGACATCTAAGGGTCTAGAACCGGACAGATGCTTCCATTTAGGAATTCAGAGTGAACGCAGATTGTTATAAGTGTGGAAAACCCTTCATCTCCCCCGCTCCCGCCCTGGGTCTGCAATGGCCCCTTGGTGTTCCTTTAAAATCTGAATCTCCCCCGGAGACATTACCCTTCGGAGCCATCGGCCCCTGACTCTTGGAGATCTCCACTTGGAGAGCCTCGGGATGTTCGAGGCAAAGGGGGAGATGGAGACGGAGGACCCCACTGGGGAGGGCCTCTCCCACAGGAATTATGAGTGACAGGGGCAAGGAGAAAACAAAGTCTGTTCCCACTCCCTCTCTTCTCTCCTCTTCAGCTAAGCTCTCCTGGCTCCAATTCTTAATGTGGCACTGGATTAATGGTTGTAGAATATCTCCTGGAGAAAGGGACTCGGGGAGGGAAACGCAGACCACTGGAGCTGGGAGGAAAGGAAGAGATCGTGCAGGGTCATCAGCCCATTTTCCAGATGGAGAGAGGCCCAGGAGAGGAAGAGGTTTGCCTCCAGCAAGTGGTGACCGGGAGACTTCTGAATGGCCAAGGTCCTTTCGAGAGTGGACGCAAAGCCCCCCTTCTTCAGAAGGCTTTTCTCGGTCTCCTCTGGAAGGAGCTCCTTCCTCTCTTGCTTCCCTGCTCTCCGGGGCTCTTGGGTGTGCACGGCTTGTAGGGTGTCTCTCCCATTAGACTGCCAGCTCCTTGAGGGGTTTTGCCTTTCTTGTAGCCCCCTGCCTGGCCGGTCTCTCCTCCTGCTTCAGGTACAGCTCTCCTGTCCTTATTTCTCCCACAGTCCAATCCTCTCTCTGACGGGGAGAGGGACACATGGACAGCGTGGAAGGGAGACCCTTCTCCCTCAGTTCTGCCTTAGTTTCCCTCAAAAGCTGCTCCGTCCCCAGCCGCTGGTACCTCCCCACAACCACTTAAATAAGGTGGAAAGCCTCCCACAACTGATGTCTCCTCTTCCTCTTCTGTAACCCTCTTCTAAAATCCCCATGACCAGGCTCTGGTCAGAGCCCATGGAAGCTGCATTTGACCTTTACACCCTTCCTGACATCAAAGCAGCTTTGGCACTTGCCCTCTTCTCCTGGGTACTCCCCCCCAGGGTCTCTTGGGACTCCATGCCCTAAACATTGTTCTTAGCTGGATACTCTCTCCCCCACCCAAAGTCTTTTGGAACCCCCTGCTCTAACACTGTCTCTAGCTGGAGGCTCTCCCTCCCCCCCAGGGTCTCTTGGGACCCCCTGCTGTAAGCACTGTTCCTAGTTAGGCACATCTCCTGTTCCCTTCCCTGGATCTCCACCCAAGCCCCTCCCCCAACTGGTGGGATGCCCCAAGGCTCTGTCCCAGGCCCTCTCCTCTTCTCTTACTCGGTGATCTCATCCGCTCCCATGGGTTCAATTAGCATCTCTCTGCAGATGAATCCCAGCTCTATTTATCCAAGTGCAGCGGCTCTCTTGCCAATCCCACATCGCTAATTGCCTGTTGGACATTTCAAACCAGATGTCCCATAAGCACCTCTGATGCAACATGTCCAGAGCCGAATCCTTCCCTCTCCGCCCCACCCCCCCTTCTGTGGACTCCTCTCTTGCCGGGAAAGGCTCCCCAGTCCCTGCAGTCAGCGGTACATCACCTCCACGCCCTCTCCGGTCTCCACATGTCCCACCAGCTGACAGATCGGAGCCATCTCGCTCCCATCTCGCTCCCCAATATACACCTCCGATATTTTCTTCTTTGCACTCGTGTGGGAGCGCCCTGGCTAAGGCCCTCGAACCCTCTCACTGGACTGTCCCAAGCCCTCCCCAATTAAATTGGTCTGCCTGCCTCCATTCTCTCCCCGCTCCAAGCCATCCTCCCTCAGCTGTTCCTATCCTTGAATGATTAAAAAGTGTGTGTGAGTGTGCGAGTGTGTGTGTGTGAGTGAGTGTGAGAGTGTGTGTGTGAGAGTGTGGGTGTGAGTGTGAGTGTGTGTGTGTCTGTGTGTGAGTGTGAGTGTGAGAGTGTCTGTGTGTCTGTGTGTGAGTGTGAGAGTGTGGGTGTGAGTGTGAGTGTGAGAGTGTCTGTGTATCTGTGTGTGAGTGTGAGAGTGTGGGTGTGAGTGTGAGTGTGAGAGTGTCTGTGTATCTGTGTGTGAGTGTGAGAGTGTGGGTGTGAGTGTGAGTGTGAGAGTGTCTGTGTGTCTGTGTGTGAGTGTCAGAGTGTGAGTGTGAGTGTCTGTGTGTCTGTGTGTGAGTGTATGTGTGAGTGTGAGAGTGTGTGTGTGTCTGTGTGAGAATGTCTGTGTGTCTGTGTGTGAGTGTGAGAGTGTGGGTGTGAGTGTGAGTGTGAGAGTGTCTGTGTGTCTGTGTGTGAGTGTGAGAGTGTGGGTGTGAGTGTGAGTGTGAGTGTCTGTGTGTCTGTGTGTGAGTGTGAGTGTGAGAGTGTCTTGTGTCTGTGTGTGAGTGTGAGAGTGTGGGTGTGAGTGTGAGTGTGAGAGTGAGAGTGTCTGTGTGTGAGTGTGAGTGTGAGAGTGTCTTGTGTCTGTGTGTGTGTGTGAGTGTGAGAGTGTGAGAGTGTGGGGTGTGAGTGTGAGTGTGAGAGTGTCTGTGTGTCTGTGTGTGAGTGTGAGTGTGAGAGTGTCTTGTGTCTGTGTGTGAGTGTGAGAGTGTGGGTGTGAGTGTTAGTGTGAGAGTGTGTGTGTGTCTGTGTGTGAGTGTATGTGTGAGTGTGAGTGTGAGAGTGTCTGTGTGTGAGTGTGAGAGTGTGGGTGGGTGTGAGTGTGAGAGTGTGTGTGTGTCTGTGTGCAAGTGTGTGTGAGTGTGAGAGTGTGGATGTGAGTGTTAGTGTGAGAGTGTGTGTGTGTCTGTGTGTGAGTGTATGTGTGAGTGTGCACATAGAAGCTTCCTCCTTCTCAATTCAGCCTTGAATCCTCTCAAACACTGAGCAAGAAATTCTCCTGCCAAATGCTCCGGCCTGCGGCGAGAAAGAAAATCTCTCCTCCCGCCACTCTTTCTTTTCCAGGATAGGTCCAATGGCCACACTACACAATGATGCCAGAGGTAGCTAAGAAGCCCTGTGGACAGAGACTTGAGTTCGAGTGTGGTCCAAGACGGTTTCTAACTGGGTGACCTTGGAGACCTCTGTCCACTGCCTCAACTATAAAATGAGGCTCCTAATAGTGTCCTTGATAAGGACCAAATGAGATAATATTTGTAAAGCACTTATCACAGCGCCTGGTACTTAGCAGGTGCTAAATAAATGCTTGTTCCCTTTCTCCTTCCCTTGCTCGGTCTGGATTCTCTCAAAAGCCATTGACTTTTTCAGGGCCACCTGAGGCCCGGCCCATTCCCTACTCTTTTCCTAATTCAATCAGAGGACTTGCTGGCAAATAATCAAGGGATGCAGAATGGCTGCCTTTTAAAAATTAGTGAAATAAAGCTACTTTTGGTCATTAGATCTGGGATTTCCTAAGCTAACTCCCTTACATATAATATAATTCAAGAAATTGGGGGTCACTTTTAACATAAGCTTGTGTAGGTCATTGCTCTTTTCCAAATCTAATCCCACAGGGAACAAGGACCAGACAATCAAGTATGAAACTAATTGTGAAAACAAAGCCAGAAAAAAACAAAAAAACATAAATATCTCTAACCTTAAATTGTCCCAGAGGCAGAACCTGGGTATATTGCCCCATATAAAATACAGGGTTGTCCAAAAGCCTTGATGTGGTTTTAATCTATTCAAGCTTAAAGATCTTTAATAGCTCAAAACTATGCTAAGACATTTTAAGACACTATATATGAGCTTCCTGAGGGCAAGGAAACTTTACCTTCTATATCAAAAGTGCCTTGTATATAGTAGATGCTTAATAAAGACTGGTTGATTTGAAAAAAGAAAAGAAAAGAAAAAGAAAAAGAAAAAGAAAAGAAAAGAAAACAAAGCCAGACCTGACGATTTCTTTATGTTGTTGGGTCACTTCTGCCCTGCCCGATTCTTTCTGACCCCATTCGGGGTTTTCTTGGCAGAGATACTGGAGGGCTTCTCCATTTTCTTCTCCAGCTCATTTGACAGAAGGAGAAACTGAGGCTTGTGCAGGGTCATCCAAATACTAAGTGCCTGAGGTCAGATTTGAACTCACAGTCTCCTAATTCTAAGGCTCATACTCTCTCCACCGCACCACCTAACTGCCTGGTCTCTTTATGAGGTGTTTTATGAGGTGCTTTTTGGGAGTGATAGGGCCACACGGCTGGACGACCTTTAAAAGTCAGCTCAATGAGTCCAAGAAGCTTTTTGAAGAAAAACACAGCTCCTGACGTCCTGCGCAGAAAATACACAGAGCTGGGAGAGGAAAATCCAGGCCCACACAAGGGCCATAAAGAAAGGGCCAGGACTCTGAGAGCAAGGCACAAGTTAGGGCAGAAACATCTTCCCTCTCCTCCAGATTAGAGACTCCAAAGCAACGTTCTTGTATCTCCTTTCTTCCTTCGTGGAAGCCGAAAACCATTTTTTTTTTTTCCTGGCCATGAGAAAATCTGTTGACTTTTACTTTGTTGTAAATGTTTACTTTCTCTTTATAAACACTGCAAAAACACACCATCAGCTAGTTTAAGAATACTTACTGAGACCAGAGTTGGGAGAAGGAATAGGAGGAGGAAAAACGTCCCTCACGACGGACTAGAGAGAGATCCAATGCTGGAGCGTTTTTGTCATCAATGTTATCTCTGGCTGGGGGCTCGGGAGCTAGCAAAAAAGATAAGAGGGTTACAGATGCTTGGATTCTTCTTCCTAGTATAGAGAAGGAACACTTATCTGGGCAATGAGTCAACAGTAGTAGGGTAAAGAGTAAAATCCAGAGGTTGAACGACCTTAATCACTACATCGCTCCCTTAACACTGCTACACATGAGAGACAACTTGCCAAAGAGAATCTCACATGCCCTTCCAAATCAAACACTTTTCTGGAGTCAGTGAACAATCAACAGAATGAGATTTTGTATTCTCTGACCATTTCAATCAGTTGAATATTGACTTTTTTTTTTTTCCCAGAAGGCTTCCTGTTTTCATGCCGTTATCAAGGATGCTCTTAGTACATGTATAGATTATTCTTATGAAGTTTTTTTTGTTTTTTGTTTTTTTTTTTTTTTACAGAGAAGAGAAAGTAGTTTATTGCTTTCTCAATTTTTTAATCATAAAGGAAAAAGCAAGAGACAAAAAAAAAGACAATTTTGATTCTATGAAAATGACAAACTTTTGCAAAAACAAAAGCAAATGCATCTGGGATAAAAAGAAAAGATACAGACTGTAGGAAAAAGATATCTTTGCAATAGCTTCTCTACTAAAAATGTGAATTCTAAAATCTGTAAAAAAAATTAAGAAAAATGAATAAAATAAAAGCCATTCTCCAATAGACATATCTACTTATAATTGTTCTCAAGATATATAATTTGTTTTTTCATATATGAACAGGCATTTCTTGAATAATCCCAAATCTTCATCAACCACTTTTTAAAAAGCACCAAAATCAGAGAAATTCCAAGTAATAGAACTCTGAGGTGCTGCCTTAGCCTGTCAAGCTGGCAAAGATGGTAAACAGTGCTGAAATCCGGTCTGGCAGGGGTGTAGGAAAACAGGCAAGCTAACTTTTTGCTAGTGCCATTCAAACTGGTTCCACCGTTCTAAAAAGTAATATATAGTTATTTAATAAAAGTTACAAGAATATTCCAACCCTTTGACCCAGAGATCCCACTCCTGGGATTATATATTCCCAAGAATGTAAATGACAGAGAGTTCCCACATACACCAAAATATACATAACAATGCTTTTTTTTGGGGGGGGGTAGCAATAACTAGAATCAAATTATGTACCCACTGATTAATATACATAACAATGCTTTTTTTTGGGGGGGTAGCAATAACTGGATTCAAATTACATACCCACTGATTAAGAAACTGGGAACTAATTGGGATCAAATTATGTACCTGATTAATATACATAACAATGCTTTTTTTGGGGGTAGTAATAACTGGATTCAAATTATATACCCACTGATTAGGAAACTGGGAATTAATTGGCACAGAGGATAAAACACCGGAACTGGACTCAGACAAAACCTGGGTCCAAAACTGATCACAGACAGCACGTAACATTGGGCAAACCACTTATGCTCTTCATCTATAAAATGGAGATAATCATAGTACTCACAATTAGGATGGGGTTCAAATGAAATATTTGCTTTGCAAACTTGAAGGCTCCAAATAAATGCTAGACAGCGTGAGCTTTGAATAGCTGAGCAAACTGTGATCATAGACATATATTATTGCATCCATATTAAGTTCAGAAAGGGGTGGGAAAGTCCGAGAAACTGATAGAGAGCAAAGAAAGCAGATCAATATATAGGCAGAAGAAACTGGAGAAACAGATAAACAGAGGAAAGATATGAGTATTAATAGGAATCAGGAAAGACTTCCCTTAAAAGAGGGATTCTTAAACTATTTCCACTTGCAAACCTTTTTTACCGGAGAAATTTCTACCTGATCCCAGGTATATAGGAATATTAAATAGGTATGCAAGTCAAACATTTACTAATAGTAAATCATAATTGTGTAATCCCCCCTCATTCGGTTATGAGATCCTTTATGGGGTCACGAGCCACATTTTTGGAACTGGGTTTTAGAAATTCGGATGTTATCTGAGACTTGAAGGAAGCCAGGGAAGCCAGAACGTGAAGATGAGGATGGAGAGGGTTCAGGTATGGAGGTACCGCTGAAAACGTTCTGAGTCAGGAGATGGGATGTCTTGTGCAAGATCAACAAGGATCCTAGGGGAGCTGAATTGTAGAGTTCATGGAAGGGAAGAAGGAGTAATAACACTGTAAACATAGAAAGGGCCCAGTTTGTAAAAGGCTTTAAAAGCCAGAGAGTTTTAGGTTTTATCCTGGGAAATAAGGGAGCCATTGTGGTTAAGCCAATCAGGGAGTGACATAAGGAGAGCTGAAAAGGATCATTTTGATAATCACATGGAAAATTGTAAAGGGACAGATTCTCCTGCTAACTGGACAAAAGGGAAGGGGGCAGATGTGTTCTGCCCAGATTATGGCAATTGTAGGGTAGCATGCCTTCTGAGAAAGGGTTGAGATGTCAAAGAGAAAGAGGCTCATATCCTCTTGGTTATTAATGGGCTTTGTTAGGGTTAATCAGGTTGATTGGGTTGTTTAAGGGAATTTATTCACAAGAGGCCAGTCGTTTTGGGCAACCACAAGACAAAGTAACGTGGTGGATTCCCACACCAACCCCAGGCCACAGAAACAGGAAAAAGAAGGATGAGGGTCAGGTTCACAAAATTTTGCAAAATATAAAAACCACTCAACTCAAGGCCCATACAAAAACAGGCTGCGGGCTGGATTCGGCCTTCGGGTTGTGGTGTACCAATTCCTAATTTAGGAAAAAATTAATATTTAGTGCATCACAATTTTCCACAAATGCATATACATCCATGGGAAGAGTGGGCTCAAACTTAGAGTAAAAGGCTTTTGAGGTGCTTGTGGAGGAAACACTTGTTACTTCTCTCCTAATACAAAAGTCCTGTCTCCCTGTGCAGTCTCACACAATTCTCTTTAGATGTGACTTCTTACTGAACACTTCTCTCGGCCACAAGAGTTCTCACAGGTAACTTATCTTTTTATATATCTCTGAGTTCACTATGTCTCTCCTTCCCCTGCCATCAGCCATTGCTGCTCTGGCAGACAACTCGCTACCCGATGCCGTAGTCACTGCCAGTGGACAATGTCACTGTCCCAGCTTCAGACTTCTAGACCTTTCAGGACTCACAAGGTCACTTGAACCCTTCCATCTCTGGATATACAACGTATCAGGAAGGAATAAATACAAAGAGTCAGAGACCATTAGCCAAGCACATGACAGTTTGGACAGAGAATCACTGTCCTCCCCCTTCCCAACCAACTCTCAAAACTAACTTGAAATAATCCACATGTTTCCCAACTGGAAAGATTTTTTTTTTAAACTCCCAAAAAGTCACTAGTTTGCTTCAGTCAATTATAGAACGCTTATCAACATGGCTTCCACATGATGGAGGTGAATGAGACAGAAAATATCTGGGCAGACTCCAAGGTGTTGATTAATATTTAACAATCAGCTCTCCAAAGCCATACAAGACACTTTTAAGTTTAATCAGAATTTATTAACATTTTCTCCATCACTTTCTTAATTTTAACCCATCAACAAAATGCAGGTCTAGCTCCGGCTAATAATATTTGTTGATTGTTCAAAGCATAAATGTTCACCGTAAAAATTGAACAATTAGCTCTCACAAACCTATAAAAGCTGGCTCCAGCACAGTTCTATTAATATAGGACATTTCACCCTCTACCCCAACAAACAAGGCATACACACATGATATATTTATTTTTGTTTGTTTGTTCATTTGTTTGTTCATTTGCTTGTTTGTTCATTGACTCATGGACATATAGGATTGAAAAATAATAAGCTGGACCTAGAACTGAACAGATAGAGGAGAATGAGTCAATTGGTCTCTGGGAGATCACAGAGTTTTTATAGTGATCTCAGGCTTCTTCCTGAAATAAAGGTTTCCATTTTTAGCCTCAATATTCTTCCAGTTGTGCTTTATGGCTGTGAATCATAGAATGCCCCAGAAATAAAGTGGAGGGTCATCCAAGGGGTGTTGAGATGAGCATGGTGGGGATGAGCAGGCTACAGCATAATTCTTAAAAGGATAAACCTTATAAAGGATGTCTTCAAAGAAAAAGAAAGTCAAAAATTAGGAAAGGTCAGTTGTGTGGAGAGCAGGAAAGATAAGGTGGATCCATTAGACTGTCAGCTTCTTACAAGAAGGGTATATCTTTTGCACCTTTTGTATGCACAGCGCCTAACCCATAATGGACATTTGATAAATGTTGATTGATGGATTGGTCAGCTCTGCTGTTGTACTCTCAATGTCAGGAGGCTGCTGGGAAGGCCACCAACACAAGCTGGGCGTTCCACCTGTGGGGACCTTCTCGGGGAACCTAGGTGGGAGTCGGGCGAATCCAGGCAGGTCGGATGGATCAGAATGGCACAAATGGAGGGGGGAGGCTCACCCACCCCCTGGTTACTAGCTTGGAGTTTGCTCTGTCCACCCCATGACAGATCTTGTTTGGGACTTGGGGGTTTTATTCCTGTCATTAATCATGCTGGGTAGGATGGAGAAGTTCTCGAGTTCTCTCTTTCTTGGGTTGTAATCATCTGTTTGTCCTTTGTGGCGATCAAAACGAAATTTAATCCAAGAAAAATGAAATTGATAAATGAGAGCATGAGGCTGACCGGCCCCTTAGGTCTGCCTGAGCCCCTGGATTTTAGGAATCTCTTACTCTCTCCCCCCAAGACTTCTCCTTGGAGGTTAAGCATCCCCATTTCTGCCAGATTTTAGGAATCTCTTGCTCCCCCCCCAAGTCTTCACCTTCGGGGCTAAGCATCCCCATTTCTTTCTTGGATTCTCTTCTCTGGATTCTCTCCCAGTTGCCCACATCCTTCCCACCAGCGCTGCTCAGAGCCAAACATGGACCCCAACAATGCACCGGAGCCTCGTTCGGCAGGATCCTCACTTCCCTCACTGCAGCCACTGCGCCTCCTTCAGCTTCCCTGACCGCTAGCTCACACTGTTGACTCATGCTGACCTTGCCCTTCATTAACTGGAAAATACCACTTGGCCTCCACTGACCTTCGAGTTCAGCCTCCTCTTATCCTTCCTGCCTGGCACGGAAAGCGTCTCAGAGGACTCCCCTCTGGAACTGGTCCTGCCTCCCTCAATCATGCTGATCACCTCCTCCCAGAGGTTTTCCCTGCTAGGATGTTCCCCCAACTCTCTGGGGGGATGGGCTTCTGTGATTTGGGGTTTGCTTTGTTTGGGGTTGTTTTTCCGTATAGTTTGGCCAAGAACAGGTCATAGTCCAGGCTGCGCCAGGACCTTCCCAGAGGAGCCATCTGCCCAGACCACTGACCTCTCCTCCTTAACCATGGGCCATTGACAGTTCACGTGTAGGGATGAGATCTTGCTCTGGGCTCCTGCATTGCAGAGCATTTAGAGCGAGGAAGCACTTTGGAATCTCTCGCCTGTCTCCTCCCCATTTCACAGCTGAGGAGAACTGAGTCTTGTAAAGAATAAGGAGCAGAAGGGGCAACTAGTTGATGCAGTAGATAGAGCACCAGCCCTAGTCTCAGACACTTAACACTTCCTAGCTGTGTGACCCTGGGCAAGTCACTTAATCCCAATTGCCTCAGGGGAAAAAAAAAGAATAAGGAACTGAAGCAGAATTGGAACTCAGGGCCATCTGGTTTCAAACCCAGGACATTTCCCATGAATCCAAGTTGTCTCACATCTCTGTTGTAAGATTTGGAAATAAAAGGATCCTCAGAAGACTCCTCTGGTCCTGTCTTCTCATTTTATAAAGGAGGCTCCAAGCAGACAAGTCCAGGATCACGTAGGAGGTCAAACCCTTTTCACTCCAAAGCCAAAGTTTTCTCCTGTCATCCTTGGTGCTTGACCCAGGCACTTAACAAATGTTTGCTGACTGACTAGTTGACTGACTCAGAGCTGGAAGAAACCATTTTACAGATGGAGAAAGTAAATCATGGAGAAGAAAGTTGTTCATGGCCTCAGACTAATTTAAGAGTGAGGATCCAAGCCCTTTTGGGCCAAGTCCTCCGGCTCAAGTCCCAGGGCTCTGTCCTCCCTTTTCTGTTTCACAAATATAAGCTTGTAGTTTGGATGTCACCTTGAATAATATCTAATGTAGAGTAACAAGATGACACCCTAGTGCACAGAGCAATGCGCTCAGCAAGACTCGTCTTCATGAACTCAAATCCAGCCTCAGACACTTTCTAGCAGGGTGACTCTGGACAAGATATTTACCCCGGTTACCTCAATTCCCTCATCTGTAGAATGAACTGGAGAAGGAAATGGCCGACCACGTCAGTATCTTTGCCAAGAAAACCCCAAATGGGGTCATGGTGAGTCAGGGATGATTGAAAAACAACCTAACACCAAAAAAAAAATATATATATATAGTGTTTTACATTATATATATTAGCTTATTTGCATCTCACAACCATTGAGAAGGGATAGATGCTATGATTGTGTCCATGAATTATCTCATTTGTTCCCCACAACCACTGAATGGGAAGTAGATACTATTATTATGCCCATTTTGCAGATGATAAAACTGAGGCAAAGGTAAATGACTTGCCTAAGATCACACAGATAGGAAACATCTAAGCAGGATTCAATACAAGTATTCTGCCTCCAGATCCAGTGCTCTCCCTCCTGTACCCACTGCCTCCGCAGGTGAACATTTCTTTCCAGGTGAACATCACTTTCCAGGTATGGGGTTGGGATTTTTGCTATTCAACATATTTCTTTTCTTACTCTGCATTCCATCTGCATCCGCCCCAAGCAGTGCTGGGTATTCATCCAATTTCCCCTCTCCAAGCCTCCAATGCGAGGCTCCATTCTTGGGGTGGCTCCAAGTCGGAGGGAGGGCCATGGGCGCACATCCAGGATGGGAAAGGGTCAGGAGAAGTGAACTTTTCACAAAATGACCCAACATGTTTCTCTCTCGAGGGGAAAGACCAGGAGACCTAAGATGAGGGAATGGAAAATATGTCCTCAATGTTAAGGAAAGTTTGCTGCCCAAAGTGGGGGGGGGAGGGAGGGAACCTTAATGGAAATGCTTTGGGGGCATTGACTGCAGAGCTGCCTCTGGGCTCAGCTCGGAGAGTTTTTTGGAGAGTAAGTGATGATTCCCAGTTTCTCTTCAGCTGAATCTTTGAATGAATGGATGAGAAAACAAATAAATGAATGAACAAATAAATGGATGAATGAATAAACGAATGAATGAACAAACAAATGAATGAATGAACAAAAAAATGAATGAACAAATGAATGAAAAAGTATTTCTTAAGCACTTGCTATGTGCCAGGTCCTGTGCTAAGTACTGGGGTTACAAAAGAGAGACATTCCCTGCTCTTGAAAAGCTCTGACAGGGGAAGATGATACACTGGAGAAGTTCAAGGTGGAAAAGTGGGGGTGCTGATGTATGGTGTGAGGAATCGACAGCTGATCAAAGGTCACAGGGGTCCGGTGAAAAAGCACAGGTTTGGAGACATCCCCAAGTGACTTGATGATCTGGATGAGATCCAGTGACTTCTGTGTGATTTCCCATCCCCCTCCTAGGAGGACAGGGAGGTGGTACCAGTGGATACCAAATTAGATCTGGAGTCAGGAAGCCCTAAGTTCAAATTCTGTTTCAGATCCTTACTAGCTGTGGGATTCCAAGCTCTGTCTAATTTCCTTGCAGGGTTGTTAAGAGGATCAAATGAGATCGCTTTTATCAAACACCTAGCACAATGCCTGGCACATAGTAGGTACTTATATGCTCATTTCCTCCTTCCCTCCCTTCTTTGCTTCTATTATTTGATCTCACATATTTTTGAAAGCTTCCTTCCTTCCTTCCTTCCTTCCTTCCTTCCTTCCTTCCTTCCTTCCTTCCTTCCTTCTTTCCTTCTCTCCTCCTTTCTTTCCTGTCTTTCTTCCCTTCTTTCTTTCCTTCCTTCTCTCTTTCTTTTTTCTTTCCTTCTTTTCTTTCTTCCCTTCTTCCTTTCCTTCCTTCCTTCTTCCCTTCCTTTCTCCCTCCCCCCTGCCTTTTCTTTTTCCTCCCCCCCTTCCCTGACTTCTGGCACATGCTTTGATCTGTTTTCAAAAGCTTCTGAGCCTCCTGCCTTTATATTTTACTGCCTCTGTGATTTGGCCAAGAGACTTCCTCTCCTTTGGTCTCAATCTCCTCATAAGTAAAATAAAAGAGTTGGTCCACATGGCTCCTGAGATCTCTTTCAGCTCTAAGTCTATGTTCCAAGATCTGAGCTCTAGAAAGCCCTGCCTTGGAGGAGCTGCCCTCCTCTGGGAGCCCCCGGGGCAGAAAGCCAGGGAATGTTCATGTAAATTCAGCATCAGTATCTCATCTCCCATCCTGGCTAGCCTTCTAAAAGTACTTCCAGCTCAATGTCTTTAAGCCTAAGATCCTATGAAGTCCAGGTTCAAGGGGACTAACAGCTTCCCAATCTTGCTGTGGTCACCATTGTATCAGCCTTTAGTGGAAAGCTTGGACAGAACAGAATGTATGCCTTTCCCTACTAAACCCATCCATCCCTCTTCTCTACTTTCCAGTTTCTGTGGAGAGCACCATCATCCTTCCTGGCAGTCATCCAGATTAACACCATCATCTTTCCAGATTAATACAGAATTTTAGAACTGGGAAAGTCTCTAGAACATAGAATACAGAATATCAGAGCTGGAAAGAACCTTTGATCATAGACTCAAAACTAGAAAGAATATAGAACACAGAATGTTAGAAGTAGAAGAAAACTTAGAATATAAAATATAGAATTTCAGAGTTGGAAAAGATTCTCAAACATAGAATAGAGAATGTCGGAACTGGAAAGAATCTAATTATAGACTTCTAGAGAGAGGAAGCATTTTGGTATATAGAATACCGAATATTAGAGTAGAAGGAAACAGAATATAGAATCCAAAATTTCAGAGTTGGGAAAGAGTCTCAAACATACAATATAGAATGCCGGAACTGGAAAGAGTCTTTAATTATAGCCTTTTAGAAATAGAAAGCACCTTTGTGTGTGTGTGTGTGTGTGTGTGTGTGTGTGTGTGTGTGTATACACATATATAGAAAGCATTCTGTATATAGAATGCAGAATGTTAGAGGTAGAAAGAAACATAGACTGTAGAATACAGAATTTCAGAGTTAGGCAAGACTCTAGAACATAGAATGTAATATGTCAGATTTGGATGGGACCTTAGAACATGGAACAAAGCAGGTTGGAGCAGGGAAGAACTTTGAAGAACTACCATTCTTCCTCTGAACTTTATATGATTTGCCGAGCACCTTAAACACATTTTCTCGTTTACCCCACTCAGTCATAGGAATTCAGTTTCACTTAATAAACATTGATTAAATATCTGCTATGTACAGTCACTCTGCTACCTTGTTGGGTCTACCAAGATTAAAAAAAATGATCCCTGCCCCAGGAAGCTTTTGTTCTACTGGCATCAGATGAGCTCATTTGGGTGGGGTGGGTTTTTTTTTTCAGTTTTGTTCTTTGGGGAGCCCATCTATGGCCGCTTTCAAGGTTGTCCTGAGATTTTAAAGCTCGAGACTTGGATAGGATTGTATTGTGCTCATTCCTCTGTGCCTACATTTCTGGCTCAGGGCCTTCAGGAAAGGGTTAAAGCGGACATATTTGGTCAGTCTTCAAAACATGTACAAGGAGACAAGGAAAGATCCTATCAGTGACCTGAATGTGGCTGGTCAAGGGAATTTTCAGGCTAATTACAGGGGGCTCATATATAAGGACCAAGTCCCACCTGCCTCTCTAGTCTTTTTTTTTATTAAAAAAAAAATTTTTTTTCCTCTCCTACTCTTGAACATGATCTTTCTCTTCCCTGGTTGGTGTGGGAACCAGGAGAACCATGATATGGTTCCTGCTCCTCAATCAATGGTGGCTGTTTCCAGATGCACTTTCAGGTGAGGAGAGAAACTTAGGAAGGAGAAGCTATTGTTTCTTAGGAAGGGCTTCCTTTGGTGCCTTTGTCTGCCTTCTCATGTTCTCTGGTTTCTCTGTCATTACTGCTTCTCTCACCAGTTACTGAGCACATATGGAAAGGTCAGAGAGCAAACTGCCTTCAGCTCGACATTCCCCTGACATGGAGTTAGTCAGAAACTCTGAGAGCTTTCAGTGAAAATGGCTAGCGATGACTCAGCCAGACTCGCCCACGTAGCGAACACCTACCACTAGGAGAGGGTTTCCAAATGATGGAGGTCAGGGACGAGGAAGGAGTGGAAGAATGGGGAAAATGTTAAGGGATGAAGGAAAAAATTGAAGCGATGCATAAGGAAATCAGAAGAATAATAGAGGATAGTCTAGGGGACTCACGGATGAGAAAATGCCCTTTTCTAAAGCTGATCTCCACCTTCCCTGCAATTTAAAGTCTTAGAGAATTGCCTAGAGCCTAGAAAATTAAGTCACACAACCAGCATGTATCAGAAAATCGGAGGAAAAACACCTCTTTTCTCTATTCATTGATTTTTCTCTTCCTGCACACCGTCCCTTCACTGGACTTTTTCTCCGGGCTTATGGTAGTCTTATCCTCAGGATCCATCTGACACTCACTGTCTCTGCCCTCTTGGACAGTTATGACAAATGACATGATGTGCATGTGGGTTCAAATCCCACCAATCATGTGGTCTCAGTAGTCACTTTCCCTGGCCCCAAGTTGATGAATGGTGATTGGTCTGTGGCCCCTGAAGTCCCCTTGAGGTCTAGTTCTAGAATCTAGGATCCTATAGTATTGAGCAAATCAGTTTCTCTGGCCTCAATTTCCACCTCTGTAAAATGAAGAGATTGTTCTAAATGGCCTTTAGGGTCTTAAATGAAGAATCCTCATCCTATCACTTCCCCTACTTCCTAATGCCTTTCTTTCAGAGCCTTCCTTCATTCTTTCTTGCTGAGGCAATTGGGGTTAAGTGACTTGCCCAGGGTCACACAGATAGAAAGTGTTAAGTGTCTGAGATCAGATTTGAGTCCAGGTCCTCCTGACTTCAGGGTTGGTGCTCTATCCACTGCACCACCCAGCTGCCCCACCTTCATGCTTCCCTAAAGAAGGACTAAGTCATACTTAAGATCAGTGTCCGAAACTAGAACCAGAACACATGTCTAGCTCTGAGAACCCTATTTTAGGAAGGACACTGATGAACTGGAATGTCCCCAAGGAAGTCACTGGAGGTGGTTGAAAGGCCTTAAGTTCTGCTTGAAGGCAGTGTAGGCTTTGAATCTCAAGGGGGCATGGCTCTCATGTTAAGGAGAGGTGAGCTTGGCCTTCTAGGTAAGAACTAGGAGTGACGGCCAAAACTTGCAAAGGGAAAAACTTAGAGGAGATGGAAGGAAAATTGGAGCTAACCATTGGAGCTGTCCAACACTGGAAGGGGTTGCCTGGGGGAGGGGACTCATTAGGGGCTTGAGGCAAAGTTTGAGTAATCATTGGTAGGGATATTGTTGAAGGGATTCTCATCGAGGCACTGGGGCCAGGTGGCTGCTTTGAAGCTCTGGGTTTCTGTGCCATCTCAAGTATCAGTCAATATGGAGACAGGGAGGATTATTAAGGGGTTGATCCTGTGGTCTTGAAATCACAACAGTCTCCAACCTTATGCCCAAAGCCAGTCTAGTCTAGGGACCATTAAGTTCCTAAAGCTTTTCAGCCATCTTTGTTTCTGTCTCTGTCTCTCTCTCTGTGTGTCTCTCTCCATCTCTGTCTCTCTGTGTGTGTGTGTGTGTGTGTGTGTGTGTGTGTGTGTCTGTGTGTGTGTCCTTTCCCCACAAATGGAAAAGTCCCCCCTTACTATAAGGACTGTCACACAATTGTGGACACTGGAACTCACCGGTCATTGGCTCTGCTAATGGAATACCCAGCATTCAGCCTGGCAGGGGAGCCAGCCAGAATGGCAATGGTGAAGTAAAAGACGATAATTCCTTTCGTTCTGGACCGGCCCTTAGCAAGAGAGTGAAATTTCTCGAATCCTCCCATGTCTCCCTCAGTCTCCTTCCCATCTCCGATGGAAGTCAGCTGTTCTTCCATTAGTAATCTTCCAGCGATCATGTTCACCATCAACAGTACCTCGTGCCCACTCATGGCTACATCAAGCAGCTAAGGAAGCCAAAGGCAAACGACCCTGGGCTCTCCACTGGGCTGCAAACGTTATCATGGGTGCTCTCTATTCCACCCCCAGAAAAACCACATTTATTTCCCTTTGTATATTTTGTTCCCTTCCCCCAGTAAAACCTAAATTTCAAAAGATAGTGTAGTAGGAAAACCCGGGTTCAACGTCTGCCTTGGATATTTGCTAGCTGTGTGATCCTGGGCAAGTGTTAATTTCTTGGGCCCCATTTCTTCATCTGTAAAATAATGAGGTTATGGCTTCCAAGTTCCCTTCCCGTTCTAGGCCAATGAATGTATAAGTTCTCTGAGACCCAACAGTCATTAATCAGGCAGCCATGTGCTGGTTCTTGTAGTTCACAGAAAGGGATTAGATGCTATTCTTTGGTTAAAGGTTAAATTCCTTGCCCCAGAAGCTGTTGACTGGGCCCGCTCTGATTTTTGGTCAGTCTATTGTTCATCCTTCACCCTTCCCCATGCTTTTCAATCAGGTCTCTAGCACTCTCTCTCATCCCTTTTTCTCCAGAACAACGAAGGCCGCTGCAGTGGCTTCTCAACGATGAACTTGGGCCTCTGGATTCTTGGGGACATCTTTATGCCCAATGCTTGTCCATCTTTGACAGCAGAAACAGCCGGGTTGGCCTGGCAGCCAAATGAGGACTCGGGAAAGATTGTGCCCGATCCCCTTTAAGTTCCCAATATTCAAGGTCTTCTCAGATGCTCCTCCGCTGGGATGGGGAGTTGGATGGAGAACCCCGAATGTTAATGAACAAAGAGAAAACCAGCCTTGGGGCTTCTCCTTCGTTCCTCCCTTTATGCCATATTATGGGGTTAGGAGCTTGGGAAATGGGAGACCAGGACTGAGCTGGTGAAGGGGAAAGAACCCTGCATTTAGAGTCAACAGGACCGATGTCATCATGGGTGCTCCCTGTTTGACAGCAGAACAACTGGGAATTTACTTGCCTTTGTTTTCGTCCCCCTTTCCCAGCAGAACCTAAGTTTGCAGCCCAGTTCTCCTTACTAACATCTGTTACTAACATCACTACATCTCTTTGGGCCTCAGTCTTTCTCTCTGTAGCAATGGGAGACTTGAGCTAACCGGCTTCTGAGCTCCCTTCTCAACTCCATGATTCTAAACTCTTTTCCTGCCTGTACTATGAAACCTGGTAACATATCTCGTAACTCCCCTGATATAGGGGACGCCCAGACAAGGAGTGAGGGAACTGCGAAAATCGGTGTCATCGGTTCCCTTGTTCCTTTCTTTATCCCCAAAGTTTTTCCACCTGCCCTACAGCAGCAGCCCCAGCTTGTCAATACAGGTCTCACCTCAAAGTGTTCCATAGCCAAGTGGAACAATGTGGCCATAGACAGAGCCCTGGGATTGCACTCAGGAAGATCAGAATTCAAATCCTGCTTCAGATACACAGTAGCTCTGTGACTTCCTAGGCAAGTTACTTTGTGTAAACTTTCTTAGCCTCAGTTTTCTCACTTATAAAATGGGTATAAATATAGCATCCACCTCACAGAGTTGTTGGGAGGATCAAAATAGAATAAATGAAAGGCACTTTACAAACCTTTGATTACTATATAAATACTATTAAGAGCTAATGAATTGCATCTGGGAAATCCTAGTCCACAATCTCAGGAAGGGATCTCAGAGATGTCTAGTTTAACTCGGAAAAAAAAATAAAATAGGAGCTTCTCTGACACATTCCGTCTGAGAGCCTCCAGTGAGGGGGGATCCCACTGTGTCCCAGGGTAGCCCGATCCCCTTTGGATAGTTCTGATTGGTAGGATTAGGGCAGCTAAGTGACACCATAGTGAATAAGCTGGGAAGACTAATCTTCCTAAATTCAAATCCAGTCTCAGACCCTTTCTAGCTGTGGGACTGTGGGCAAGTCACTGAACCCTATCTGCCTCAGTTTCCTCATTTGTAAAATGTGTTGGAAAAGGAAATGGCCAACCATCCCAGTATTTGCCAAGAAAATCTCAAATGGGACCTCAGAGACTTGCACACGATTGAAAACAACAGGACAACAAGGACTGGAGGAAGTTCTTGCTTACATCCAGTCAACTTTTGAAATACCCGCTTACCCTCTGGGGCCGTGCAGCTCAATTCTAATTGATTTTCCCTGTGTCAGTGTGTCATACACCCGGCTCCAATGAGTCTGTGCTTTAACGTCTATCCCTCCTCCTGGGTAACCAAGTCCTATAACATGGGCTCTCCCCGCAAACTCACTGCCCTTCTCAAGTCTCTCTCTAGCATTTCACCATCCTTATCTGACTGGGGAGGCAAAACCCCATATTTCAGGACTGAGGTCAGAGCCAGACAAACAAGTGATCCAAGTCCCTCTCCTGGCAGGCTTTTCCCATCTGAATTCTTGCCAAACTGAGGCAAAACCGTGCCTGGTCCCAACCACCAAAAGAAAAAAAGGGGGAGGGCCCATATGAAACCACGATCTGCCCAAAGACAGCTGCAGATGCTTGGAAGGAAGAGATGGGTTTGCCGCCATTTTGCGGGAGATGACATGAAGATCCAAGAATATTAGAGCTTCTTTCCAGGCTTGCAAATTCACTTCAATGCCTTTGGGGGTAAGAATGTTTTGGGTACTTGGTCACCAGCCAAACCCTGCTATACTCTCAAGCCATCCCTTCCAAACATTCTTATTTCTCATCCCTACAAACGGATCTCCTAGAAGGTTCAATACCTGGAAACATCAATCCACTCACTGGGAGGCGGGTCTCTCTATACCTTCCTGTTCTTTGGGTTTTTACTCACTTGCTGTCCCCCAAGGTTGGACCGTTCCCCTTCCATCTCTTGGAATCTCCTGAGGAAATTCAGCCCCCCACTTGCTGTCCCCCAAGGTTGGACCATTCCCCTTCCATCTCTTAGAATCCCTTGAGGAAATTCAGCCCCCCACTTGCTGTTCCCCATGGTTGGACCGTTCCCCTTCCATCTCTTGGAATCCCTTGGGGAAAGTGAAATCTTCACTGAACTCCTCCTCCACCAGCCGAATTACTTTGCAGTTTCATTGCACTTTCTGTGTTTGCCCCGCATTTACTTATTGATACGTGATGATCTTCTACAGCACGCCCTCCTGAGGGCAAGGACCACTTTCTTTTGATCCTTGTTATGTGGCAGCTGGCACAGAGTAGGTGCTTAACATTTGTTGGATTGGATTGGACTGAACCCAAGGAACTTCTGTTCAGCACACAGTGACCAATCAATCCACAATGATTTATGAAGCACTTACTGTATGCTAGGCCCCAGGAATACAAATGCAAGAAATGAAGGATTCCCTCCTGGCCACTATGAAGAGTATAAATAATTTACCCAGGACCCTCATGTCAGGGTACGCAAGAGTTTGGCTGCTGGACTGGGGAGGTTGCCCTCAGATTAAGGACCGAAATGAGGAGGTAAAGATGTGGTTTTTTCTTTCTTCTAGAAAAAGGTGCTATTTCCTGAACTTCTCCATGTTCTAGCCTGTTTTGTTCAGAATATCAATTGTAGGAAAGGTGTCTACCTACATTGTTTTTGTTTTTTTTTTCTGAGGCAATTGGGGTTAAGTGACTTGCCCAGGGTCACAAAGCCAGGAAGTATTAAGTATTTAAAGCTAGATTTGAACTCTAGTCCTCCTGACTTCAGGGCTGGTGTTCTATCTATGGCCCTGCCATCTGCATTGTACAGGGAGTTTCTTTATCGGGGAGTTAGCTCCTTGAGCCAACCAAGCAAATCAAAAATTCCCATTTTTATTCCTGTGTCCTAGGATGTAGCCATCGACTCCCATCTAAACTGTCCCCGGCTGTTCTCGGCTCGGATTATGGTAGCGAGGGCGGTGAGGGGGAGAGAGGGCTGGGAATGAGTAGGGCAAGTTTGGGCTAACTGAGAAAACCTTTAATGGGGAAACCTGGAGCTGAGAATGAGGCTGGGGGTGTCACACAACCACAGGGAAGCTGCTGAAGCTCCTGAACACGTGGTCCGGCTCCAAGACCTCCAACTCTTCCCCACTTCCTGATGTTTCCCAGGAAACCTGAGAAAGGGGTTGGGAAGGTGGCCTGACACGCTGGGGAGACCGTGACCTGCTTCTCTCCACCATCTGCCCGGGCTCAGTGCTGTCTTGGGGGAAGCAGGGTCTGGGAGGCCTCCAATTTTCCTGTTGAATACGGACTTGGTACCGCTGGGATGAGGGGGAAGCCCTGTGGAGGCAGGCCTTTCCTTCCCATCCCTTTCACCAGAGACATCTCAAAAAGTCCCACACGCTCCTTGAACCAGGAATCTCTCTGTCTCCCTCTATCTCTGTCTCTGTTTCTCTGTCTCTCTCCCCCTCCATTCCCCCACAGGCTTGCTGGCACAGCCCTCCAAACAAGACCCCATTATACTCTCTGTTCCCCTTTATGGGAAGGATTCCCCATAGGCTTCAGCCAGGGAGACCTGGGAGAGGCTGTAGGGGAGAAAGAAAGTCTAGCAAAGTTGGAAGAGGACCCCGGAATCGCTGAACTGACTGTGGGGGGCTCTGAAGGCTCCTGCCTGGTCTCAGAAGGCCCAGAAGACCTTGTGACTTTGACAAGGGGTGGTGAAACCCCCTCAGATGCTGAATGGGCCTGGAGGGTTCCCAGAACCCTTGACGGTGGGGGGGACGTCGCTGACACGGCCGGCAGAGACGGAGGAACCTCTGGGGAGGGAGGAGGTAGATGAGAGGCTCCCGGTGTGAAGCGATTGAGGCAAGAGGACCCTGGTGAGGAGCAAGAACCCAGGAAAGGCCTTGGCCGTGGCTGGGGCAAGCGAGAGGGCTCCGGCCCCTTGGGCTCCACGGGCAAAGTCTCCACAGTCGGTGCATTCTTCCTCAACGGGACCTGGAGCCGCTGAGGTTCCGGACTCTGAGCATCAGCTCGGGGGTCTCCACAGCTGATGCTGCAGTTCTGGGGGGTCACGGCCGCTTCTCGGGGGTTCTGGGAGGCTTCGGGCAGAGGGAGCTCAGCTATCCCTTCCACAGGAAGCAAGACCCCTGACGGTTTCGAGGCAGGGAGAGAAGGGAGGGAAACAAAGTCAGTGCAAATACTGCGTCCTCCCCCTGCTCCCAGCCCTTGGCCGGCCGGCTCTGAGCGGGGGCTTCTCCTAGGCAGTGTCTGCTCTCTGAGGCAGCGTCTATTCTCTGAGGCAGCTGCTGACATGGGGAAACAAGCACAGCATCTGGAGGAAGGAAGCCAAACTGCTGACTCCTAACTGCTGTCAAGGAACTTCTGTCATCCTGCTTCTTATCAGTAAGAGGGCCACTAGGATGGCCCCCATCTCCCAGGGTTATCGGAGGGTACAGAGAGATAACATTCGTGGAGCCTTAAAGCGCTGGACAAATGTTAGCTGGGAGGATTTCCTGTCTTTCTTTGGATCCTCACAGCTTTGCCCAGGGCCCAGCGCATAGTAAGCGCTTAATAAGTTCCTCTTAACTCCTGTAGCCTGATTAAGCATGAAAGTCGTGGCTTTGGAGGCAAGAGGAGCTCACTTCGAATCCCACCTCTGTCACATCTATCTGGAAGGATCTTGGAGATGTGTCTTCCCTACTCTGGCCTCGATTTCCTCATTTGTAAAATGGGGGGAGCTGGTATGGAATTGATGGTTTCTGAGATCCTCACAAGCTCTGGATCTTTGATCTTATTATCCTGTCCTGTTTCCACCTTGGGCCTCAGTTTCCACATCTGTAAAATAGAGGGGGTGGACTCAGGGGCTCACAAGCTCTGGATCTTTGATCTTAGTATCCTAGATTACTTCCTTGCCTTGAGCCTCAGTTTCTATATCTGTAAAATAGGGGAGGGGTGGACTCAGGGGCTTTTGAGATCCTTATAAACTCTGGATCTTTGATCTTAGTATCCTAAATCACTTCCTTGCCTTGGGCCTCAGTTTCCACATCTGTAAAGGGGGGGGAGGGGCTGGGCAGAGTGACCTCTGAGGTTCCTGCCTACTGTGACAGTCTTTGACTCCAAGAGGAACAAGGGATAAGGCCAAGGGGGGAGGGAGGCCAGGGCGAGGGTCTCACCTTGGCAGGAGGAGCAGCAGTCCCTGGATGCCGGACCTGGGTCGGCACAGGCTGGCTGGCAGGTGACCTTCTCACAGCTCACCTCCCCAAGCTGAGGGAGCAGGAAAGAACCAGTGAGCCACCCTGCCCAAACGAACGCCCGTCCGCTCTGAAGCCTCCAAATAGAAATATTCCCACTGAGACCCGGCCCCTGCCTGGGACCCAGCACAGAGGAGCAGCAAGCCAGGACAGTCGAATGCAAAATACACCGGCTTTCCAGTCAGAGGAGCTGAGTTCAAATTTTGCATCCAAATATCATGGATTTAGTGCTGGAAAGGATCTCAGACCTCTCATTTTACAGATTAAGAAACTGAGGCCCAAGGTGGGGAGTGACTTGGCCACAAGGCTCCCAAAGACAGCACTGGAACTCACATCTTCTTTATTCCAAAGCCAGTGCTCTAACCACTGACCTACCAGACCTTATGGGCAAGCTGTTTCCTCTCTGTGGGCCTCAGCTTCCTCATCTGTACAATGAGAGGGCTGGTCTAGATGGTCTCTAATATCCCTTCTGGCTCTGAAATTACGATCCATTTAAATCAATCGTTCCCTGGGTCCCCAAAGGAAAGGAACGAGAGGGGAAGGGGCCGAAGAGAGCCAAGACTTTGTTGGCCCAGCTTTGGGGTGGGGATGGGGGTAAAAAGGAGTCTGAGGGCAGGGGCAGCAGGTCCTCTCCCTTGGTGGGCATCCTTCACCTGGCAGGTACAGCGAGTGCAGGGCTCATTCTCCAGCAAGAACACCTGCCCGTTGCCCACCTTCCTTCCTTCGTAGTTACAGTCTGCAGAAGGACAGAAGGAACAGCACCGGTATTGCACAGAGAGTTTCAATCCCCTCCCCATGGGCTGCATCCAGCCTTCCTGCATGTTACCCCTGCCCGCTCGTGCATCCTAGTCCCTGCTCATCTTCCACCTCTGGGCCTTGCGCTCCACACCCAGAATGCACTGCTGCTTATTTTGCCTTTTAGAGCAGCAAGCTTTCTCCAAAGCTCCTAGAAGACTCTTCCTTGATATTGCTCCCCAATTTCCCCAAAAATGGTGCTTTTCAATTTGTATGCATTTTAAAAGGCCCAGAGACATCATAGATAGAGTCAGCTTCCATGTCAGGAAGGCCTGAGCTCAAATGCAACCTTGGGCTCTTACTGGCCATGGGGCTCTGGACAAGTCACTTAACCCATCTGCCATAACTGCTGGAGAAGGAAATTACGCTTCGGTCCAGTCTCTTGGCCAAGAAAACCCCCTGGATAATAAGGTCCATGAAGAGACAGAGCCGGCTCGCCAACACATTCTATGCCCGTACACATAGAGAGGACCCTGTGTCTGTTCTATGTGCACACAATATTTCTCCCAGGAGAATCGGAACTCCCCGGGGCCGGGCCGCTGAGTACCATGTCTGGCACGCAGTCTATGATGAGTGAACATTTGCTGAATGAATGAGCCGAGGGTCCTAGGGGGCCGCTCACTCACCATGGCAGACCGGGCAGCATTCCCCCTCGGGATGGAACGGGTAGGTACAGGAAATGAGGCAATCCACGGGAGAGCAGGCCACAGAGCCCAGCTAGAGAAACACAGAAGCTTTCTGGGGGAGAGGGCTTTCAGGGACCCTGCAGGTTCATAGAACCCTTTCCTCTGCCCATTTTACAGCCCAGGAAGCTGAGCCCGAGAGTACACAGCCAAGATGGCTCAGGGAATAAAGAAGGAGAGTCCCACAGAATAAAGAAGGAGAGTCCCACAGCCCCTTAGTGCTGTTGGGACAGCAGGAGGAGGTGGCTGAGAAATGGGGCTCCCAGGTCGTGGGAAGTGGCATTCTAGGTAAGAAGGGTCTAGCCTCCAACACTCTGCAAGTCCTTGGGGGCGAAGTTGCAGAGGCCTGCTGCAGGCACACGTGCTGGGGGTGGGGCTCGGGGGAAATCTGCCCCTCCTGCCTTTTTACACAGGGGGGTGCCAGAGCTGACTCGGACCCCAGATCCAAGGCCGGTCTTCATGGGAGAGGGAGGCTCCTGCACCTGCTGGAACCGGCACAAAAGGCAGCCTGTCCCAAGCGGGCTTCCTCCAGCTCAGCGGCTAAAAGTGGAGCGGGGCCCTTCTGGTTTGTCATACCAGACAGATGCAGCTGAGGCAGGGGTCCAGCACGGAGGGGAAGGTCTCGTTGTTATAGAATATTCTTCCTGTGTAAGTGCAGCCTAAGGGGGAGGGAGACAAAAAGGCCGGATCAGAGGGACCTTCTGGAATGCTCGCGAGTGCCTCGTTACAGCTCCTGGCCCACGGGGCAGCCCCCACGCAGCCATCCACCAGCTTGCTCAACAGATCTGCCTCCCCATTTGAGGCTGGACTCCATTCTGGGTCTCACTCTGTAATCAATTACTCTCAGATCAATTTCCCATTTGAGGCTGGATTCCATTCTGGGTCTCACTGTTTGTCATGTCAATTACTCTCAGATCAATTTCCTATTTGAGTCTGGATTCTATTCTGGGTCTCACTGTTTGTCATGTCAGTTACTCTCAGATCAATTTCACAAACGACTGTCAAGTGCCTGCAATGGCCTTGATGCTGGAAATAGACAGGAAGGAAACCCTCCCTGGCCACAAGAAGCTTCCATCCTTCTGGAGGAAACCGTCAAGGACACAGCTAGATACAAAGCATATCCAAAGCAATAAGAAGTTCCAGAGGGAGAAGAGTAGAATGGGGAGGGGCAGGCAGAATCAGGGAGGGAAGCTGGGGCTTCTAAAAGGAGAATAAGCCTCTCCCCAGTTAAAGCTCCCTCTGATGAGATGGCCTAATAGCGTGGAATTCTGCCCACTGTTCTCCCCCTCCCCACCCAGCCTGCACTCTTCCCTTTCTCTAAAACCCACCAGTGGGTTTTTCCTCAAGAGCTCGAGCCCCAGAGATGCTCTCCCACTCCTGATCACCCCCTAGTTTTACTATCTGCTTTATACATTTTACAACAGGATTTTATTTAATTTAGTTTTTATTTATTTAATTTTATTTAATTTAGCCATTTTACGTGGCTCACTATGTGCAAGTCCCAATTCCCCAACTGGGTGATGAGCTCAGAAGACCAATGTGGCCATTCCAAGGTACTCTCTGCATCCCGAGTTGAGGAGCTTAGTTGGTACAAAGGATAATTGCAGGTTGAATTGAATAGAGCACTAACATCTGGTAACATGGCAGCTGCTTGGAGATCATATAGGCCAAACCCTTCACTTTTCTGTGAGGAAATGAGCCCCAAAGCAGGGAGGATTGTTTTAAAGTTTGCTTTAAAACTCTCGTCTTAGTTCCAATGACCTTGTGATGAAGAGAGCCAACTGCACCCAGAGAGGACTGTGGGAACTGAGTGGATCACAATATGGCATTCTCACTCTTTCTGTTGTTATTTGTATTTTGTTTTCTTTCTCATTTTTTCCCTTTTTGATCTGATTTTTCTTGTGCAGCAAGAGAATTGTATATTACATATACTGGTTTGAACATATATTTCTACCATGTTTAACATATAGTCCAATATATGTTGCCATCTGGGAAAGGGGTGAGGGAGGGGGGCAGGCAACTGGAACACAAAGTTTTGCAAGGGCTAATGTCGAAGAATTATCCATGCTTGTTTTGAAAATAAAAAGCTTTAATTAAAAAAAAAAAAAACTCTGGCCTTTGACAAGCTATTTTAAAGAATCTGCCATCAAACAAAAAGCATTTATTAAATGCCTACCATATGCTGGGCACTGAGTCAAAGGCTAGGGATGGCCAAAACTGCCCCTGGCCTCAGAGAGCTCCCATTCAGAAGATAATACAGAAATAACTAACATAGCCAAGATACATATAGATTAGCTGGAAGGTATCCTTTAAGGAAATGGCTTCCTTCAGAAGGGTTGCCTCCCCCGATCACTTCCATGAGATACCTACTCTCTCCACGGATACAGATAGAAACCCATCCTATAAAATTCTTGTCTACATCCTTCTTGTCCTCCATCCTTTAGAGGGGGTCCATCCAAAACTCTGCAATCTTTATCTAGTTCCATGACACTGTGTACCAGCCAATGGCAGAGCTGAGATGGCGGCACAGTGTCCTACAAAGATCTGGACCCAAATCCTCCTACCCAAATGAATGAGCTTGGCACTTCACTCCCTGGGAATTCAGTTTCTTCATCTGAAAAGTGAGGATGTAGCTCTATGACGCAATGACCAGCACTTGGTACAATGCCTGGTGTCCAGTAGGCACTTAGCAGCTGTTCACTGTTCGTCTGACTATCTGCCTGGGTGGACGGATGTCCTTTAAGGTTCCTTGCAGCTCTATCATAATCCTGACCCCATGAGTTTAGGTCTCTGGGCTCCCAACCCTCTGCAAGTGGATCCCGTTGGAGGGGACTCGGGGAAAGATTTAGAGTTAGAGTCGTTAATCCCTCTTGCTTACCTGCCGAGCAGTCGGGGCAGCACTGTCCTGGGATCCGAATGGGGTGAGGACACGTCTCCACGCAGTCAGTCCGCTCACAGCTCACAGAGCCATCTGCCTGAAAGAAGGAGGCACTTGACAGAACCTCTGAGGTGCCGCCTGAAGCCAGGCCGGGCTTGCTCTCCCAACACCCCTCTAAGCTCCATTCAGAAAAAAGGAAGATGCTGTTCCGGCAGCAGGAGGCAGCTCCAATTCCCGAGAGAAGAGCGAGCCAGATCACCGGGGAAGGCAGTGTACCAGAAAAGGAGAACAGCCCTGGGCCCCAAACAAAGCAACACCCCAGAACCTCCCTCCGCAGGCAGACCGTTCCCAGACTAAACCAGAAGCTGGGGCCAGCCTGACCCATCTCCAATGCCGGTGCCCTTGGGTTCAAGGGTGAAGGACCCATCTGCCCTAAATCTACAGAGTACAATAATATCCTCTTTTCCATATGGGAATGTGATTTCTTTCTTTCTTTTTTTTTATTTCATTAAATTAAATGAATTTAATTTAAATTATTAAATTTAATTAATTTAAAATTAAATTAAAGCTTTTTATTTTCAAAATATCTACATGGATAATTTTCAACATTCGCTCTTACAAAATCTTGTGTTCTCAATTTTTTCCCTCCCTTCCCCACACCCCCTCCCCAGATGGCAAGTAATCCAATATGTGCTACTCATGGGCAATTCTTCCCTCCCTCTTATGGGAATATTATTTCAACAGGAAGGTAAGCTTTCCTAAGGGTTAGGGAGCCACCGTGGAAGAGGATCTGAGAAGTGCTTACCGATGCTTTGGGCAAACTGGCATCAGCTCCCTAATAATGTCTCGGAAAGCACACACAGTGACGTATCTCTCTTCTCAGATCACAGCTCAAAGGGGCCAGGGAGACCATCTAATTCTACCTCCCCATTTTTTAGGTAAGGAAACTGAGGCTTAGGAAGGCCACGTCACTTGCCCAGAGTTAGAAAACTGTCCAAGGCAAACCTGGAGGCCCAGTCTTCCTGAGGGCCAGGCCCACTTTCTACCTTACATCATGACGTCTCTCATGCTAAATGGCTTTTTCTTCCCAAGTGGAGGATTCGGGTATATAGCCAGCCTCCATTTCCCCAGATTTGATTTCACAGAATACCTGGGTCCTAAACTATTGAGCACCCAGGGGACAGGGGCAGAGCACCCAGGGGATGGGGGCAGCTACACAAAGCTCCCTGGCCGGCAGCCTGAAGCAGCTCAGCCTTGGGCAGTAAGGGCCGGGCTCCCGAGGAGGCCAGGGAGCGGGCATGAGTGGGGAATCTTCTCTCCTTGGCCCGGGCCAGGGAGAACGGGTATAGCTGAGTGAGGTAGAACAGGCTGTCATTCACCTGGCAAATGCATAACTCACAGGGATCACCAGGGGACCAGATCTGTCCAATGGGAAACTCAATTCCATTGTCATCGAGAGAGCAGCCTGGCCACAAGGAAAGAAGCAAGAGATACCAAGGGTGAGGGAACAAGTGGGAAGGGGAAGGGAAGGAGGGGGGCAGAGGGCATGGCCAAGGGACGGGGCTACAGGTGGCAGGTGGCTTTGAAGGCTCAGATTTGGAAGGGAGACACCATGGAGGCAATGAGTCCCCATCCCCGGGAGCCTCTCAGCAGAGCCCAGGTGACTACTTGCTGCTCAGAGTCGGACTGAATTAAATTCTAGAATCGGGGAAACTTGGCAGAGTCCTCAGAAACACATGTACAAGAATCCACTGCCATCTTTGCCTGAAGACCTCTAGCCTGTGGGTCCCTAAAACCCCAGATCTTTTTCAGATGGCTTGCAGTCCAGCCACATTCCCTTCATCTTATACATGAGAGGTTGACTGCTTGAACCCTTGCACGGGACTTTGCATTTATCCCTAGTGAACTTTGTCTTCTGAGATCTGGGCCAGCGTTTTAGCCCGTCCAGACCTGGGCTCTCACGCAAAGGGCCTCTAAGGTCCCTGCCGAGCTTGAGATCCTCCATTGCAGGGGATGGGAGGGAGGAAGGAAAGGTTATCGGGCCATCCTCACCTGACACAGGGGTGGGCTCTCGGCAGGTAAAGCAACACTGGCCTGGCCCCAGCTGCCATTCCTCTCTTGGACAGGCCAGGTCTGGACAAGGCGTGAAGGTGCACTGAACTTCCCCGTTCTGAAAGGAACCGGACAGGCGGGTAATAGATGTGGCTCCTCCACTTCTTCCAGAAGCCTGTTCTGGAGTTGGGGGCCGAGAGCCAGGCCCTGAAAACTCCATCACGCTCCTGCTCCTCATCCTTTGCCCCTCCCCAACAGCCAAAAGACATGAGGTCATGGGGCAGGTGAGAGAGATGGGATAAAGCTACCTGACTGCTTCCCACCCCCTCCCCCAGGAGAACCGCCAGGAAGCACAGCGCCCAGGGTCAGCCGCTCCCTACCTGGCAGACGCAGGTGGTGCATTCATCCCCGTCCCCGCTGAACTCAGCCCCCTCCGGGTAGAATCGGCCATGGAAATAGCATCGTGCTGCGAAGGAACCGTTTTAAGCCCTCTGCACGCCAGCAGCTCGGGAAGGGGGAAGATGGGATACCGTGCAAGGGCAATGGCCCACTGCCAGCGGCAGCTAGAGCTTATGGGAAGATCCCTGTGCCCTTGAGCCACTTCTGTTTCCCCCCTAAAGAATTCTGTTTTTCAGTCTGGGTATAGAAATTGGCAGGCAATGAATATGTGCAGGAGCCAATTCTTGATAGAAACCGCGGGGGACCCCTGGCCGGCTAGACGTGAGGGGGGACAGCCCAGACGTATCGTCACAACCAGAATACCAATAGCTCATGTTTGTATAACGCTTTAGGGTTTGCAAAATGCTCTTCTGCCAATCGCCTTGAGAGGGAAGTAGATTAAAGATAATTATTTCCATTTCACAGGTAAGGAAACTGAGGCTCAAAGAGTCGTGTGAAGTCGTGTGAAGTCACATGGGGCATAAGGAGCCACATCTCCAAGGTCAGACCAGCCCTTCCACAGAGCAAGGGGCTCGTCCAAGGCCACAGACCCTTGAGGAGTCCAGACTCCAGGGGCCGCCTCTCTCGTGGGATCAGGGCCTCTGCCAAATGGCAAATGCAGCCCGTCAAACCGCTAAGGTCACAGCAGCTGCTTCTCGCATCATGGACGAAAACCAAGTTAAAAAGCACATTGGGAAAGTGCTCTGGGGGGTGTGAGGGGGAAGGAAGAGCCCGCTCCACCTGGGGCCAGTCCCTCCAATCCCAGCCCAGCAGCTGCCCCATTTCAAAGGGCCACCAAACGTTCTTGTCCACCATGTTTTCAGGTGGTCCGGACTGGCCGAGGGCACCGGGAGCCCGAGCGAGTCGGAGAAACTTACCTGGGACACAGGGGCAGCAGTCAGACTGTGGAGGGGTCAGGCAAGGACCGGGAGGGCACTCGGGGGCCAGACATGACACGTTCCCGGCCTGCAGGAGGCGGGGGAGGAGGGTGGCTGAGGTGGGGCTGGAGGGCTTCAAGCCCCCCGATTTTCCCTGCTCTCCACCACATGCTCAGCCTCCTGCCTTGCTGGTTGACCAGCAAGGTCTCCAGGAGATCGAGAGGCCCGGAGGTGGGCACGTCCCTGACGGAGCTGCCCCTAAATCCACTTATTAGCAGATTTCATCTCGGCCACTGAGCCCCTGACCAGCACTGGCCAGAAAGCGGGCAGCGTCCTGAGCAGGAGAGCTTCCCAGAAGGCCCAGCTGGGGTTACAGTTGAACCCCCGGGGTTTCCCACTGACTCCGTTAATACATTGGCAAATATTGTGCCTGAAGAGAGAGCAGCTCAAGGTCCCCTCAGGAGCCTTTTCCCCCTCCCTTCCTAACCAGATGGGTTGCGTTTGCTGGTTAACCCCTTCCTGCCTGCCGAGGGCACCCCCGCCTCGCAGGAGCCCTCCTCCCAGCGGCCCCAGGTCTCCATCCTGGAGCCGTAGGGCCCCATCTGGCGAGCCTGAGCCAGCTCCTGCCTTCCCCCTGCAAGCTTCTGTGCCTCTCGGGTTCCCCAGAGAGCCGAGGAAACCCCCCCGGCCGGAGGCTGGAAGGAGACACACTTACAAGGCAGACGCAGATGGTGCAGTTCTCGCTGGCAGGGGAGAACACGTCCCCTTCGGCCCTGGGTAAACCATCATAAAAACAACCTGGGAGACAGGGAGGACATGGAGCGACCCAGGGGAACTCGGCCCCAAAGGGGAAAGGGGGGAGGCCCAGAAACCCCCCCAACCAGGCAGCTCTTCCCCACTCCCATGGCCCCAGTGAAGGGGGACCCCCCCAACCACGAAGACTTGGACCAAAGCAAAAGCAGACTTGCGAACTTGGAAAGAATCAGCCATCACCCAATGTGGAACTCATTAAGCCACATCCCCCCAGGGTGAGGCGCGCTGGCACTAGAAGGACCTCCTTCAGAGGTTGTGGGGTGGAGGCTCCCCACGGCCCTCCTCCACCCGGTGGGGAAGAGGGGACCCACGTCCACCTTGGGATGAGAGGGAAGCAGAGGGAGGTGGAGGGAGGGGAGCCCCGCTGGGGCCTCAGGGAGGACACACATCCCCTGCTCTTTGGGGTGGATCTGGCACTTAGAGAGCCAGAGCTGGGAACACTATGTGATCTTGGGAACTCACCACCTCAGTGAGCCTCATTTTCCCCATCTGTAAAATGGGGAGAATAATGCCCAATACGCCTACAGGAACAAGTTGTGCCTGTCAAATGGGAGGCCACGTGATGCAGTGCAAAAGACAGCAGGGCCTCTAGAGGGCTTGGGCTCTAACCACTGGTCATAGATCTAGAGCAGAAGAGGCCTTGGAGGCCACTGGTCCAGCTCCCCAGCCGAGGGCCTGGATTGGAAGCCAGGCTTGATTTCCTGACTCTGGGACCAGCTTGGGGAGGCGGGTTTGGCCCCTGAGGAGGAGGGGCCCAGACCCACACAGGGCAGTGGCCCTCCGAGCTGCTCCTCACCTGAACAGTTGGGACAGCAGCTACCTTCTGGGGAGGGGAGCGGGTGGGAGCAGGAAGCTTTGCACCGCACCCGGTCACAGGTCACCGCACCATCCTACAACAGGAGACACCAGTCACCCCCAGGCCGCAGGGACCAGGGCTGAGAGGGCGGGGCCACCGGCTGGCACTCACCTGGCACCGACAGTGCGAGCAGCCAGGTTCGGTCCAGCGGCTCCCGTGCTCGCGGCTGCTTCCTTGGTGCCAGCAAGGGGACGGTGCTGGGGAAGGCTGAGATGTCGAGGGGCCTCTGGGAGGAGGAGGGGTCCTCAGCCCCTCGCTGTGCAGGAGCGAGGGGGGCAGCAGGCCCGCCAGAATAGATGGCTTCACCGTTCTTCCCTGAGAGGAGGGGCTGGGGGACGGGGGGGCTGTGGGAACCGAGGGCATGGAAGATCGGGCAGAGGCGGGGGGGCCGGGCAGAGCCGAGGGCAGTGTTGGGGCTGGGGTCGTTCTGGTTACTGGTGGGGGACCCGGGGCCCGGGAGGGAGGGCCGTGGCCGGGAGGCAGGGCGGGCAGGCCGGACTCCGGAAAGAGCAGCAGCATCTTCGGGGGGTGCTGGAGGGACTGCAGGATGGCCGAGGGGGCAAGCACGGCCTTCGGAAACGCTGAAAGAGAGAGCATCAAGGGCAGATGCGGCTCCACAGGGTCACAGCATTTCAGCTCAAAGAACCTTGGTGGCTGCCCACCCGAACCAGTGGGCAACCAGGTCACTGCTCAGCTCTCCAGGGAGGGGCCCATTCCTCTCCTGCCCACTCCCTACACTCTTGTTTCTCTGTCTCTCTCTTTTCTCTGTCTCTGTCTCTGTCTCCTTTGTTTCTGTCTCTCTCTCTCTCTCTCTCTGTCTCTCTCTCCTCTCTCTTTGCATCTCTCTGTATCTCTCCCCTTCTCTGTCTCCTCTGTCTCTGTCTCTCTCTATGTTTTCTTTCACAACTTGAATTTTATGAAATGTTTTGTGTAACTTCAAAGTGGTTTCTTAATTGTGGATGGGGGAGAAGGGAGAGAACCTAGAACTCAAACATTTTTAAAAAATGAAAAAAATTATTTTGAATGTAAGCGGGAAAAATATTCAATAATTTTTAAAAATAAAAATAATTTTAAAAGAGTTGGAATAGTTCCATCCTCTCAACAGGCTTTCAAGTGGTGCAGAGGACAGGGTGATGGAATATGAAGCTCACACATTTACTAATGTGTGATTTTAGGCAAATTACCCAGCTTATCTGTGCCTCAGTTTACTGATTTATAAAATGGGAGAGAGGCTAACTCAAGTTGCTCTAAGGTCCCTTCCCCCATGGGCTATGGGCCTGTCGTACTGTCTAACCAATACTTATTGATCGATTGAAAAACAATCTTTCTTCCTATTTTTTTCAGCCTCAGAGAGCACAAACTACAGACTGTGCTTTGCTTTCAATTAAAAGGTTAGTACAGGGTGGTCCTAAGAAGCAAAACCCCTTCCCACCGCTGCCAATTCTTCCTCTCCAGCATCCCTTTGGGCCCCCTGGATCTCCTCGGTCACACTGTTGTCTCCCTGGCTCCCGAAGCCGGCACACCAAGAAGCAGGACAGGAGAAAGAAAGGGGAGTGTGACCTGGGCACTCATCCTGGGCACTGGCCACTGCAGCTGCCTTCTCCTAGCCCAGGGCATCTGCCTGACAGGTCACTGGGCTGATGCCGCATTGCCCTCTGGGAGAGAGCAAGCCCAGGAAGGGAGAGAAAGGAGGAGCAGGGAGGGGAGACATAAGGAGAAAGGGGGAGCTCAAGAGATCCACACGTGAGAACAAAGAAAGAGAAAATGAGTGGCCAGAGGTTTAGTCAGCAGACAGAAGAGAGTGATGGTCTTTGTTAAAAAAAATAAATAAATAAATGAACCAATAAGCATCTCTTAAGCACTTACTATATTTCAAGCTCTAGGCTAAGCTCTAGAAGAAAAGACTATTAATAAAATATGAAAAAGAGAGAGAGAAAACAAAAAGTTCAGGAAGGGTACAAATAGGGCGATTTTGTTACCATCTAGTTAAGTTTTTTAATACATTTTTTAAAATACTGCATGAGAGAGAGTCAGGATTTTACAAATAATTCTCTCCCTTGTTCGTTATCGAACTTGGAAATCTTCAATTTCATAACAAAAAAAGAAAATAATTCTAAAAGGGAAGAAGAAAGAAAAGGCGATGGAAGGAAAAAGGAGGAAAGAGAAGGCATTTAGTAGGAATATTTTAGAAATTAGAAGGGAAGGGGCAGTTAGGTAGCATAGTGGATAGAGCTCTGGTCTTGGAGTCAGATTGGGCCTGAATTCAAATCCAGAGTCAGAAATGTATGAGGAAAAATGAGGAAAGAGGTAGAGGAAAGGAGGGAGAGGACGAATGAAGGAGGGATTAAAAAAGACAAAGTTTCCTAACCCCTAGAACGTTCTAAAGGGGCCTCAGAGATCAGTGAGCCCAATGGGTGTAGGAGCAACATCCCTCAAGACCAAGGATTCATCACCCTTTCTCTGTATTCCCGTCTCCTCTGGTGATCTGGGAAAAGCTGATGGAGTCCTCAAAATGGTTTTAAGTGAAAAGGAAATTACTGTACTGAAATATAATTATCAAAATATTTTCAAAAAAATAATCACAGAGCAGACTTGAAGAACCCCTACTTCCAGAAAATATCTGACAAATGCCATCCAGTACTGAGCATGATGATTGGCACAGAGTAGGTGCTTAATAAATGCTTATGGATTCCAGTTCAATCAACCCACCTACAAGCATTTATTAAGTACCCCTACTTCCAGAAAATATCTGACAAATGCCATTCAGTATTGAGCACGATGATTGGCACAGAGTAGGTGCTTGATAAATGTTTATGTATTCTAATTCAATCAATCCACTCACAAGCATTTATTAAGCACCTACTGTGTACCAGCCACAATGCTAGCCTCCAGGAACACCCCCCCCCCCAAATGAAAGACTTGTGGTCTTGGAGAAGGTTTCATTGTCCTTCCAAAGTCCTTCCTGAGGGCAGACAAGTCTCCGTGTCAGGGACAAGTTCCAGCTCTAGGGCCTATTTCTACTCTCAGGGGTCCCCCCCTTCTAAGAGGTCTGAGCAGGAAGGGGAGCAGAGAAAGGATGCTTACCCTCACAGGACGCCCTGTCCGCACTGAGGCGGAAGCCCGCCCGGCAGGCACAGCGGAAGCTGCCCACGGTGTTGTGGCAGGAGTGATGGCAGACGCGCCTCTCTGGGGGTCGGCGGCATTCGTTCACGTCTGCAGAAGAGGCCCCCAGACACGTGTCCATGGAGGTCCCAGCCAAGGGCCCTTCTCCACAGGGCACACACTGCCCCTCCCCACCAAAGGACCTTCCTCCTGCCCCAACGCAGGCTAGAGAGGCAGCAGCCCCCTGGTCCTGGTGGCTGGGGGGGGGAGCTGGGCCCTCACTGCCGCTGGCCAAGCCACACTAAGGGGCGGCTTCCATCCCTATGCTCCTAAATTAGTCTCTGTGTCCCCAAGATCAAGCACGTGGTGCAACGTGCAGAGCACTGGGGCCACAGGTGTTGACTTTAGGCAAATCACTTAACTTTAACTTCCATTTGCCTCAGTCTCCCCATCTGTAAAACGGGGATAACAATAGCATCTACCAGGTTGTTGTGAGGATCAATAAGATAATAATTATAAAGGGCTTGGCAGTCTGCACATAGTATGTGTTATATAAAAGGCCCCCGTTATTGTTAGCTAGTAAGCATCTAATACATAAACTAGGCGAGCTAAGAATCGAACCCAGCTGCCAGCCCGATCTGACCCTGGCCCCCGGGGAACGGCTGTGATTGTGCCTGGGCTCAGAGTCAGAGCTGGACTTTCAGTCCAATTCCATCATTTGACAAAGAAGGGAACTGAGAGCCAAGGGACTGGTCAGGTGGCTTCCCAAGTGAAAAGCAGGCCGGGGTTTCCAAAAAGGGACCCCAGCCATGGAGCGCTTCCTCACAAAGGCGCATCTAGTGGGAGAGGCAGGGAAGTTCTGGGCAAGGTCACTGGCCGGGGCGAGTCGGGACAAGTGCCTCGAAACCCGGCTTTGACACCCGCTGTCTGTGGGACTCAGGGCAAGTCACGTCGTGGTGACGATTACACGAACATTAACTGAGCGCTAAGATGTACAGAGCGCTTTACAGACCTCACTGGCTTTCTATGATTAGCCTGCAAGGCAGATGCCATGATCCCCTGGGCCTTCCAAGCAGTTTAGTGACTTGTCCGAGGGGCTGAGGCTGCATCCACACAGAGCCTTCTTGGCCTCCCACTCTTGCCCTCCAGGTAGGAGCCCACCTTCCTCTGACCCTGCTAACCACCCCAGACGAATATTTTTACAACCCCAAGTTTCTGAAAACATGGGTCCACTCTGAGCGTGGCAGCCCCCTCCCCGGGCCAAGCCTCACCTACACAGGAGTGCCGGTTACCATGCAGGTAGAAGCCCATTCGGCAGGAGCACCTGTAGCTGCCGATGCTGTTCTTGCAGCTCTGCTGACAAGGGACCCCCAAGCACTCATCTGTGTCTGAAAGGGAAAGGCATGGGGCGCTCAAAGGCAAAGGCCCATCACTTATGCGAAAAGATGTAACCAGGGCAGGCAGCCAAGGCTCTGTCTGAGGCGCTGGTCTTGGAAGGGGCACCTTTTGCCCTCCACCAACCTCCACCTGCGAGCGGGGAGGACCAGTTTTTACAGAAGTCCAAGAAGGCCCCCAGACCCCACCCACACCCCCTCTGACCTCTTGCCCATTAGCTATTCTTGTCCTAAGTTAAATATTTCCTGGTTACCCCTCTCCCCCACACAGAAAAATGGACCAAGTGCCTGCCATCAAGAAGCCTCCTTTCTATTGATAAGCCAACACTCCAGCTTAGGCCCCCATCTCTCCTCACCACCTCCCATGCCAGTCTATCCTCCACAAAAATCCTGAGAAAGGAACTTTCCTTACACCTGGGACAGACCACCGTTCTTCCCTACCCAGCAGACTCCAGTGGCTCCTCCCACTTCCAGGGTCAAACATACAGTCTTCTGGTTGCTCTTTAAAACTCTTCTCAAGGGGCAGCTAGGTGGTGCAGTGGATAGAGCACCAGCCTTGAATTCAGGAGGACCCAAGTTCAAATCTGGTCTCAGACACTTAACACTTCCTAGCTGTGTGACCCTGGGCAAGTCACTTAACCCCAGCCTCAAAAAAAAAAAAAAAAAAAAAAAAAAAAAAGAAAAAACTCTTCTCAGTTTGGCCCAACCACCTTGCTAACCTTATTCCTCATCATGTCCATTTCTGGCCAAAGTGACCTTTCCCCTGCTGCTCACACATGCAGCTCTGTCTCCCTCTCTATTCTCGGCACTGACTGGGTCCCCTAGCTGGCCGGCTCTCTCCCCTGTGCTGACTCAGAATCCCAGCTTCTTTTAAGACTTGGTCCAACCTCTCTCTTGGCAAAATGTCTCTCTGAGCCCCAGGTGTCAATGGTCCCCCTCTAGGGTGACCTCCCTTTATTACTTTATATTTTATTTTATTTATTTATAAATTTATTTATTATTTATAAATGTTTTTACTTATTATTAACATTAATTATTTATTTAATTAAATTAAATTATATATATAAATTAAATTAAATGTAATAAAATATATAATTACAATTAAATAAGCAAATATTTATTTATTATTTATAAATTTATTTATGTTACTTTATATTTAAAAGCAGGGCTGGCTGTGCTTTTGCTTCGTATTCTCAACACTTGGTGTCATGAATATTTGTTGACCTCTAAGATCCCAAAGAGAAGAACCAAGAACAGTGGCTAGAACAGAGGGACCGACTTGGGCTCGATGGAAGAGAAAGCTCCTGATCGATCGGGGCTGTCCATCTCCCAGGAGAGGCGGCCTGAACATTTTGGAAGCATGTCATTGAGATAACTCAGCCCCTTACAAGGCAGCTTCCAAGCCCATCGCTCCAAGGGGACCGCTCCCCCAAAGTGACCGATGAAGTCCTAAGTGCCAAATGCAAAAGCCTGTCCTCCATCCTCCTTCTCTGCAGCCTTGTTCACTCCTGGTCACTCTTTCCCAATTGATCTTCTCTTCTCTTGAGGTTTTCAGGACACATCTCTGTGTCTGTCTCTCGAATTCTGTCTGTCTTTTTCTGCCTCTGTCTCTACCTCTGTTTCTGTCTCTCTGTGGGTCTCTTTATCTTTATCTCTGCCTCTGTCTGTCCTGGTTTTCCTCCTATCTCTCTGATAATCCCTTCTCTGTCTCCTTTACTGGATCCAGTTCACACCTCTAACTAGAGGGGTCCCTTGGGGCTCTGTCCCAGACCCTCTTCTCCCTCCCTACTGCTTCATTTGGTGATCTCAGCAGCTCCCATGACCATTCCTGAGCTGATGGTTCTCACATTTCCCTCTCCTGACCTCCAACTTTGCATCTCCACCTGCCTTTCGGCCCTTCTGAGCTGGATGCCCACTAGATATCCCAAACTCTAAAAAGAACTCGCTGTCTTTCCCCCTAAAGCTTCCTTTCCTACCTCTCCAACTGCTGTAGAGAACATCACTATATTCCCAGTCCCTAAAGTTCACAGTGTGGGAATCAGCCTGGACTCTTCCCTCCCTCATCCCCCCAATATCAACTCTCTTGCCAAGGTCTGTCCATTGCACCTTTGCAATATCTCGTGAACACGCCCCCCCCCCCACTCTCCTCTGACATTGCCCTCCCTCTGATGCAGACTCTCATCACCTCACACCTAGATTATTGCACTAGCCCAGCCTGCAGGTGGGTCTGCCTGCTTCAAGCCTCCCTCCGTTCCAATCCATCCTCCATCCAGCCACTAAAGTAATTTTCCTTAAACACAAGTCTGACTATGTCTCACACACACACACACACACACACACACACACACATTACCAGCTCTCACTCGCCTCCAGGAGCAAATACAAGATGCTTTTTTTGGCATTCAGAGCCCTTCATTACCTGCTCCCTCCTCCTTTTCCAGTCTTCTTACATCTTACTTCCCAACACGTACACTTTGACCCAGTGACACTAGCCCTCTCTGACTATGTCCATCTCTCTACTCCAGGTGTCCTCTCCATCTCCCCTGTCATGAACACTCTTCCTCCTCATCTCTGCCTGCTGACCTCCCTGGCTTCCTTTAAGTCTTAACTAAAATCCCACCTTCTCCAGGAAGCCTTCCCCAACCCTGCTTAATCCAGTACCTTCTAGTTACTATTAGTTATAGTTAACCACTTCCTATTTATCTTGTATCTGTTATCTTTTAGTTATTATTAATTATTAAGTACTTCCTATTTATCTTTTATCTGTTTTGTACCTTCTAGCTACTATCTTGTATCTTCTAGTTACTATTAATTACTTCTTATTTATTTTGTATCTATTCATGTATCTTCTAGTTACTATTAACTATTGTTACTTTGTATTTATCTTGAATCTGTTCTTGTACCTTCTAGTTACTATTAATTATTGTTAATTTCTTCCTATTTATCTTGTATCTGTTCTTGTACCTTCTAGTTACTATTAAGTACTTCTTATTTATTTTGCATCTGTTCAGTCACTATTAATTTCTTCCTCCTTATCTTGTATCTGTTTTTGTGCCTTCTAGCTTCTATCAATTATTGTTAATTACTTTGTATTTATCTTGAATATGTTCTTGTACCTTCTAGTCATTATTAATTTCTTCCTAGTTATCTTATATCTGTTCTTGTGCCTTCTAGTTACTATTAATTCTTCTTATTTATCTTGTATCTGTTCTTGTACCTTCTAGTTACTATTAATTATTGTTAATTTCTTCCTATTTATCTTGTATCTGTTCTTGTACCTTCTAGTTACTATTAAGTACTTCTTATTTATTTTGTATCTGTTCAGTCATTATTAATTTCTTCCTCCTTATCTTGTATTTGTTCTTGTACCTTCTAGCTTCTATCAATTATTGTTAATTACTTTGTATTTATCTTGAATATGTTCTTGTACCTTCTAGTCATTATTAATTTCTTCCTAGTTATCTTATATCTGTTCTTGTACCTTCTAGTTACTATTAAGTACTTCTTATTTATTTTGTATCTGTTCAGTCACTATTAATTTCTTCCTCCTTATCTTGTATCTGTTCTTGTACCTTCTAGTCACTATTAATTTCTTCCTATTTATCTTATGTCTGTTCTTGTATCTTCTAGTTACTTTTAATTTCTTCTTATTTATCTTATATCTGTTCTTGTACCTTCTAATCACTATTAATTTCTTCCTATTTATCTTACATCTGTTCTTGTACCTTCTAGTCACTATTAATTTCTTCCTAGTTATCTTGTATGGGTTCTTGTACCTTCTAGTTACTATTAATTACTTCTTATTTATTTTCTATCTGTTCTTATATCTTCTAGTTACTATTAAGTACTTTGTCCTTATCTTGTATCTGTTCTTGTACCTTCTATTACTATTAACTATTGTTACTTTGTATTTATCTTGTATCTGTTCTTGTACCTTCTAGTCACTATTAATTATTTCCTAGTTATCTTGTATACTGACATCTCTTATCTCTCTCATTAAATTGTAAGCTCCTTGAGGTCAGGGATTATCTTTAGCCTCTTTGCATCCCCAGCTACTAACACAGTGCCAGGCACACTGTAAGTGCTTAATAAATGTTCATTGATTGCTTCTGATATCTGAGTCTGATTCCACAACTTCCTCCCCAACTTCTCTCACTAGCAGAGCTGCTTAGAAAGCTGTGGGCTCCTTTCCCCTCCAATTGGTCCATTTCCCTCCTCAGAGGTCATTCTTCCTCTCAAGCTCCCCTTGCTCCCTCCTGCTTTCACTCTAAAGCGGACCCAGTCCTCTCTCCCTCCCACTCTCACTTCAGTCCTTGCGCTTGTGTCCTGGATGGACACAAGAACAGCTTCCATAGGATCCACCCAAGTTGCCAAGCCTCTTCTTGGGGGGACTTACCTTGGCAGCTGTGTCGGTCAGCAGAAAGCTGCATCCCTGGCCCACATTCACACACAAATCCTCCTTCCGTGTTCACACAGAGGCCCTCACAGGATGAGCTTAAGCATTCATCAATGTCTGGAAAGGAGAAACAAAACAGGGAGCTTGGGGTCTTTAGGACAATTTTCTGACAAGTAAGAATAATGACACTGACCCCAAGACAGGCTTAAAGAATCTAGAGATGGCAGGATCCTAGAAACAGATAAAAGTTAGGTGGGCTCTGGACCGGTTGAATGAGTAAATCCAAGGTCCATTGTTAGTGGATCTGTCCCTGCCCCTGTGTTGGTGACAGTTTTCATCAACAACTTGAATAAATGTGTAAACAAAATTCTCAAATTTGCAGATGATGATACCCTTAAAATATAAGCTTCTGGAAGGCAAGGGCTACCCTTTAAAATTTATAGCACCAGAATTTAGTACAGGCACATAGTAAGTGCTTAATAAATGCCCTTGATTTCTGTTTCAGTCATTCATGGTACAAGACCAGGAGGGATCACTAATACACATTCGAACATGACAGAACCAAGAATTCCAAAATGTCTCAGCAAGCCACGTACATTAGACGGAACCTAACTGGGGGAAACATGATAGAATACAGGTTCCAGAGCCGGAAGGCACCCCAGAGGCCATCTTGTTCAATTCCCTCATTTCCCAGATGAGTAAACTGAAGTTCAAGGAGGGAAGTGAAAGACTCAGTCTTAAAAAATGGAGGAAGAACAGGCTTCCTGGGAGGCCGTGGTTCCCTGATCCTGGAGGTCTCCAAAGGTTGAGTGACCACTTGTTGAGGATGTCGTAGATGGTACTTCTCAGATTGAACTGTATGGGCTCCATGGTCTCTTCTGACTCTGGAAAGCTACGATTTTAATGAAAGCCCTACCTCCTAATGTGTAAAATGAGGTGAAGTCACTGCCAGGGTCACCAGGTACTAAGTGGTACAGCTGGGATCTGACCACAGTTCCTCTAGATGCCAGTCGATGCTCTTTCCACTACATCACGGAAACCAACCCCCAGACATTCCTACGCCCACATGGCCAGCCACCCAGCCGGCGAAGGAAAACACCCACCCACCAATAAAATAAGCTCATACAAGGTCAGGGACATACTCATATGGAAAGTCACACACTTGCTCTCATAAAACTACAGGAATCATGTAACCAAGTCAAGATGCAAGAGAACTGGTCCACAGACACAGAATTTTAAGGAAGGACTAAGTCTGGTCATGGAACGTCTGAGCTGGGAAGGAGCTTGGAGGTCACCTCATCTAACCCCGTCCTTTTACAGAGAAGGAAACTGAGGTCCACAACTTCCCCAAGAGTAAGAGACAGAGAAAGGGTCTCTGATTCCAAGTCCAGTGATTTCCCACCACTACCATAGAAGGATTTTGACAACACTGATTCGCTCTGATATTGGACTGAAATCAATATCCCTGTCCTTCTCATCCATTATTTCTGCTTCTGCTCTCTGGAGCCACGCAAAGCAAGGCTGGACCTTATTCCACAGGATAACCCATTAAATGATTTAAAACAGTTATTGTGTCTCCCTTCCCTGCCACTGATTCTTCTATTCTCCCAGTCAATAATTCCCAAATCTTTCAATTGTTCCCCTCAATATGCAAGATTGAGTTTCCTCACTAAGGTAGTAGCCATTTTACCATGGTAGCAAACCGAGTACTCCAGATGGAGTCTAACCAGGGCAGAAGACCGTGGGACTAATGTCTCCTTAATTCTAGACACATGGAATGTTTATGGCATCTATGAGCATAAACAAAACATTAGTTTTGGGGAATGGTATCATTATTGATTCACTTGAATCTTGGTGTTTTTCCCCTATGAACTGATGCCCAGTCATGTGTTCATGCTATTGATTTTTTAAACCTCAATGTGACTTGACATTTATCTCCATTTAAATTCATCTTGTTAAATTCAGCCCTTCCTTTGCATGTAATCTATTTCTCACTCTGCTCCACTGGGGTTGGGAAATAAGGGGAGAAGGAACTATGTATCCTAGAGCTTATGAAGACTTACAATCTGAAAGGATAGAACCAGAGCAAAAACTTGAGGGGAAAAAATTGGGAAAATTGGCAAGTAGAATGGATAACACGTAATGAGTCTTTCTCCATCACTGGAGTTTCCCTTGAGCCCACTCAAATCATTTTACAAGTAATGGGCAAGTCCAATGGAAGAGCAGTTGGGCACCAATATCTGCCACCCAATGCACAGCCATACTAAGAAGCTAGATTAGGGGGATGTTTTAAACTGAGATAGAAAGGAAAAGTGACCCCTAATAACCACCAGCATCTTGCATCTAGAATTTCCAAAAATGATTGGACATTGGCTCTTCTGGAGACTATTGAGTAGAATACTGAGGGTATTCCAACTCCCAGTAAAAGCATCTGATGGGATAATTGGTCTAGTCCAAGGGCCTGAACCATGATTTTAGCACTGCCTGGTTTGGGACATACTTAAATGTTTGCCTAAGACGCAGGAGAACTTACAGATAAATACCCCTTGAAACAGCTGTTTTGATTTTAGATTTCATTCTTTTTATTCCTATAAGCAAAAAAAAAGTTTACAATTAAACTGTGCCTATATGATTTACTCCATCATGTTATGTCAGCAAGGCTTTTTAAAATAAAACAGGAGCAGAAGACAGTGGTGGTTTTTTGGTGGGTGTGGGCTGAGCCAATAAATTAATTGGATAAAATCTATAGAGCACACTCCTCAGATTAAAGCTTCTTAAACTATGGGTTGATACCCCATATGAGCTCATGAAATTGAATATGGGGGGAGGTCTATAAAATCATGATTTATTATTAGTAAATGTTTGATTTATATACCTATTTTATAAACCCATATACCTGGAGTTATATAAAATTTCTCAGGCAAAAGGGGGTTGTGAGTGGAAAAATTTAAGAAGCCTTGCCTTACAATTCCAATAGACTTGGGCTAGAAAATGTCAATCTTATCCATAAAGAGAACCATGGAGACCGAATGTGGATCAAAACATGGTATTTTTACCTTTTTTTGTTTGTTTGTTTCTTGTTGTTTGTTTCCCCTTTTAGTCTGATTTTTCTTGTGCAACGGGACAAATGATGCAAAGATGTTTAAAAAGATCATACATATTTAACCTATATCTAGTTGCTTGCTATCTGGGGGAAGGGAGAAGCAAGGGAAGAAGGGAGAAAAATTTAGAATCCAAAGTCTTATAAAAATGAATATTGAAAACTCTATATATATTTGGAAAAATAAAATACTATCGGGGGAAAAAAAGAAGCTTCACTTTAGACTAACAAGATAGTTTTAATATTCCTAATCATGAAGAAGGGGAACTGGGGATAAAGGTAGCTAGTTGGCTGAGAAAGATAGAGAGACTGGTGTTTCTCCCAAGCATCCCCAAGCACTGGATGGGGTTTTAGATATTTATACAGAATGCAGAAACAAATAAATGGCTGCACGAAAAAGTATGTTCCTTCCTCCAATAAATTTGGAGTCAATCATAATCTAGGTCTTCGATTGCATTAGCCTTGGAAAGTGAAAGGAGCACCAGGTGTGGACAGAGGGCACAAGGCACTCTCCCACCATTCTCACCTGTACATTTGATGCCAATGGCTGTTTCTATCATGGAGAACCCCACAGGACAGACTCGGGCTACCTCTTGACAGCCGCCATGGTTACAAGCCAAATCACAACCATATTCACCACACGGTCCGGGGGCTTCTGAAATGAAAGCTTTGGTAACATGAGAATAATAGCAATAACCACAGGGCAATCTTTGCCTGGATTGTGAGGAGGATCTCCTGTTATAGAGAGAGGAAGTCCATTCCAGGACCATAAAGTCTCTAGGACGCAAAAGACCGAACATAAGCAAATGGACTGGGGGCACTGAGGGATGATGCACATTCTGAGACACCCTGAAGTTTCTAAGCACCTGAAGGAGAGAGGACTGCACTTCTAAAAGAAGCTGAAATAGGAGATAGGACTAGATAGGAAAGGAAGCACACTCCAGGATAGTATCTCTGAATTTCCCACCTGGGTGAAAGACCAGCTGGCCCAGCCTTAGTTACAGTTATAATAATAGCTTACACTCAATAACAATTGACTATTTGCAGAGTCCTTGCCTCAAACCAGTTCTGATAATGAAAAAATTACTATTCTGTTTTACGAAGGAGGAACCCAAAGCTCACAGGAGAAGCTTCATTTACCCAAGTCTTCTTACAGAGTCTTAAATAATGGACTCGGGGCTTGAATCCCAATCTTCTGCTCCCTTCTTGGCCTATACATGATGGCTTCTGTGAGCCCTCGGTGGAGGCCATCCAGTCTCCCTTACCCATACACTGCCCCCTACCAAATCCCTGGAAAGAGTCTCTCCATGAAATCTTTTGCATGAATGCATGGGCATAATATCAATCCACTATCAATATCAAAAGTTGTCGCTCATTGATGTTTAATCATATCCACTTCTCGGTGACACCATTTGGATTTTGGGGCAAAGATATCCGAGTGGTCCTTCTCCAGCTCATTTTACAGATGAGGAACCTGCAATAAGCAGTGTTGCTCAGCTACACACGGCTAGAAGTGTCTGAGAATGAATTTGAACTCATGTCTTTGGATCCAGTGTTCTATCCACTGCGCTCCCTAGATGCCCCCTGGATGTTACATAGATCTACATCAAAATTGCTTGCCTTCTCAAGGAAGGGGGATTTTTATTTATATGCAATTGATTTTAAAAATATAAAAAAAAAGTCTTTAAAAGAGTATATCCAGCCCATCAATCGGAGATTGGCTGAGTACATGGTATATGTGGTATATGAAGGTTATGGAATATTATTGCTCTGTAAGAAATGACCAGCAGGAGGAATACAGAGAGGCTTGGAGAGACTTACATCAACTGATGCTGAGTTAAACGAGCAGAACCAGAAGATCACTATACACTTCAACAACAATACTATATGATGATCAATTCTGACAGATGTGGCCCTCTTCAATAATGAGATGAACCAAATCAGTTCCATTTGTTCAATAATGAACAGAACCAGCTACACCCAGCGAAGAACTCTGGGAAATGAGTGTTGCCCACAATATAGTATTTGCACTCCTTTTATTATTGTTTGCTGGCATTTTGGTTTTTCTTCCAGGTTATTTTTACCTTCTTTCTAGATCCGATTTTTCTTGTGCAACAAGAGAATTGCATAAATATGTACACATATGTTGTATTTAAGATATACTTTAACATATTTAACATGTATGGGTCTACCTGCCATCTGGGGGAGGAGGGAAGGAGGGGAAAGTTGGAATAGAAGTTTTTGCAAGGGTCAGTGCTGAAAAATTACCCATGCATGTGTTTTGTTCATTAAACACTAATATATATATATATATATGAAAGAGTATATTGATAGTGTCCCATTTGCCATATCAGAGGAACACAGCCTTAGAGCTGAAACAACGAGCCAGTCTCCCTTGCCAGGGGAGATGGCCAAAGTCCAGGCAGGAGAAGGGATCAATTCCGGCTCCCGGGCCTGGTTGGAGTGGAGCCAGAATTAGAACCCAGGCCCCCGCTCTGAATACCTGGGCAGGTGATGCCTTGCTCTCCATCCCGGCAGGAGCAGACATTGGGAGCGATGCAGAAGCCGCTGCCACAACCGAAGGAGCAAAGAGCTGGAGGAAGACACCGAGGGGGGAATGAGGAAGGGCCGTGGCCTCTTTGGACAGACAGCATGTCCTCCAGCCCCGAGTCCCGCCCCTCCCCACACACTCCCAGGCCCTGGAGAAGAGGTTCGAAGACACTTACGGAGGGTACACTGTCCACTGCCCAGGGAGGGCACCCAGCCAGGGCAGCATCCACTTCCAAACCCTGAGAGGCAAACGTGGGGGCCCAGGCGGCGTCTTGAAAAGAGAGAGATTGTTTGGGATCCTCTGCACTGAGGGAGAAACCGAGTCAAGCGGACGATGGAAACCATCGCCCGGCCAGCGGGCCGGCCAGTCAGCAGAAGGGGACTCCTTGAGGTGACTCCATTCTGGAGGCTAGAGACACTGCCTTGGGCGTGGGGCCATTCCGTGCTCAGTGTAAGTCAACAGGTATTTGCTGAGTTCCTCCTGTGTGCCGAGGATTCAGACAGAACAAAACTGGGCCTGCCCTCGAGGGGCTCACGTTCTCTAGGAGGACGGAGCATGTCCGTATTAAGCACCGGAGGAGGCCCAAAGTGCTCCGGCTTCTGTCCAACCCCAACTGACGCAATCTTAGACCAGGGCCCCGTTACTTCTCATTGGGTCTACAGCAGTAACCGTGAGATTGTGTCTTATTTCTCCTCCCTTCAATGTATCTTCCCCTCTTGTCTGGGGAATGGAGAAAATGGACAGACAGCGAGGAAATGAGCTGTTTTCTAGCTCTTTGTCCGTTTTCTCCATTCCCCAGACAAGAGGGTTTGAGTATTTCATCATCAAGTTTCCCATTTCTAATGGGCTTGGAAGCTGTTACTCAGGACAGAGCGAGCATGAGAGTAAAAATGAGGAGATATCGTCTAAGGAGGAAGAGGAAGGGGAGAGAGGAGGGGAGGAGGAGGAAGAGGAGAAAGGCTAGGAAGAGGGGAGAAGAGGAAGAAGGAAAGAAGAGGAAGGAGAAAGATAAAAAGGGGGTTCCAAGCAAAAGATTAAGCAGCCTGTGGGGAGTGAACCATGAAGAGAAAAGGCCACTGGGTTCGTTGGCTGCCGCCCAGTCACGGGAAACCCAGGGGTGGAGAGCTGACCTACGGACAGAGAGCAAGGAAAACCCCCTCTCTTTCTGCAAACTTGGGCCAAGCAGTTACCCAGACTCCTTTCAGAGGTTCAGAGACTCTGAGCTGGTCTCAGAAGCCATCCCCTCATGCTGTGGGGGAAACTGAGGCCTGCAGACCCAGTCTGGGAGAGTGGAAAGGATGCTGGCTCTGGAACTGGAGGACCCGAGTTCAGCTCTTATCTCTGATGTTTGCTTCCTGCCTCAGTTTCCTCATCTGAAATCCCTTCCTGCTCCCAATTGATGACTGCCCATTATGTGACTGGTCTATCGTCACTCAGACTGTCCAATAGGGAGAGTCCTGAGACTCCCAACCCAGAGCCCTTTTCTGCAACAGCATCTCTGGGGAGTCAGCGGATTCTCCCCCCACCCCAGCAGTTCCCACATTCCCCCAGGGGGCCTGCTCCCTGCCCCTCCCCCCGCCCCAGAGCATGCCGGGCTGAGTCCTCTGCCCCCAATAATAAGCGCAGGGGTGACAGCTGAGGGGGGGGGGGGGAAAATCTGCCCTATCAGGCCACCAGCTAGTTCCTGTCATATCTGATTGTGGCTCAGCAGCCACAGGAACTAAGGAGTGCGCCCCCCCCCCCCCCCAGCCGCAGCTCCGCCCGATCTGTCCAATCAGAGCCTCGAGGCAGCCAGCCCCAGGGCCGAGCTGCCAGAGTGCCTGAGAGACAGGTGGTCGCAGGCTCCAAACCGGCCCAGAGCCGCAGGCAGCTCCTGAGACAGCACAGGTGCAAGCCGTCACGTGGGGGAGGGGCGAGGACCCCGCGCTGCAGGGGACGAATCCTGGCCCCCCGCCAGAAAACCCCCCGGCCTGACACAGTGTTCTCACTCAGGGAGTGAGGGGCCGGCGGCACACGCACACGGGAGCGCTCTCCCAGCCCCCGGGGTGAGCAAGCCAGCACAAGTCCCGCCCAGGAGGCAGCAGCAGCCAGAGACAGAGACAGAGAGAGAGAAGGAGAGAGAGACAGAGACAGAGAGAGACAGAGACAGAGAGAGAGAGAGAGAGAGAGAGAGAGAGAGAGAGGAGAGAGAGAGAGAGAGAGAGAGAGAGAGAGAGAGAGAGGAGAGAGAGACAGAGAGAGAGAGAGACAGAGAGAGAGAGAGAGAGAGAGAGAGAGAGAGAGAGAGAGAGAGAGAGAGAGAGAGAGAGAGAGAGAGAGAAAGAGTGAGAGAGAGAGAGAGACGAGAAGAGAGAGAGACAGAGAGAGAGGATGAGAGAGAGACAGAGAGAGAGAGAGAGAGACAGAGAGAGAGACAGAGAGAGAGAGACAGAGAGAGAGAGAGAGAGACAGAGAGAGAGACAGAGAGACAGAGAGAGAGAGAGAGAGAGAGAGACAGAGAGAGACAGAGAGAGAGAGAGAGACCGAGAGAGAGAGAGAGAGAGAGAGAGAGAGAGAAGAGAGAGAGAGAGACAGAGAGAGAGAGACAGAGAGAGAGAGAGACAGAGAGAGAGAGAGAGACAGAGAGAGAGAGAGACAGAGAGAGAGAGAGACAGAGAGAGGGACACACAGAGATATAAAAAGAGAAAGAGGCAGAGAGAGGAGGAAGACGGGGCAGAGACCCCCAGGAGATGGACACCAGGCAATGCTTGAATGGGCCTGGGCTCCTTAGGGAAGCTTTCCCAAAGAAATCACGATTTGTCCGGTTTAAAGGCATTTCTGGTGAAAACTCGCTCCCCATTCTGTTATTAAAGTACACAAAGAAGCAGAAGTCGCTGTCATCCCTCTAGTCAAGCAGCATTTATTAAGCACCCAAGCTGCCTTCAAGCAGCTCCCGAGGGAACAAGGATTGGCGGGAGGACCTGAGAGGAAGCTCTTAAGGAGGACACCAGGGTTCTGGAACCCTCCCAAAGTCTGGTTAGTGACCAGGGGAGGATTGCAGTCGCCTCCCAGAGACCGCCGCTCACCAGGCCACCCTGCCGGTTAGCATCTCACTTACTTTGGACCAGCATTTTTGCAGCTCCTACTGTGTGCGAGGCATGGGGCTTGGGCCCAGGGAGAAAGGGGAGACAGCCAGCCCTTCCGGCTCTGGCCCTGCCCTCGCCCAGCTGCCCTGCCCCAATTAGCTCCTTCAGATGAAGACTGTGTGGCCCTGAGCAAGTCACTTAACTACTTGCCTCAGTTTCCTCGACACTAAAATGGAGCTCCCAAGAGCACCTGCGTCCCAGAATTGTTTGGGGCTCAACTGAGATGATATTTATAAAACACTTGGTGGGCAGTGAAAAATCTCCTCCTCCTGTATGCGCTGCACAGCTACAAACATGTACCCAAGCAGACTGGGGCCCATTATGGCCTTGGGGCCAGAACCCCTCCCCGCCCCCGGCGCCCAGCCCAGTGCCCGGGCAAAAGGGGGCTTAGAGAAATCCGGGCCCAGGAGCACCGAGGTGGGAAGGAGCAGAGCCGGCCTGGGCCCCACATCCCGCTCTCCGCCCTCTGCGTCCTGGGCCTCCATCGCAGTCTGTCCCTCAGGACAGGGGGAGGGAGGCCACCTGACCCAGAAGTGCAACGTGGCCCGGGCAGCGACAGAGGCAGGGCTCCCCCCTCCCCCAGCTCCCAGAGGTGCTCAGGGTGGCCGGGGGAGAGCCAGAGACATGTCCCAGGTGGAGGCTGCCCTGGGAGGGAACGCACACAGCCAGAAGGGGGGGGAGCCCCAGCACAGGCAGGGGCACATCGGGGGCGGGGCCAGATCCGGCCAGGTGGGGAAGGAGGACTCCTGCGCTGCTTTGGCTCCCTGAAGCCTCTGACCGACCCCTGGCCTCTCCACCTCCCCCCCCCACAAAGTGGACAGCGCCACCGAGGTGTGCCCCCAACATCTGGCCGGTGCACAGCGTCGCCCCTCCACGCCCCACAGCCAGTGCTTTCCCTTGCCCACCCAGCCTGCCCAGAAATCGGTGCCCACCCTCGCCTGCCCAGAAATCGGTGCCCACCCTCGCCCATCCAGCCTGACCGGAGATCGGTGCCCACCCTCGCCTGCCCAGCGGCCAGTGCCCTCCCTCTCCCTCCCGGCAGCCAGTGCCCACTCTCGGTCCCTCCGGGGCTCCGGGGCGGCCGAGAGCGCGAGGCGCCGGCGCCGGTCCGGGCTTACCTCTCGGCCGCGAAGGGCTTCTTCCTGCCCCCCGTGTAGCCCCGGGAGGAGACGCCGGGCAGGGAGAGCGCGAGGCAGGCGGCGGCTCGCAGCAGCAGCAGCCCAGCCCACATGGCTCGCCTCGGCTGGGGCTGGACGGCCCGCGCTCCCTCCCTTCGCCCCTTCCTCGCGCCGCTGCAGGGGGGAGCCGGGGGTGGGGCGGGGGGGCCGGGGGGACTGGGGGAGCGCTGCCCGGCCGGCCGGCCCCTGGCCCCTCCCCCTGCCCGCCCCGCGCGCCTCGGGGGCCCCGCAGGGAGCGGGCGGCCCGGGGAGCGCGCCCCGGGCCGGGGGGGTGCGCCGGGAGCTGAGGGGCTCGCGGGGGGGCTGGGCTCGGCCGAGGGGGAGGATCCGCGGGGAGGGAGGGGCCGTGGGGGGCGCCCGCGGGGATGGGGCGGCTTTCTGGCCCCCGGCGGGGCGCAGCCGAGCACAAAGGGCAGGCGCGAGGGCGCCGGAGCCGAGGGGGGAGGGCGCTCGAGCCGAGAGGGTCACCCTGGAGCCGAGGGGGGCGCGCTGGGGGGGGCTCTGGAGCCGAGGCGGGGCCCGGGAGGGGGCGTTGCTGGGGGGCCGTGGAGCGGCTGGAGATGAGGGGGCCCCGAGGCTAAGGAGCTGAGGAGAGCCGCTGGAGCCGGGCCGGGGCCGGGCGAGCAGGGGCGAGGAGCAGCGAGCCCCGGCCCCCGGCCGGGGAAAGGTGGACGCGGGGTCGGGGGCCGGGACGGGGACAGAGGGAGCCGCCCGTGCCCTCGGCAGGGGGAGAGCGCCGGGGCCAGAGAGCCCGGGGGCCCCGACAGGGAGCGACATTGGCCTTTGCCATCCCCGCCCCTCTCCTGGCCTGGCGGGGCCCAGACCCCGCCCTCCCGGGAGGCAGCTACTTCTTTTGTCCGTAAGGTGAAAGGCTCGGGGCCCCGGGAAAGCCGGAGCGGAGCCCGGGCCGGGGTGCGGGGACAGCCCCTGGAGGACGGGCCGGGAGCGCTTCCTCCACCTTCCCCCCAAGATGCCCCTCCCGAACGGCAGCGGGCGGCTCCTCTGAGCTTTCAGGAGAGCAGCCGCAGGGGAGCAGCCAAATCCCCCCCCCCGTGCCCGCGGGGCGCCCCGCGCAGAGGCAAGGCCGTGGGAACCGGGAACGGGCGCTCAGTCCTCAGCTGGGCTGGCAGCCTTTGCTCGGTCACTGCCCAGGACGGGGAGCTCACTGCCCCACAGCTCAGCCCGTTCCCTTGTGCAGAGTCCGGCCTCGCACGGAGCTCACCCGCGCGCTTGGAAACGCCACAGGCCTTCGAGCTTCCGACCTAAGACACCTTAGAGCTCATTTAACTCCATTTAAAGGGGGAAAGGGAGGTTCAGGGCGCTGGTAGAGACAGGCCAGGGCTGGGAGCGGGGCGCCTTAACTCCTGACTTGCTGCTCCCTTTGGCTAAGCTGTTTAACTCATCTGGGACTCAGGTTTCCCCATCTGTGAAGCGGGGAATTGAACTGGATGAGGTCCGGAGTTTCTCACTGCTCACTTTATGAACTGAAGTTCCCTAGTGGCCGCTAGAGGGTGCTCTAGTGCCAGAAGGCACAGAGTACCTGTGACATCCCTCCTCCGGGGAAGCCCCGCGGGGGTAACGGCTGTCCTCCCTCCATCAGCCCAGGGCCCACTCCAGTGTGCTTCCCCTTAACAGCCAACCAGTATTCTGGCTAGTTCTTACAGCAAGAAGAGTAGTTGCAAAGCCTTCTCCCAGACTCGGCGGCTGCTGGGATGCCCCTGGCAAGTCACAGGTACACTGGGGCCTTCCCAGGGAGCCACCGGCTCGGTCACTGTTTGATGGGAATGCCGCTTCTTCCCTTTAATTCCCCGAGATTCACCTCACTCCACCAACTCAAAAATCCCTTCCTGTTAACATCTCCTTGTAGGATCAGATCAATCATACTGAACCAGGCTAAATTAGATAATTATTGTCTCTCACCCACTACGGTGACTTAGCACCTTGGAAGAATCCTAACTCCTTCCCACAGTAAAAGCCAGCACCTTGCCCTAGGGTTTGTTCTGCCCGTTCTCCTTCCCACAATTCTTTGGTGACTTTTATGATCATGAGTTGGAACCATGCGATGTTTGCAATTGGTATCCCAGAGGCAATTTCACTGTCTCACTGACCTCCATCTAAGCAGTTTTGCTTAAAGGCCAGAGAGACTTCCCAGGGTTGGGGAAGTCTAGGGACTTCTCAAACCCTCAACCTTGGCTGAAGTTTCTGGGGCTCTCTCTTCAGACACCTCAAGGCTACACCCTGCTCTTTGCAGTCCAAGATGGTGTTGCTGACTTTCATATTTGATACAACCCATATTCCAGCCTGTCAAGGCCCTTTTGGATCCAGATTTGGTCACCCCATGACCCTCCAGGCTTCGTGCAGACGTGTCATTTATGGTCAAATCGCTGGTAGCCAAGTGCGGGTCCCTGAAGCATTCCACTGGAGACCCCAAACTCATCGAAACAGAAACTACTTCTCTTTGAGCTTGGTCATGCAACAAGTTCCAAATCTAGTTGTTTTATCATCAGATCCATTTCTGCAACCCCTCACTTTAGAAACAAAGAGTTTGACTCGCCCATCCCCCATGAAGACCATGGTACCCATCTGTGAATAAATGAAGTTGTCGATGAAATTTTGTAAGTGTATCACCCAAAAGTGAGCCCGATATTCCAGAAATGCAGTCTGACTAGAGCATCGGGTCAAGGCTCTCATAGCCCGGTATTACCTCACACTGGGTTTAGAATGAAAAGATTTAGTTAGGAGAGACTTTAATGGATCATCCAGAGGAATCAAAGGCCCAACAATGAGGAAGCGACTGGGGGTGAGGTGGCAAATATTTGAATCCTGCCCATGGGGGACTGATCCTATCATATCATCTCTGAATGTGGGTGTACTGATAGTCCCAAGTCATTTTTTTTCCCCTGAGGCTGGGGTTAAGTGACTTGCCCAGGGTCACACAGCCAAGAAGTGTTAAGTGTCTGAGACCAGATTTGAACTAGGGCCCTCCTGAATTCAGGGCTGGTGCTCTCTCCACTGCGCTACCTAGCTGCCCCCCAAGTCATTTAAAAAAATATATATATATATATATGTTACTTTTAGGCTAAACTTGCATCACTGTGTACCTGTAGAGTTGCTTTTATACCTAAATGCTAAACTTGATGTTCATTACTCTTATTTCATCCTGTTATGTTCTAACCTGAATTTAAAGGAAATGTCTAGTAAATAGGTGAACCCAAGTCAAGCCAAAATGTACTGTCCCTAAAAATAAAGACCAAGGATATCCATCAAACCCCAAACTGCGTCTACCCCCAAGGACACAAGCTTTCCCTCCTAGGGGAAGCTCAGGTACCCCAAAGCATCGTGTCTTATACAAGGGTCTCCAGTGGCACTAGATCTGTAAATCATTCTACTTCTGAGTATAACCCCAACAAGATTAGAGCATAATGGAAAATACTTAACAAAATAAATGAAAAATGTAGAAGAACATAGAAGTGAATAGGTGGTCTTCGAATCCATCTGCAGTCTACCACGGCACTTTTGGATGACTTGGCGGCCCTGTTTTCTGGATGAGTTTGTCACTAGTGTTCTAAGGTCCCCTTCAGTTACGATATTCTGTGTTCAAGGGGAGAGTGATCTTTCAGCGCTGACATTTTGTGTTCTAAAGTATCTCCCACTCTGGATTTCCGTGTTCTAAAGCCCTTTCCAGATCATTTCCAGCTTTGAAATGCTCATAACCAAATATCACTTCTAACAGCAATGTATGTTCAAAAGACCCTTCAGCTAGGACATTTTATGGCAAGGTCCCTTTCAGGTCTGCCCTGTCTTCGGCTCATAGTTAATGATTTTTAAATGTATTTGAGCCCATCTTGACTTGCTCAACTGTAAAAGCAACCGTTACATTGCCAGAAGCCACAAAGTTACCCTAACATACCACGAACCCCATCCTACCATTCCTTACGTTCAAACCCAAGATCAGGGGTCCTCAAACTACGGCCCGTGGGCCAGATGCCGCCCGTCGGGTTATGGCAAAATCAGACCAGAAGTGACGTTCAACCTAAACTCGTTAGCAACGCACACTTCCGGCACTGGGCTGAGGTTCACTATAGTCTGGCCTTCCAACAGTCTGAGGGACAGTGAACTGGCCCCCTAGTTAAAAAGTTTGAGGACCACTGCCCAAGATCCTCGTCTTATGCTGGATCCATGCTCCACCTCTAGATTCTAAAAACTTTTCAGATCATCCCCACCTTCAGCTTCATTGCCCTAGACTGCAACTCAAAAAACCTCTTCCCTGTAAAGCAATTCCTGGTCTCCACCTTTTCCTTTGTACCTGGCGGAACCCAAGTTCCCCAAGGGAAAAACACCGAGGCTGCCCCCCAAATCCGGAATAGCAGTCTCATCACTTTCCCGCCTTGTCCCATGGGAAGCCTTTCTTCCCTATCTCCTTGGTACAGTTGGTTCCCTCAAATTCTCTCAAACGTTGCCCAGTCAAATGATGCCCGTCACGACAGACCGTGAGCATCTTGAGGTCAGGTCTCCTCCTTTCTTCCTCAGTGTCTAGCATGCCCCGCCTGGCCTGGGCTGGATCAGGAGGCCTTTGTAAATACTTGCTCAGTTGAGTAACAGATGCTTAATTTCCACATTCTCCATTTGTCTCATGTGCATCTATCTCCTGCTGTTTGTCCCACTTCTCCACCCTTCTGATTTGCCTGTAATCCATTAAGAGAACTGCCAGATTGGCCCCCTCCCTCACCGGGGCAGGTTGGGTAAATCTCAAAATTAAAACCCTCTCCCCCAGACTCCAACTTATTATTTGCTGCCCAATCTTGATTAACTCGTGGACTCACTGGAATCAGACCTTCCACTGAGCACAGATCCCTAACGATTGTTGGCTGCTAAGACGGCTGCCTTGCAACCCATTCCAAACAATCATGTGATGAGTCAGTAAGTTTCTATTATTTTCCCAAAGGTCAGTTCGTGCAGAGGCCTGGAGTGAGGTTAGCTCATCAGAGGCTTCGTGGAAAGGGGCCATTCCAGCTGGCTGGAGTCAAGTTCTTCAGGGAGCCCTTCACCTCAGGAGGAGTGATTAATGGTGCTTGGGGAGGGTCAGAGCAGAACGTTTCCCCAAGAGCTGCTGGTGGTGGGATGTGTAATGATGAAACTTAACTCCAAATGACTATTCCCAGGAGCCTGGGCCCCAAGAAATAAAAGTGCCAAAAGGCTTCAGGGGCTCCCTGACTTAGAAAGATGAGAGCGGGGCAGGCTGGGCTAAAGCGTGCTGCTCTCCAAGTGACAGCTGGAGCAGGGCCCAATCACGGGGAAAACTGACGCTATGATGGCCCAAGATGAGAGTTAGCTAGGAAACGGGGCTCGAAAACAGCTCTGATTGCCCGCCCAATGGGCCAAAGGCACGGAAAGGCGGAGCCTCTCCAGGTAGGGAGAACCGAATCGTGGTGGCGTTCTACCACAGGCCCCAGTGTGCTCTTCGGTTGTGCAGGCTACCCAGGAGCTCTGCAAAACTGAAGATATCAAACGTACAGAAGACTGATTCATAAACCTAAAACCCCGATTTATTAATTTACAATAGTCATAGGAGGGGAAGAAGGGAATGGGAATGATCTTTCCAGGGACCAAGACACAAAAAAATCCCCAAACTTTAGTCATTAAGAGGCCACCTAGAGAGCAAGGAATCAGAGCTGAGAAAGAAGGTTTGGAGAAACGTTCCCCTCGGGCTGTGATGGAAGCCTGGACAATTATCCCTGCTCCACTGGAAGGCTCGCCATTTTAGTTAACATAACACCCCCTCCACGTGAGTTTCTGCCGTGGATGGCACTGGATTGATGTTGCCAAATTTTCTCTTTGGAACTTCTCCCGTGGATCATGTGAGAGACTTGTTATAATTAACTAGACCATGGATAATTTAATATTCCACACACAAGATCACAGGAGTTACAGTTGGAAAGGATCTTAAGAGGTCACACAGTCCGATTTCTATTTTAGGGATGAAACAAATACAGAAAAAGGGTTTTGTCCAAGGTTACACAGGTATGGTTAAGTACTGCTGCCATATTTAAATGTCTTCCCATATAAATCAAGATTCTTTCCATGTTATGACCTGGCAAAAAGCCTTGATGGAAGCCCATTTTCTCAAGTGCATTTGGGAGACACCTCTGGTTCAAGTGTCTCTCAATTACTGAAAAACCACCATCTGGGGTGGCCAGCTACCTCTGCTAATCTTAGCCATGGTGTATGGATTCTTAGTTTCAATTTTGGAAAGTGCCATTTTTTGAGCTTGTCCCCAAGTCTTTATTTGGGGTCTCCTTGTTGGTCACCTTGCCTTATGCAATAATGAACCATCTTGTACGGTCTTGGGTCAGTCACATGGTCATTCTGCCTTCCAGATGTTAGCTGGACACTTCCCTTGTCAACACTGGTTCCCAGGACAGGAAGTCTGGCCAAATTCAAAACCTGTCTTTAAACAATTAAGTTCTGCATTTCAGTTACTGAGGCTCCCAGAGGTCCCATGAGAGAGAAATCGTTGGTTTCCCCGTCAGAAGCCAGTAGAAAAAGCAGACAAGGAAGCCCCACTGCGGAGACAGCACCCACCCAGGCGCCTGCTTGGGCTGGGGAGCGACTTCTCACTGTCTGCTGTTACTGGGGGAGGCCGGTAGTCTTACAAATGCCCAAGGCCAGTCCTGCCCACGTTCTACCCAAGTCAGCTTCCAAATCCATACAGCTGAGGGCTCCTGGCTCTCCAGGGCTTGTAGGACTCAAGGTCTAACTTTTGGTCTGGCCTTCCAGGCCTCTCCACAGTCCAGTTCCTCTTTTCAGCCTTCTGGCACCATCCTCGATGGCCCAAGAATAGCTGGCTACCTGCCTTGTTGGGGGATTGTCTCCTGCTGGGCTCTACTCTCCACCTTTCTACTCACCACACCTGGGCACCCCCACCCCTGCCAACCAAGTCGTGCACGTTGAAAGCCTTCCCTGTGCAAGGCCCAGGTCAGGGGTTAAGGCACCTCCCCACGAAGCTGCCACTGGCTAACGGCTCCCTCCTGCCAGGTCCTCAGGTGATTACTTGGTCCCTCCTACCTAAAGCACCATGGTTCGCATCCACCTTCTGCAAGGAGGGTCTCTCGTGCTCTTGGAGCTCTCCCCAGCCTCCCCCACCAACCCTTACCTGAACTGCTCTCAGAAGGACTCGAGGGCATCCTCTGAGCTGAGTCCAGCATGACACAGAGCAGGGAAGCTCTTAATGTTCCTCGGGGCTAAATCCCAGACCCACATCCCATTCCTGTGCTTCCAAGTCCAAAAAACAGCACCTGCTCACTTGACTTGGCCAGATTAAGCCAAGAGGCAAACACAAGGAGAATGCACAGAGTGGGTGGCACTGGGAGGCTGGCAAAGGAGCCCAAGGAATCGTCTCCTCGTGTCTTTTGTAGGCTTCTGGGAGCCTGGCAGGAGAGTGCTGCCGGGAAGCCGCAGGATCATTCTGCAGGACCAGAGAACCACAGAACTCTGGGAAAATTGGCGCCTTGGCTGCCCTCTGCACATTCTGACCACTTGGCAAAAGGAGGAGGGAAAGAAAGTTAGTGGAATCATACATTAGACAAAGGGAATGGAGGAGAAACTGAAGCAATCTCCAAGGTACAAGGTGTCTGCCTGGTGGAGCTAGGGGGAGGAGGGCCAGCCAGCCTCCGGCACAGGAGGGTTGGTCAGCCTTTTAGAGAGAGGCAAAGAAACCCAAGTTATCCAAATCTGGACCAATCTCCTGGCTGGGACACCACCCTTGGATGCTATGAGAGGAGGGGCAGAGGTGCCCTGAATAGCGACTCCGCCGTAGCCAGGGGTGGCAAGGAGGCGTTCGCCGCTGGGACCAGGCAGCTGAATTCCAGCCAGGGCAGGCAGAGAAGCAGAAACAATGGGCTCTTTCCTCTTGTATTCTACTTTATTTGGTAAAACTCAGAAACCAACAACCCATTTGCTTCCCCCACTCTCCTTGTCCCTGAAGGCAGCAGCTCCCCCAGAGAGCTCTGGGGTCTCCGTCGCCCCATGGCCTGGTGGTCACGGACTGAGCGAGGGAAGCTCTCAGAGGCAGCAGTGGGAAGGCAAAAGGGGGACCTGGCTTCAAAGACAATGAACCCCGCCCACCCCCCACCCCCAGGAAATCCAAATACAAAGATCCTAGAGAACAGGGAATGAGGGAGACCAACGGATCTTCCCTTCAGCCACAGAGCTACGAAAGAGGACAATTGGTCAAGACCAAGGCTTGGTGGTCCCCGGTGACAGGTGAAAACCCAGGCATGAAAGTATTGTCACCCCCAGCCCATTTCCATTATCTCTAGTGAGCTGGCGTTAGTTCCCAAAAATGCCCCATGCCCATGGAAGGCAGAGGGTGGCTCCTGGGGCTGTTGGACAGCTGGCTTGGGGAAAAGGGGTTCCCCCCTCCGCTAAACAAAGAAGGGGGTGGGGGAAGACTCCAGGTGCAAAACACGGAGAGAGGTTCTAGGAAGGGGGGATCCTGGCCAGATGGCTAATGGATCCGAGTCAGCTCCTCCACAACCTTGATCAGGTCATCTGCGGTGGCTTCTCGCTTCATCCCGCTGCCATCGTCATACTGGAACAAGGATGCTGGTCAGTAAGAAGAAACGCGGCACCCCCCCATGGGGAGACACGAGAACCCCCTCTTGTGGGACCAGGCGAGGGGGAGCCCCACTCTCCAATGAACCAAGGCGGGAAAGATTCAGGGGAAGCCGAGGAGACAGGGCTCAGTGAGCCTACGGCGTGGGGACAGGCAAGGGCGAGGGGCAGTTATAAGTGCCCAGAGCCTTACAGGGTCTGGGCTTGGTGGTCCTTAAGTCCCTCTCTGCTAAGCCCGGACAACTGCTTTTTCTCTAAGCCCCCATTTCCCAAAGGAGGACCAAAGGGTAAAAAGGGAGAGATGATCCCAGAGGGCATCGAACTCCCTCAAATAAAACTGGCCCATCTGCCATCGTGGCCCGAGGCTCACCTGTAAGTTAGCCACGACTTCCTGCATCTTGGGCCGGCTGATGTCCAGGAAACTTTCAATCAGATCACCATCAATGAAACCCGTAGCTGGCTCTGTCTTGCGTTCGGTATGAAACGATCTCCAGGTGCAAGCAAGAGTTAGGGAGCATGGGATCATTTGGAGAGAGACCTCCCACCAGACATCTGGGACCCCTCCCTGCCACAGCCGAGGAGCAGCTCCTCAGGGGCTGAGGGCTGACGGTTCCGGATGGACGTCTACGTCAAACCTCACGTCATGCGGGGGCAGTGGCTGGGGCTCACAGGAAGTCACTTACTGGCCCAAGGTTCTGTGACACCAGCTTTAGGCCCTGCCCCAGGGCCACGCTCCCCCCTTGTGGGTCCTCTCCACTCCTTTCCCAGAAGGTTCCAGAGCTTCCCTTCCTACAGAGACGACCCTGGGATTTCTAAGAGCACCTGCAATCTTAGGACACCTCCAGGGAGGCACCTGTCAGGGCCCTTCAGAAGCTGCCCCCTTCTTCCCGTCTCTTCAACTCCTGGGCCCACTCCAAGCGCCTCTTGGCCCAATTCCCGCCGGCAGCTTGTCCCCGGAGGACAGAGCTGTTCTCTCGGGCGTCTTGTCACTGGCCCTGCCCCTCTCGGCTGCCCAGGCCAGAGCTCCAGGCAGAGCAGGGTCAATGGTTCGGGAGGGCCCAGGCCTAACGGGAACTTCAGGAAGGATATAAAGAATGCTCGATCTTGCCGACGCTTTTGATGACTTTGTTGAGTCGGTTCTGCATGTCCAGGAGGAGATTGTACCAGCTCTCTGACAGGGAGGTCACCAGACCTGACAAGGCAGAAATAACAGGGAGCCAATGGCAGAGGTCCAAAAGCTCCCCAGGAACGGCCACTGACCCCAGCGTAGTCCAGGCCTTGGCCGGAAAGGTTCCCAGGGACCGGCACAAGGCCCAAGAGCGTCCGACTTACCGATCATGCCGTTGACTGTGCCGAAGAGCACGGAGCCCTGCGTGGGGGTGGAGGTCTCCCCGAGGTTCTGCATCACCAGGGAGCCGTGGCAGAAGACGTTGACAAACTCGCCCAGGTGGAAGAGCCCCACCTCCTGCAGGTGCTGCCGCTCCTCGTCCGTGGTGGCAGCACTGAAAGGCACAAGGAGCGGGCACTCGCTTCCCTCCCAGAGGCCCCCTGGAGGCTGAGGCGGCACACCAGGCTAGGCCGGGCACAGCTCGGGCCCTTGGGGGCACAGAACTCCAGAGGGCGGAAGCCTGGCTCCTGACTCCTGCGGGCCGGGCTCCTCACCTCCAGGGCAGCCCAAGAGGCCACAGCCGCCATCGCCAGCTTTCTTGTTGCCCCACAGAGGGGCTCCGAGCACAGAACCGAATCTCTCCACCTTGTCCCCCGCCCACTCCTCGGACAGGTCACTCACCTGTCCTTCTGACACACAAACAAGTTAAAAGCATTCTCGGCCCCCAGGAAGTTGTCATCATCTAAGATTTCGACGGCACTCATCCAGTTGGGGTTAAAGTCCCGGGCAATCTTGGAAAAAACAAAAGGTGGGGAAGAATCAGCAAGTCCCGGAGAGCACAGCCTGGCACTGTCCGTCCTGTGGCCAGAAGGCTGAGCAGTGGGCCTCAGCGCAGCCCCTAACCCCCTCCACATCCTGCACACGGGGCAAGCGGCTGCTACATTCTCCTCCTAGAGCATCCTCAAGTCCCAGAGTGGCCCAAGACTGCCGTCAACTCCACCACGGCCTGGAGGCTTTGAGCCGAGCAGGTCCCCACAGCCGCACCACAAAAACGAACCCTTCAGTCCGGCCATTGGCCACCTCTACCTCCAGCCCTGTTCCCGCTCATACCTCTGGCCCCTTTCCCCCCCTCCCTCCCGGCCCCGGCTCCCCCAGACTCGCTACCTCTTCAAAGTTGCCCTCCATGGGCTTGTAGGCCAGAAGCAGCACGGAGCGCATCAAGTCACCGACCAGAATGAAATCGCCCTTGGTCTTCAGGTACAAGGCCATGATGTTGTTGTAGTGATTGCACTCGGTCCTGAGCTCTTTCTCGGCAGTCCACTCATAAAGCCGCACCTTGGAAAGACAACATTCCCAGGACTAAGCGCGAAGGAGTTTCTCCTGGTGGCTCCCAGCTCTTCTGGGCTGTCAGGAAGGCCGCTCTCCAATGTTTTGGTGCCTGATGGGAAATGGACAGCAGCCTCTCCCCTGCCAAGCGCCTTCCCTCCCACACCCCGTCAGAACTCAGTCCCTTTCCCAGACTGAATCTCTAAGAGCAGAGTCGTGACTTCACTTCCTCTTTGTAACTGCCCACAGGACTCTGCACAACGCGGGATTCCACTCGGTGCCCCCTGACTAACAACCCCAGGTCTTGCCCTCCCAGGGGAGTACCCACATCTAGCGTTAGGGAAGACAATGAGCTCAGATGCCGCGTAGGGAGGTCTCACCGTGCTGTTGATGCTGGCTAAGAGCTTCCCGTTGAACTCCACCATGGAGTACACAGCACCTTTGACCTCCTTCTCAGCTACAGTCTGAAGTTTGCCTGGGAAAGAAGAGCGTGTCCTTCAGTCATCACCGACTGCCCGCTCTCCGTGATGTTCCTGCCCCACCACTGCCACCCTCTCCTCTTCCGGGTTCTTCTTCCGCCCAGCTCTCTGGCCTGAAGCAGGTCCTGTACCCGAGGGGGGCCCCAGAGATACCACACAAAGACAAAGGCCCCGGGCCCTGCCCTCAGGGGGCTTCCCAAGCAGCCTGGGACACAGTATGGGTGCCCCCAACGACACCATCAGAGCAGAAAGGCTAAAGGCATGAGAAGCTGCGATAGCCCAGGTCTCCCCCACATGATTCGTCTAGGACACAAAGCGAGGCTCCCCCGCCCACTTCCTCCTGAGAGGAGCTGATGGGACCAGCATCGCTCCCACCTCCCGGGAAGTCTGATCCTGCTGTGTCCAGGGACGGATCTCTGGCAGGGACTAAGCAGTCTGGCAAGGTTCTGTGGGTCCTCCGCAGGCAGCAACAGACCAGTGCTCAGGAGCATGGCCCCCGAGGTCACGACCTCCCACCCGACCCGGGGAAGATGTCCAAAGACGGACTGAACCGCTTTTAAGGGCCTTGCAATTCTAAGACCGGACTCTAGAGCAAGGTTCCAGTGACAAACGTGCTTCCCATTTTATGGACGGAGAAAGCTGAGGGACAGCGATGGCACACAAATACCAGCACTTAGGAACAATTCAGGAGACTCCAACATCAAGGGGAAAAATGTCCGGCTTTCCCAACTTCTAGTTCCTTCCTGGCCCCAACCTTGCTCCCACATTCTCTCCCAATCCTGCCCCCCCCCCCACAAAACCCCAAGAGCCAGAAGCAGCAGAGCTGCACAGGGAGAGCCCCTCGTGCCCTGGGGGCCCACTTCAGCCCTTCAGAAGCAGGACGCCGCCCTTTCAGGGCCGCAGACGCGGCACTCACCGTCCGAGTACTGGAACACGACAATGCGACCCTGCTTGGGCTCAGCCTCTTCGGGATACACCATGGCAGTGCCCACGATGAAGTAGGTGTTGGGATCTTTGCCAAGCTTGCAGGAGACCAGGCTGAGAGCATACTCGTTCTGGAGGAACTGGTGGGCATGGAGCACTAGGAAAGGAGACATGTTCCCCTTACCTCAGGGCCCGCGTGCTCCTCTGACTGACGCATGACCCACGGTCCCCAGACTGCGCCTTTGTGCCGCCCCTCCCGGGTCTCCTCTGCAAGCAGCCCCCAGCTGGCCAGAGAAGCTGAGGAAGGAGCGGGCATCTCCCCTGGTTTCCGCGGCCTGCCTGTCCTGACTCGGGCCGAGCGGCCCCTCCCCCCAGTGCTCGATGCTCGGGCCCCACCTTCAAAGGTGTGCTGATCGATGATGAGCAGGTTGTGCACCTCGACTTCTTCTCCAAAGGACGTCTCGTGAGGGGCCGTGCTGCTGGAGAACAGCTTGCTGGAACTGACGCTGCTGGACAAGGCCTAGGGGCCAAGGAGATCTGGGTTAGGCCTTGTCTTCCCGCCCCCTGACCCCAGACAGGGGAGCCAAGCCAAGGAGAAAAGCACGGGGCAGCCCCGTCCCCCAAGTCCAGGGGAGAGGGAGGGGACAAGGAGGCAGCGCGCAAGGGCTCTGCACCCGGGAACTGACCTGAGTGCTGGCACTGGGCCGCAGGGCCGTCGTCCCTCCGCTGGCGTCCTGCACCTCAATCCGGCTGGAGAGGACCCCAAAGCACTGGGACACTTCCTGGTAGCAAATCTTTCTGTTTGGAGGTGTTTTAAGGAGAACAAAAACAGAAAAGGTCTGGCAAAGATGGCCGGCGGGAAGAGCAGAGAGGCTGCTCGCGAGCCCTGGGGCGGGCGGGCGGCTCACCTTGGAGACTCGTACAGGGGCACCGTGCGGATGTGCAGCTTCTGAATTTCGTCGATGGTACCGATGGTGAGGGTGCTGTTGTTGGCCAAGGCCAGGCTGGAGGGAAGGAGCTTGTTTAAAAGGAAGCCCCGGGCCCCGCCCCCCCGCCGAGCCCTCGCGTCTGCGCTCACCTGTCGGGGTAGCCGTCCGAGTTGAGGGGACACATGTAGTTGACCTCCTTGAGGTTGACGTTGGAGAAGACTAGCTTGTGGTTGCTGCTGTAGATGACGGTGGGGCGGTCGGAGCACGCGAAGACGTTGGTGGTGGAGAGGGAGCGGAACGTCCTCAGGACCGTGGGCTGCGTCCCAAGAGTCACCTTCTTCCGGTCGCTCAACAAGCCTGAGGACAAAACGGCATCAGCCCAGGCCCCGGCAACCAAGGCCTCCGGCTCCGACGTCCATTAAGCTACTGGCCGAGCTCCACGGCAAGGGGCCGGGAAGGAGCAGGTAGGGCGATTCCCCCTCGTCCCCCCTCCCACTGACCTGTCTCGATGCTGAGCCCGAAGTAGAAGAGGGCGCCGTCTCCCAGAGCGCAGAGAAGGTAGTGGCTGCTCTCAAAGGTGGTCATCAGGATGGACCGAGGGATGATCTCTGCCACACACAAGGGGAGAGGGCGCTGTCAGGCAACCCCGGAAACCCGCCCGGACCCAGGCCCCTCGCGGCGGCTCCCTACCTCCCCCGAGCATCTCCTTGTGCAGCAGCTCGAACGAGGGAAGCTTCAGGATGCGGGCCGAGATGTCGGTCCAGAGGCCGATGGCACAGAGGGGGGACATGCCGTTGCTGTCCCCCAGCGGAGTGATGTCCAAGCAGGCCACCTCGTGCTCCATCTCTGTATGGCTGAGGAGCAGAGGAGGACGTCGGAAGGCGTCAGGGCCTCATCCGAGGCCCCGGATTGGGGGGGTTGGGGAGGGAAGCCACACGGGTACCTTATCTGCCGGAGCTCCTGAGGATGAATCTGCAGATAGTAGAGGGCCCTGCCCACGGCCACCACCACCTGGCTGCTGTTACACGATGCCACGCTGATGTTCTTGCCCTGCGGCTCCTTCCACTCGCTCACTAAGGCCTTGGGCTCCTGGCTCACGAGCCGGACAGAGGCAGAGGTGATCTAGACAGAAGCGGAGGAGAGAGCCCTGAGGCGCGGCCCAGACGAGGCTGGAGGCCGGGCAAGTGCTCAAAGGCGGGCCCTCCTCCTCCAGCAAGGGGTCACCACGGTGAGAAAAATCGTGCAGGAGAAAGATTTAAATTGGATTTTTGGGCAGCTAAATATAAAGGAATTCTATGACCTCATGAAATGCAAGGGATATTGGAGTTCTGTCTTCCACCTCCACTCTCTAATCCATAAAAATATCAGTAACAGGTCGCTAACCCTGAAAGATTCAAAAAAAGGACCCGCAGAAAAATACGTAGAGCGGCTCTTTGTGTGGTAGCAAGAAATGGAAAATAGTGGGGATGCCCGAACAGGCTGAATGTGACGCAGTACTGTTGGGCTGAACAGATTCCAGAAAATGCCTGGAAACTCTGATTCAAAGCAAAATGAGCAGAACATTGTACACCACTGACATCCACTCTGTGCGACGATCAGCTGCGAAGGCCTGAGCTAGTCTCCACAATACAACGATTCAGGACTCGAGGAAAAATGCCAGCCACCCCAGAGAAAAACCGACGGAGTCCGAAGGAAGATCAAAGCATATGATTTTTTACTTTCTGTATTTTTCCCCATTGGGTCCGTCTTCTTTCGCAACATGACTAATATGATAATTTGTTCTACGTGACTAAACGTGTATAAACAATGTCAAGTTGCTTCCCATCTCTGGAATGGGAGAGGCAAGGGAGAAAGAGAATTTGCACCTCATTTAAAAAAAATGAATGCATAAGATTGTCTTTATATATAACTGGGGATTTTAATGATAATCTTTAATTAGCTTTTGTATTTCCTCTTATCCTCTCAGCAGCTACACAAGAGAGCTGTGGAAGGTATTCCTCTGCTCTGATACAATGAGGGCCACATGCTTTGCTGCGGGACAGAGCACTCCCAGACCCCTCCTGCTCCACGGACTCTTCCCTATCGGCGATGCCCAAGTGCCCACCCAGCACCTGCTCCGACACTTCCAGCTACAGGGAACAACCTCACAAACAACCCATCTCATTTGGAGTCCCCCATTTCTCTCGATAGTCTCAGTGCCCCGTTGCAAACGCTCCGCAGTTCTTCAATCTCATTAAAGAGAGCTCGAAATACATCTGATGCAGCAAAGCGACACAAGTGCAGTAGGAAAGATGATGCGCTCTTTGGCCAGGCTAAGACCAGCACGAGCGGAAGGAGAATGGTAAAGGACTGGGCCCAGCAAGGACCTGGCCTCCCCACTCAGGAGGCCCCTTCCACTTCTCCCAGCAAGAGGGAGAGAAATGACCAGCACGTCACAGGTTTTATCAACTGACGTGTCCTCATGACAACTCCAAGAGGGAGGAGCTGTGATCAGCTTAGTTAAAGCTGAGGAAATGGAGGCAGACGGAGGCTAAGTGAGTTCCCAGGACTACCCTGCGGGTACCTCACTGCTTGCTCTGACTCAGGTCTTGAGGCCCAAAGTGCTGCTCCTGAGTCTCCAGCTGCCTCCACCTCCACTGAGTTGAAACATTAATGTGGAAAGGCCTGGAGGCCAGGACCAGAATAACCAGACACGCGCAAGAGCAACCCATTTACTCTGTGTACCGATCAAGCTGATGAACCGTGGAGAAGATGGGTGTGGGGGGTCACACCAAAGTGCCTGGGGCAAATCCTACAGTCGGTACCACTGCTCTTGGGATACAGACTGGAAAACCTTCAGGGGAAGAAAAAGTGACTCATTTCCTGGGTGGGCCAGAAGCTGGACAACCCCCCCCCCCAGGTAAGCCGAGGAAATTCACAATTAGCATCACAAGACGGCCAATGGTAGGCCCTAACTGACAAAACCCTCTGCAGAAGCTGAATCCTCTCCAGACTGGCGGTGAGGCAGTTACCTGGATCAGCTGTTGATGGGCCACATTCCCACAGAAGAAAGTCTGCTGGTCATCCACAAACCCGGTGAGCTCCGTTTCCTCCACCTCCTCTCCATTCAACATCAGAACTCTGCCAACAGACGGAGAGCCCGCATCGATCCAAAGCCCTCTCTGAGAGGCAGGGTCCCCCCTCCTCCCCAGGGACCACGCTTACCTCGTCTGACCCACAAAGGACAGCACCAAGGTGTCATCGGTTTCTCGGCCAGAGTCAGACCTGAGAGGCCATAAGCCTAGGAGGAGGAGGAAGATCAGGCTCTATCAGTAGGCTGTCCCAAAACCTAGCCCCGGGCTCTGGGAAGCCTGTGTCCCCCCCTGAACTCCCACACTCCCCATTTGGCTTCAAGCCGACTTCACAGCGTCCATCTCCCGGTCTCAGGGGAAGGGACACCTGCTCCCTGGGACCCCCGCCGGGTGCAGCCTCCAGCCAGGAGGCTTGTCTTTGGGCCATTCCCGACCACTCTGGGAAATCCCACCTGGCAGGATCTTCTCCTGACGCACACATTACAGGGGGTTCCCCTAACTTCTACTCATTGTGCGCCAGGCAAACCAGAATCCTTTCTCTTCTCCGGGAAAATCTCAAATACTTGAAGACAATTCCCAAGTCCGCTCCACGTGGCAGAGTCCCGAGGCCCTGCCCACTCCGTGCCCGTCCCCCGAGGCACAGGACACTGTACCTTTGATACCAGGCAGGTCGATGCTGGCGTGCTCGTGGATTCCGATCCCGTTCCGGATGATACGCAAGGAGCCTTCCTTAAAAGCTCCAGAACACGTGACCAGCTGGACACAGACACACACAAAGACGGTCACTGAGACCTTCAGGAACGCCCATCAAAATCACAACTAGCCGTTGTGCCAAGGGGCGAGCAACATGACAAGCTCACCCCTGTGAAGGAGACCATCAAAGGCCTGGAGGGCACGGCCCCCTGGGAGCATCCCAAGAGGTGAGATCACAGTAACTTTGAAAGGTTTTGCAGAAAAGAAAGGCTCCATTTAGGCCAAAATGTTTATTTGCAGCAGTGTTCCTCATCACAGTATATTGCTGGGCCACAGGAAATGCCGACCACGATGATAAATACAGAAAGGCATCCAAGTGCCTAGGAAGTGATCGAAGGTGAGCAGAGCCAGGAAGCCAACACCCACCCAAGGACTCAAACGGGGAACAATGATGGAGAGACTGCGGCGAGGAAGACCAAGCAAACCACCTGTGCTTGTGAGAGATGGCGGTCTACCTAGGCATGCTACGCTGGGGGGGAGCAGTAGGCAGGCAAACTTCAGGCTCTCCAGATTTCCCCCAAACAGGACAAAGAGACTGGTGAAAGGTCTTGGGACAGAATGAGGGTACTCTGGATACAACCCAAGAAAGCCCAGAATTAACCCACAAAGAGTGTAGACACCTTGGGCTAGCTCCTCTCAAACACCAAGCGGGACCCCCGGGGTGGGGCTGGAGCCTCGGAGACTGTGGGGAGTCAGGGGCCTGAGTCTGGGAAGATTGAAGGAACTTTAGCTGATCAGAAACACCAGGCCAGGCCATGCTGTAGGGCCTCAGCCCTAGACGAGAAAGAGCCAGCACACCGGGAGTGCGGAAGCAGGGGGACCTAAACTTGCAGGAGGGGGGAGCTCTTGGTTTGGGATCTTAGGTCAGAGGAAGAGCTGAAGTGAAGCTAGAAGCATATCCCCTCACCCCACAATTATACTTCTCATTAAGAAAAAAATAAAAATGAACCGGCAAAGAAGAACCCAACTTGGGAAACCTACTGGGAATAGGGAAAACCAGGCTTTATTTTCAGAAGAAGACACTGAAGTTTAAAAAAAAAAAAAAAAAAAGCTTCTTCTACCCCAAAGAGTAACATTAAATGGCTCCTTGCCCAGAGAAGAGGCATTGAGGAAAAACTAAAAAACAAAATAAAATAGAAACCACCTGAGAAAAACAAGATTATGAAAAAAAATTAACAACTAGAAAAGGTGATACAAAGTCTAAAGATGAAAACAACTCCTTGAAAATTAGAACTGGACCAGGGAAAACCAGCAAAGCTATAAGAGACCAAGACATAACAAACAAACCAATATGAAGAATGAAGGAATAGAACAGAATGTGAAAACAACAGATCTGGAGAATAATCAAGGAGAAAATATAAGAATAAATTAACTACCTGAAAGCTACGAGCAAAAAAAGAACCTCAACACAGAAATGCAAGAAATAATCCATGATCCTAGCTGTGTGACCCTAGACAAGTCACTAAAACCCAATTTCTCAGCCAAGAAAGAAAGAATCCATGAAAATTGTCCTGGAGTGGTATAACGTAAGGGAAGAGTAGAAATAGAAAAAAATCCACCCATCACCACCTCAGAAATCATTTATGGGGAAAATATAGGAATATTATTGCCAAAATTCAAAAACCCCAGGTCAAAAAGGAAAAATCTGCAACAAGAAAAAAAAAAAAACAATTCAAATAACACTGGAGTGACAATGAGAACTGTACAGGACTTAGCAGCAGCGAAAATAAAAGGTCACAGGTCCTGGAGTCATATCTACCGGTAATCAAAAGAACAAGGTCTGTGGCCAAAAATATATTCAGCAAAATTATCCGTAATAACTTGAAAGGAAAAAAAAAAAAAAAAAAAAAAAAAAAGGACATTCAACAAACTTGCAGATTTTCAGGTCTTTCAACCAAATCTGGACTAAAAAAAAAAGTTAACAAATAAGAGCTGATATCAAAGATCCATTTCAAGGCACTCAACATGGACAAATCGTTTATGTGATTGCCATCAGCAAGTGGACAGCTCAAAGGAAAGACTGGGGAAGAGTTGAGTAGACTCTAAAAAGCAAAACCAACTAGGAAAAGGTAAAAATTGCATTATGTTGGACAAATGAGGTGCAAATAGACTCTGAGGCATTAGAGGGGAGGAGGGCCCATTCATGTTGGGAGTGGCATCACATGCCTATCAAGAAGGTTCCAGCACTCTCTAAAATCTATAAAGAAATAAGGGGGGAGGGACGGGTGGCCGCAAAGCATGCAGGGAGAAGATAAGGGAGAGCTCCATGGGCGGTTAAGTTAAGGCAGGTTAAGAAGCAGAACCATAGCAGAAGTTAGCAGGGATAGGAAAGAAGAGTTAAGTCAAACTTAAAAGATTCAATCCAGAGCGAAATCTCAATTATATGTCAGTGATACTAATATTAGATACATGTTTACATGTGGCTTAATGTGCATAGTATATATGTTGTACACGTACATATAAATGCATTATGTCTATGGACGTGTGTATTATAGATGTGTCTATGTGTGAGTGGGTCTGGATGGGTGTTGAATGTGTATTTGTATGTGTGTATATATGCCTTATGTATCTCCTCTTGAATTGTTAATTTGTCATATATGTTGTATAAAACAAATACACACACACACACACACACACACACACACACACACACACACACACACACACACACACACACACACAGTTTTGCTGAGGCAAATGGAGTTAAGTGACTTGCCCAGGGTCACATAGCCAAGAAGTCTGTTGCCAGATTTGAACTCAGGGCTGGCGCTCTATCCACTACACCAACTAGTTGTCCCTTGTTATACATTTTGAATACTTCCTGATGTTCTGCTGGGCACTTGACAATGTTCTGTTTTCTGTTTTGTTTTTTTCTGTTTTTTTAAAAATAAATTTAAAAAAGCCACTGTGATTGACATGAGATCTTTTTGGATATATTCCTTGGTCTGACTGCATTTCATTTCTCTTTTCCCTCATTTAAAGTTTTTGCTTAAGAGGAAATTCAAGGGGGAAAATGTAGTCAATGTAAAAATGAAAGCTAACAATAAAAATCTATTAAGAAAAAAAAAAAAAATTCTAGTGCTTCATCAGCCTTACCTGGCCCTGGCCCTGTCTCTCCAGATCCACCACGCACATGTCCACAATGGGACCCAAATTGGTAAAGGTTTCCATGGCCACAACATAAGAGCCTTGCTCGTTGCTGTCTACATTGAGCTGAAAGTAAACAAACATGTTACTGTTTAATGGCCCACCAGAGCCAGCCCCTGTACTCAAGCTTCAAGAAGCACCGAGCCTCTGATCTGTCCTTGCCTCTTGGAATCTACCTATGGACTGACACCACTGAGACGGGGAGGATGAAGAAGTCTTATCAAGTCTGAAATTTTACTGAATTCTCACTGGTCCCATTGGTTTCTCTTTGTGAGAAGCAGCATCGAGGAGGCAAAGTGAGGATGAGGAGAGGTCAAGGAACAAGAAGGAGGAAGAGGGCTTCTTACCTTTACAAGCTGAGAGTCGCCAAGGCGGGAGCCAACAAACACGACCCCGTTGTCCAGGTACGTCAAGCATTCGGCAATGGAGGTCTAAGAGGAAATTCGACTTGAAGGAGATGCTGTGTGGGAGTGACTGCGGTCTCCCCCACCCTCCAAATGAATATGTGCCAGGGCAGCCCTGGGAGGACCAAGACCACGTCAAAGTGAATTAGAAGGTAACTTGGTTTTCCAATTTCATTGGATTCCCAGGTCCTCTAAAACCGAGGTTTCAAAATTGCTGAAGTCTGTGATTCCCCACTTATAAAGTCCATAGTTTATCTTTTGGGTGCTACCATCAAACTGCTGTCCAGCTGCTACAATCCCTTTCCACCAGTCAGCCCTCCACAGCAACATGCCCAAAGTTCCCATACCTCCTGCAATAAATACAGACTTCCACTTCCAGGAATCTCCTCCAGCATGAGGACTATGGGATTTTCCCGGTGTTTTCAACACACACCCACACCCACACACACACACCCCATTTCTTGCTCATCACTCATCTTTATGCAATAAGGCTCACTGATCTGAGATTTTCTTAAATGCCAAAATTCACTTTCCAATGGAACAACTCAGAGGTTGTTGCTGATGGATAGGGAGGCTACGGACAAAGAGATGCCCGGCAGGGACTGCCCCTCTAACACGCTGAGCACAGAAACTCCAAAGAGCTAGGACGAGCATCACCTCTCCAAGAAGCTCCACACGAAGATCCTTAAGGGTCACTGTGCCGTCCATCTGCTCCTCTTTCTCCAGTAGCAGCATGAAGAGCCGACCTTCCATGTCTCCGAGCAGGTAACGGGAACCATTTGGATCTACTCGATTGTGGCACACAATTGTGCTTTGCTGCCCCCACAGAAGGAAAAGTAATCAGGAAAACAGCTTCTGTCTCATCCCAGGGAGTAAGCCCCAGGAGACTGCTCCCTTAACTAGGTAGCCCTCACCATTTTATCAGAAGAAACCAAGAAAGCCCCAGGATGCCTTTGGCTGACAACACGGACCTGGGTGCCTGGAAACGCATGTGAGATAAAGGAATGGACTATGAACAGTGTTACACACGGAGATCCCTCTGTGACTTCTGAGACACAGAAAGAGGGGAGGGGCGGTTATTTTCTTCATGGCAGACACAACTGAAAGCAGTTCTCGAAGTGTTCACATTGAGTGAATAGAGCAGAGCTTTTATTTCACTGACCAAAAATGAAGAAAACTGGCATTTTTTTTCCTTCTATACTGAATCTAGAGTTTTCTTTATTCGAAAAAGCAACACAAAACTTTGATCTTTCTTTCTGTATGAGTTTCAAGGATATTAACTTCTATTCAATACATTTGGCTATTTTATGAAAGAAATGTTACTGTGACTGAGTGAAAACTGTTTTTTACATGTACACCTGGCCCGTCACTACCAGGTAAAGGTTTTCAAGGGCAGGTTAGCCTGACGTATCTCGAGAGCCTTCTAAAAGTATCTGTAGTGGAAAACAAGGGCTGTCTAGGCCCTAATCTCAGAGCAGCAGAAAGGAAAGGCCATTGGAAAAAGGAAAAGGAAGCAGGAAGCATGGATCTCACCTTAATGATGGGAGGGGCAATGGCCAGGTACTTATCGCCATTGTGATAGGTGATGGATTCTTGGCCAATAATGATTGCACCTCCAAAAGGTTCTGGGACTGCAAAAGATTGAGGAAGAAGTTTTAGAAAAGGCTCAGGTTTTCCGGGATCAAGGATTAGCACCCCCCCCATTTAAAGAAAGTACAAGAGGGGATTTCCCTGGGGTGCACCTCTTAGGACAATCTCAGCAGGGAAACCTCTCTCTCCTTGGGGCTTCTCTAGGAAAGCACTAAAGAAGCCAGAAGGAGAGAGTGGGTGAGGGCAAGAACTCTTCTTGAATAGCCGCTCCTGAGCGATAGCAGTTTTGAAACCTTTTTCCCTAGTGGTTCCATTCTGCCCTACTCCTGATTCAATCCTCCCTGGGAACCAACATCAGGAAGCGGTAATGTGCTGGAGTAGGGGACGCTAACGGTGCTTCCGGCTCTAACTCCAGGAAACTTCCTCTCCTCTGGGAGGCAGCAGGCCCGAAGCAGGAGTACAGCCCGACCTCAAATGACTATAGAGCTGCAAAAATGTGTTCAGTGTAACAAAGTTACAGGAGGCAGCAGATCCATACAAACCACCACCATTCCTGTTAAAAATGGACAGTCAGCAAACACTCCAGCAGGATTCTGTGACTGGAGCAGAGTCGGTTATAGAGTAAACAGTTAACGGTGTGACTGCAAAATGGCGTTATTTTGGGCGAGCCCATGCAGAGAAGGCCAATGATGGAGCCTTATCCGGACAAGATCTAGACCTGACCGGACCTTCTAGACCGGGCTCTCTCCCCACCTCCAGCTACGTGACCTTGGTACGGGTGCCTTAAGCTTCCCCATCTCTACAACAAAGGAACATCTAAGCTCCGTTCCCTTCCAGTTCTAAAAGTCGATGACACATAACTTTTCAAATGATTTCCATAAAACACCCAGGAAAATCAGCCCCACAGACGAGATGAAAGATGGGAAGGAAGGGGTGGCCCTGGAAGGAACAAGAAGATAATGTTCTAACGCACTCAAATCTATCTACACACATAAGACAATTCCCAACTTTTTGAGCGGCCCAGAGCTGACTTCATCTGATGTGGAGCCCTTCCCTCCCAGGGCGGCTCAACCACTTCTCTGTAACTGCCACTCATGGGCCCCGGGTCTCACAGAGCCAAGGCCAAAGCCTCGAGTTTCTGGATTCTCAGACCGGCCTTCTCTCCCGAGGCTTTGGTGCCTCTCTACTAATAACTCCACAGAAGAGAGTGCTTAGAGCCAAGGATGACAGGTTCCTTCGTTATCACTCTCATCTATTAGAAAGGGGAAGTGATTAGCCTGTGGTCACACGGCTACGAGGCTCAGACTGAAAATCTAGAGCTGATCTTAACTCCAGGCCATGCTCTTTTCCCTACACTTGCAGAGGAGAATTGGGGAAAAAAAACAAAAACACAAACTGGGAATGATGATAAGTGCTATATCATATACCTGTTTCCAGTGACACCATAAAGGGCAAAGGCAAGTGAGGGACAAGATCAAGCAAAATGACAGACGCAACAAGGAGAAAGCAGATTTCCTTAAAGCCACAAATCTAACCAACCTGCAATCACCATTGAAGCTTCCGCCTCCACATTTTCCTGCTTCCAAGGGCCTTTATTGAATTCCTTCTCTCGAAGAGATACTTCATAGGTCTTGACATGCCGTCCCTGGGGGTCCTGGCCTCAGGAAAAGGGGAACGTTAAGCACGGGGAAGAAGGGGATCGGCGCCAGTCAGCAGCAAGAAATGGGACGATGCCCCTGGCTGAGGACGTAGGGTGCATCGGGGTCCCTGCTAGGGGCTCTGGGAGAGTCAGGGCTGACCCCCACACAGCAGCAATCAACAAGAATTCACCAAGTCCCCTCAGGCAGGGCCTTGCTGAAAATAACACCAAGTAAATCCACAATCTCTACTCAACAGCCTCCACGCGACAGATGGTGGGAACAGGACAATTTTGATGGAACATTCTGTTGGGTGACGGTGTTCACAGCACGCAGAAGTGAATCCCAGACCTTGACCTGAATCAATCCCCACCTGGTGTGTGCCAGTAGCAACCTGCTCTCCCCTCTCAGGCTTCCTCTGCCAGTCAGCCTGGGGAGGAACAGGGACCATACAACGGTGCCCCTGACCTCCAGGCCGCAAGGTGACTGGCTGCCCCTGGGGAGCTCAGCCCAGTAGGAGGCAGCTTTCAGGAAGGAGCAAGAGGGCTGTGCCCCGAGGCCTCTTCCTCTAATTCATGCATCCCATGAATTTAAGGATGAGCCTTCCTTTCTCACAGAGGGTAGCACTTATACTTCAAGGCCTTTAGTGTCAAAAGGGGCCAATTCTCAATCCAATGGAAATACCTTTAACACAAGACACGGTAAGCAGGACTCCACGATGGCTCCAGCCTGTTCTGGAAGTGACTATCTGGGACAGAAAGGCCTGTCTCTGGGGGGGCGCCAAGAGCCTCCCAGAGCAGTCTGAACTAATGATCGCTACCTACTCAGTGACAACCAAACTCCAAGAGCCTGACTCTCAGAAAGGTGGAGGAAGAAGAGAAGAACAGACTCGTAGTTTCTAAGAACTAATCCAATATGAATATATCCAGAATTTTAGGCAAGTTTTCCTACTCCAGTTCACCTTTATTCCAACCAGTTACCAAGTCCACAGAGATCTATGGCTCTGCTGAAGATAAAGGGACATAGAGGCTCACAAGCCAAAGCAGGATCTTCACACACATGATCCTCCCCAAATATCCACATATCCGAGTTATGTCCCACCTACCCAGACCAGAAATACTCCAGAAATGACTTGTGCAGTCAGGACCAGGAAAGCGGTCTGCTGCTCGGCCTGTCTCACGGCAACCTCCAGCGGCCAACCCCGAGTCCCCCACCTGTCCCAGCCCAAAGGACAAATCTGAAAAACGGACGATGGCCTTTTAAGTGAAATCTCACAGAAGGAAAACAATGCGCTGGATGGGAACGCTGTCCCAGCTGACCTCCCTTTCCTTTCAAAGCAATCCTGCAGATCAGCTCTTAAGAGTCAAGCCTTACTGAGCTACAAACATACTCTGCAAAGTTCTTCAGAGAACGAAGCCAGAAGCGAGGTACCTTATGTCCTTTCCAGAGGGTAGCCCCCAAAGCTCTCCCCACAAAGCCCCTTTCAAGTCCATGGCATGATTAGCTTCCCAGGCAGGACCCAAGAATCTCATCCTATCAGTAAGCGGTCCCTTCCAGACCTGTTTCTCCCTAAACCTCCCGGTCATTACCTGGTAGACAAAGCAGATGGTGGGGGCCTGGCAACCATAGAGGAACTTGACATCGATGACCTGGAGCTCCTCCAGACGAATGTTGAAGGCTTTCAATTCTTTGTTGTCCCGGTCCAGGGGGATAACCTTAAAGAGGCCATCGTAAAGGCGCAGGCCGATCATCCGGCACTCGGGGTCGATGATGCCGATGATCCCAGTCTCGGAAGGACGACCGATGCGATCCTAGAAAGGAAGAGGGAGTGATGGACCTTAGCAGAGGGCAGCACTCCCTGTGGCCACAGCTGCAGAACAGTAGCAAACTGGGGCTCCCCACTGGGAGGATTGGGCCTGGAGGCCCAGGGTCTTTTACTTAGGTCCACTTCTAGCAAAAGCTCAACTCTTTAATACAAGAGTTGAGATTCACTGACATGAGCTCCTCAATCTTCAGATGCTCAAGGGCACGGGAAGGAAATGAAGGAAGACAAGCTCTCCTTTCCACAGAGAGTGTCCTCCAGGGTGGTCTCGAAGTTTCTACGACCTTAGAGGACCTTTTCCAGTTCAACTCCCTCTAGTCCAGGTTCAGCAATCCCCATTTCACAGTTAAGTTCTTCTCGAACAGATAAGCAGCCCTGATTTTAGACGCGCGTCCCCGGGCACCTGTGACTTCCCCTCACCTGGACGTTGCCATGAGCTCGGGTGATGATGTCGATGCTCTCCCCACTCTGCTTATACTCCAGGATGCAGGCGTTGTATTTGGCCGTCAAGATAAAGAGCAGGTCCTTGCTCTCTCCCTAGAAACCAAGCGCATCATTAGCAGAGTTTCTTGGGAGGGGAGGGGGAGATAATTGAGGGGGAAGGAGCAGACTCCAGCTCCTCTCCCTGAGTCACCCTCTGGCCCGCTCTCTTGCTCAGCCTTCTGCTCTTCCCGCAGCACGCTGCCTCCCTTGGGCACGCTCCTCACACGGCACCTATTTGTCCTACCTCTCCTACCAATTTATAAACTCCCATAACTGTGTTGCCCCCAGTTTCCGTACAACGAGTGTTCACATGGGGGCTGCCCAGCTTGATTTTCCCCTCAGGCCCCCACAGCTCTGGCAGCTTTCTCCAATACCGGCTACTCCCTTTCCCACACCTCCCATTTTACAAACAGCTAGTCCTTGCTTCCCACTTCCACTTCCAGACCCTTTCTCAGAAATTGTGACTTATGTTTGCTTGCTTTTTGTTTTCTTTTTCATTTTTTCCCCCTTTTGAGCTGATTGTTCTTGTGCAGCATGATAAGTGTGGAGAATTGCACGTGTTTAACATATATTGGATTACTTGCTGTCTGGGAGGGTAAAGTGAGGAGAAAAATTTGGAACACAAGGTTTTGCAAGGGCAAATGTTGGAAACTATCTTTGCATGAATTTTGAAAATAAAAAGCTATTATTAAAAAAAAAAAAAAAAAAAAGAAATTGTAACTTAAATCATCCAACCATATTACATTAGTCACGAATCTGCTGCTGTCACATGGCAATCTCCAAGGACTATCCACCTTTTCCCAATATTTTTGGCATCTGATATTCAGTGTTCCCCCTCAAACCCTTCCCCTGCCACCATCCTTGTTAGGGCCAGCATTCACAATGACAATCCTTCTAGTGCTCTCTCCTGACAGTGACTTACCAATGAATTCCTACAAATTCTAGGCCAATAGACTTCAGTTACTCACTGGGTGGTACCTCAGCTCCACCATTAGGCTCCTGAATTCTGAAATTCAATTCCCTAAGTAAATATCTCTTATTCCCCTCCTTCACTTTCTTCCTCTTCCCATACCCGTTTTTCATCCTTGCTATGATCTTCATTTCCTTGATTCCTCTCTGTTCTCCTGAGTCATCAATCCTGTTTCAGCTTTCCTCCTTTCTTGTGCAAGGTTTGGCCCCATATTCAGCCATTTCAATATTGCCCCCTCTCCCACTTAGGAATCCCTTGTCCCCTTTGATCTTTCCCTATTTCTCAAGGTGGCTCCTACCATTCATCTCTGCCCTTAAGCAAAAATAACCTCACAACCCTTAACTATACATCGAGGCTTGACGTTGCCCTCTGAGATGCCTGCGACCACACTTTCCTTCTCCTCCTCCTGATGCTCCAAACCTTGCCAAGGCACAATCTACACGCACTGCTCCTTCCCTGCAGCCTTGGAGGCAGAGGAGATCCTCTCCCAGACCGAGCCTCTTCAGCTGGGCCTCCTTCCGCTCCCCTTGCCAAGCCCTATCAATCCCCCTCTCAAACTTGCAGCATCTTTCTGTCTGCTGCTCCTTTTTAAAAAGGAGAGATACAAACTGTGCATGCCCTTTGACCCAGCAGTGTTGCTACTGGGCCTATATCCCAAAGCGATCTTGAGGAAGGGAAAGGGACCCATATGTGCAAGAATGTCTGTGGCAGCCCTTTTTGTAGTGGCTAGAAACTGGAAACTAAGTGGATGCCCATCCATTGGAGAATGGCTGAATAAATTGCGGTGTATGAATGTTATGGAATATTACTGTTCTATAACAAATGACCAGCAGGATGATTTCAGAAAGGCCTGGAGAGACTGACAGGAACTGATGCTGAGGGAAATGAGCAGGACCAGAAGATCGTTGTACACTTCAACGACAATACTATATGATGATCAATTCTGATGGGCGTGGCCCTCTTCAACAATGAGATGAACCAAATCAGTTCCAATAGAGCAGTAACGAAGTGAACCCACTACACCCAGGAAAAGAACTCTGGGAGATGACTATGAACCACTACATAGAAGTCCCAATCCCTCTATTTTTGTCTGCCTGCATTTTGGATTTCCTTCACAGACTAATTGCACACTGTTTCAAAGTCCAATTCTTTTTATACAGCAAAATAACTGTATGGACATGTATACATATATTGTATTTAATTTACACTTTAACATATTTAACATGTATTGGTCAACCTGCCATCTGGGGGGGAGGGGAGAGAAGGAAGGGAAAAGTTGGAACAAAAGGTTTGGCAAGTGTCAATGCTGTAAAATTACCCATGCATATATCTGGTAAATAAAAACTATTTTAAAAATATTTTTAAAAAAATGTTTAAAAAAATAAAAAGAAAAAATAAAAAGAAAAATTTAAAAAAAGAAAAGAAAAAAAAAAACAAAACAAAATAAATTAAATAAAAATAAATAAATAAATAAATAAATAAAATAAAATAAAATAAAATAAAGGAGATATATGTGTTCTAGGATCCTAGTCAGCAAATGGATGCAGACCTCCCCATCCTTAAAAAAAGTCCCAGGAAGCCCACTAACCCTTTACACACCATGTTCTTTCTGGTTCTTCAGCTCGTCGTGCAGCTGTCCAGCCTCAGCTTATTCCATGTATAGCTTGACTTCCAGTCCTACCACGGGCCTAGCATCTTCTTCACCAAGTTGCCACCCTCTCTCCTTTGGGAGACTTTTACCTTCCCAACTGCCAGGGAATCTGCCTAGCTCTCAGTCTCCTTTAGCACTGAGTCTTCTACCCATTCTTCCAACACTGATGGCCCCCAGCAGTCTGTCCTTGGCCCTCTTCACCAGGGCTTCAATGACCATTCCTCTAAGCAGATGGTTCCAAAATCTATGTCAATGCTTACCTTCTCTGTCAATGTGCCAAACCGCCTGCTAAATATGTCCTCTGACACTTCAAACTCAACAAGCCCAGGCTGAACTCATTAAGCCTGAAGGGACTATGAGCTCCTTAAAAAACGAACTAACAATCTTACCTCTTCTAACTTTTCTATTCTGCTGACAGTGCAGGATGCTTTGAGTCATCCAAGCTTCTAACCCTGGCATCCCCTTGGGCTCGTCTGTCTTTTACCATCTCCAACCCACTGCCAATAACTTCATCTCCAACTAGATGGACCTCACTGACGACCAGGCACCAATCCAGCCTTCCTAGCACTGCCACAGCAATCTTCCCAATCCTAACACTCTCTTACTCATCTCACTCCCCAGACCCTTCACAATCCGGTTTCGGTAACTGTTCCAAACTTTTATCCCACCATTCCCATCTCACTCCCCAGACCCTTCACAATCTGGTTTCGGTAACTGTTCCAAACTTTTATCCCACCATTCCCTTTATACACCGAGAACCAATTAAACCCTCATTTTCATCCTGCCTTCCTCCCACCTTAGTTCCCACCATCCTCTGACTAGAATGGGTCCCCCATTGTACCATTTACCTTCACAGGCCAACGCAGAGAACACTTCCTACGTGAAGTTTTCTCTGGGCTCCTGCCCACCCTCCACCAGCTCTCAAAATATTCTGCTAGACTCCTCCAAAACACTGATCTCATTCACCCTTCCATCTCAGTTATTTGGGTTTCTCTCCTTTCTCTATTAAGCTGTATACTCCTTGAAAGTGGGTTCTATAACAGTTCAAAGCTGGCTGAAAGGAAACGAATTCTAAGCAAATGTCGTTCATCTTCCCCTCCTTTTTCTCCTCCTCTCACTTGACCAGTTCCATGGCTATGCATTCTGACCCTTCATATCCTTAAAAAGTGCTGCTTCCACAAAACTACCCCAAAGATAAGGCCATTCTTTCCTAATTTTGAATTTTAAAGATGTTATCCTGAGCTCTTACTTCACTTCAAGCACCTCCAAGAATTAAAGCAACATATATTCCTCTAGTTATTAAAATAACTAGAGTCTCAATTCTATTTTATTAATTCCTTTGAAATCTGTTACCTATTGAATATATTAAATGTAACAGCAATATCAACCAACACTTTTCTGCTTGTGTCTACATCTGTTCTTTTAATTATTTGGCATCAGTGTTACTACCCAATACTCTTGCCCCAACCTTCAACTTTCCCTCTAAAAAAAACAAATTTTCTAGCAAAAAGAAAAAAACCCACTACATTATTAAAAGAAAACAAATGCCTGTTGTAATGCCTGTTGTATTGGTTATAGCTAATAACATTTCACACCTAACTATGGTTAGTCCATCGTTTCTCCAACAAGAAGTGGGAGATTTTTTTTTTAAGTTTCAATTTTATATACAGCTAGAACCATGCTCTGAATAACTGGCTGATCAGCTTGAGAAAATGGGAGGAGCCACAGGCTCAGAAATTTAGAGCTGAAAAGGACCTTAAGAGATCCCTGAATCCAAGCTCCTCATTGTTAGATGAATGTAAGGCAACTTATAAATTACAAACTAGAAGGGGAAGTGGTTTAATCAACAAGGGAAGCAATAATATTTTTTTTTGGTAACTTTTTATTGACAGTACATATGCATGAGTAATTTTTTACATTATCCCTTGCACTCACTTCTGTTCCGACTTTTCCCTTCCCTCCATCCTCTCCCCTAGATGGCCAGCAGTCCCATATATGTTAAATGTGTTATAGTATATCCTAGATACAATATATGTGTGCAAAACTGAACAGTTCTCTTGTAAGCAATAATATTCAAGTGAAATCTTTAAGTCACTTCCAAAACACAAGATGAACAAACAGCAGAGGGGAAGGAACCTCTTTTTTAAAGCTAACTTGAGCATTCTGCTTCTTTCTGTCTCAGATCACTTTGGGGAAAACCCGCTAGAACAATTCAAGGATCTGTGATTTCCTAACTATGGGGAGGCACTCCTTCCACCACCACCAGGCTGGCTGCCTGACATTATCTAAGACTCATTACTAAAAGGTTTTCTAGCTTGGTGGGATCCTCCAAGGTTTGCATTCGGCTATCCAAGAAAAATCTTCTCCCACCGATAAGTTAACAGAGCACTTTACTGTAAGCAGTGAAAAGGCATAAAAACAAGTAACTAGTTGGATAAAGACATCTGGTATCCAGAATTTAGAAATTAAGAAATTTTCCAAAAGGCCCTCTTTTCTCTTAAGAGAATCTTCCCAAGGTCCAATCCCATTCAAATACAAATTTATCCTTCAAAGCGAGAAATACTTGCCAAGTAGTTCTTCTTATGCTATCGTCCCACTCCCCAACTGTGATCCAAGGTAAATGTAATAACAACAACAAGCAGGCTCAATACAAGGCGTGGAGCTCTGGAGACGGTGCTTACCTTGGGACGGAAAAGCTCCATAACAGCAATCTTGCCATACATGCCCACTTCCTTAACGGGCCGCAGCCCCTCTGCGGTGACCACATAGATTTCCAGGCGGGTGTTTTTGGCAATCAGCAGATTCAAGTCTTCGGCAGAAGTGAAGTGACCTGAAAGAATTGTCAACAGGAATAAGGAGCCGAATCCTCCTCAGTAGCATCCTAAAGGCTCCCCAAGTACTCAAATCTAAAAGCCTGGGAGCATCCCTGCATTTCTCTAATTTCCCTCATGCCTTTCCTTTCTTGATGCTTAAAACAATTTCATTCCCATATATTTACAAAGAGAAAAGCAGGATCTTTCAAATAACAAAACCATAAGAATTGTACCCTATCTACCAGAAAAAAGTGGCTTTGTTTGAGCAATTAAAGTCCCAGGAAGAGAGAGACCAATCAGCCCACAGACTCAGAACACCAAAGGTTGGACACATGACCACGGAATACCAAAGGATGGCTAGATGAGGGTCGGACGGGAGACACACACACACATTCCTTCTCAACAGCAATCTTTACCTAGTCTCCAAATTCACGTATATTGCGGCTCGGATGTTCAGGACAAAGGACAATCACCTTCTGGCCCTTTCCTGGTATTCTGGGAGCTCAAATGGCCCACATGTCAAAGCTTCCTGGTACCATGGCAATAGGTATCGGGAGGAGGGAAGAAGGGCACTCTGAGGGCGTTTTGCTCATTAACAGTCTTAGGCCCAGGGAGATCCAATCCACAATATTTGTCTTCTATACAACGTTGTCTTGAGCTGTTATTACTAAAAATACTTCCCACATGTGACCAGCTAAGACCCAAACCCGATGTTTAGCCGTTGCCCTCCACACTCAGTTGTCCTGATCACCCCTGCACCTGTTGATCGGTATAAACAGCTGGAAAACTCATCTCTCAGGAGGATATTAAGGGAGTTTTTAATCAGGTAAAAAGGTAAGCCCCGACAGCTCTTAAATGTGGACTTCATCATGTCCTTATGTGGGTAAGACACAGAACCCTTTTCCTGACCCGTGTTTTTGCCTCCTCTCACTCGTGGAGCCCCTCGCTGATTCACTTGCTTAAAGCCTTCACTTTCACAAGTGACCCCAGAGCAAAAGGTCACACTGGGCGTCATTTGAACCAAGGGCCACTAACTTACATCAAAGACACTCTCCCTAAAGCGCCTCCCTCTCTGCAGTCCCGGACTATCGGAGCGGGAAGGGGCATCAGGGAGTCTTCCCATTCGAGCCCTTGGGCAGGCCAGTGAAACCACTGGACCTCTCCTCTGTGCTTTTAAAGGTGTAAAATAAAACATTGTATGTAGAAAAGAAACAAATTATATTAAAGCAGTTACCCAACAAAGGACACAAAATTCAGGGACCCCCTGACCAATCCCGACATTGTGCTTGGGATAAAGCTGAGGTGAGGTCGGAGGTCACACGGATGGTTAAGTGTCAAAGCAGACCTCACCTGCAGACCTTTCTCCAGGCCCCTCCCACTTCACCCCATCGGAGGCCTGGCAGCCCCGATGCTCGGGGCCTCTCTGCCCCATTAGTCCTGCTTTATTTGAAGACTGTCAAGGGGAAGACGACCTGAACTTGTTCCAGGAGTTTGGGGCCACTAAGAGTCTCCAGGGAAACTGGCTGAGGGGTCAATTTCAGCTTGAGGTGAGGAAGAAATCTCCATCAATTACAGCCCCCCAAAACCAAGAGGCCTGCGACCGGAGGAGCTGGAGGGCTCCCAGCCAAGGGGCGCCAGCCAAGGGCAGGCCGTGCGCAGGTGTGCGACCCCGACGCGTCTCCCGGAAGGAGTCCGGCTGCCTCTGACTGCCCTCCCACCTCACGTCACCAATGTCTCATCTGAAGAGGACGGGCCGGTCTACGGCCCTGCTCAGCCACTGAGCCTCAGTCTCTGGCCCCTGGAAAGAGCATCCTTGGGGGCTCAGCTCAGGGGCCACCTCGGAGGGCAGAGGCCCGGTCTGCTCCTCCCAAACCACTGGGTCCACACCCATCAAGCTGATATTCCCAAGAAATGAAGTCCAGAGGCCGTTTTATTCTCAGGACTGAGAGGGCTGAGACCCCTGGCACCACGGAGCCCCGCCCTCCTTGGGAGCTGAGCAAACAGGCCTCTTGCTGCGCACTCTTGACAGACAGATTGGAGGAAGTTGAGCTAAGGGATGGAAGCAGGATGACACCGGGCCTCAGTTACCCAGCTTGGAAATCTGGGGGACTGCTTCTAAGGTGCAGGTTCCCTTCTGCAGGCCCCAGGTTCTAGTTTTGCTCTGCTGGGCCTCAGTTTCCCCAGAAGCCCCCCCATCCTGATGCACATGGTCCCACCCTGGCCGGGCCTCAGTTTCCCAACCCCCCCATCCTGATGCACATGGTCCCACCCTGGCTGGGCCTCAGTTTCCCCAGAAGCCCCCCCCCATCCTGATGCACATGGTCCCACCCTGGCCGGGCCTCAGTTTCCCAACCCCCCCATCCTGATGCACAAGATCCCACCCTGGCTGGGCCTCAGTTTCCCCAGAAGCCCCCCCCATCCTGATGCACATGGTCCCACCCTGGCTGGGCCTCAGTTTCCCCAGAAGCCCCCTCCCATCCTGATGCACATGGTCCCACCCTGGCTGGGCCTCAGTTTCCCAACCCCCCCATCCTGATGCACATGGTCCCACCCTGGCTGGGCCTCAGTTTCCCAACCCCCCCATCCTGATGCACATGGTCCCACCCTGGCTGGGCCTCAGTTTCCCCAGAAGCCCCCTCCCATCCTGATGCACATGGTCCCACCCTGGCTGGGCCTCAGTTTCCCAACCCCCCCATCCTGATGCACATGGTCCCACCCTGGCTGGGCCTCAGTTTCCCACCCCCCCCATCCTGATGCACAAGGTCCAACCCTGGCAGGGCCTCAGTTTCCCAACCCCCCCATCCTGATGTACATGGTTCCTCCCGGCCGGGCCTCAGTTTCCCAACCCCCCATCCTGATGTACATGGTTCCTCCCGGCCGGGCCTCAGTTTCCCAACCCCCCCATCCTGATGTACATGGTTCCTCCCGGCCGGGCCTCAGTTTCCCAACCCCCCCATCCTGATGTACATGGTTCCTCCCGGCCGGGCCTCAGTTTCCCAACCCCCCCATCCTGATGCACATGGTCCCACCCTGGCCGGGCCTCAGTTTCCCAACCCCCCCATCCTGACGTACATGGTTCCTCCCGGCCGGGCCTCAGTTTCCCAACCCCCCCATCCTGATGCACATGGTCCCACCCTGGCCGGGCCTCAGTTTCCCCAGAAGCCCCCCCATCCTGATGCACATGGTCCCACCCTGGCTGGGCCTCAGTTTCCCCAGAAGCCCCCCCCATCCTGATGCACATGGTCCCTCCCCGGCCGGGCCTCAGTTTCCCCGTGGGGCACAGGCGGGTCCCTCCCTTGCTAGGTCTGTTTCTCCCACGAGTCCCGGTTGCATACGGCCCTTGCCCTGCCGGGCTTCGCTGCCCCGGCAGCCCCGGGTCCTAGCGCCCCGGCCCCAGGGCGGGCCTCAGTTTCCCCACGTGGAGGCGCGCCGCCCCCGCCCCCGCCCGGTCCGCGGCCTCCCCTCACCCGTCACGCAGCCGTTGACGGCCGTGGGCTTCTGCGCCGTCACCACGTAGTTGTACGACATGTCGAGGCCGGAGCCCGGGCGGGATGGGCCGGGGGCGGAGCGGGCGGGGGGCCGAGGGGGCGAGGGGCCCGGGCGGCCGCGGAAGCGGACACGGACACGGACACGGCGACGGCCGAGAGACGAGCAGGTCCCGCGCACAGCCTCCGCACCTACACCGCCACCGCCGCCGCCGCCGCCGAGACGCGCCTCCGCCGCCGCCTAGAGCGCCCTGGCCGCGGGGCACCACGGGACGGGCGCCCTCCCCTCCCCTAGCGGCTCGGAGGTCTCAGCTCGTTTCCCCAGCCCGAAGATGCCGGCTGGCCGCAGGCCCCGCCCTTCCCTCGCCCCGCCCCTTCCGCCGATCCCCGGATGGAAGGACGCTTTACCCGCCCCTTCTTTGCTCGTCTGGAACGGAGCAGGCGCAGCTCGGCTGGCGGCTGGTGAGCTCGCGCTCGAGGTGGGAGGAAAGGGGGAGAAGGAGAGAGCGCTAACGCCAGTTGCCCCGAAGCCCCCCCTTCCGCACAACTCGCGCCCGCCCCCTGCGCCGAAGTCCCCCAATCCGGGCGGCGGCCTCCCGCGCCCCGCCCCCAGGGAGAGCCGGGCTGTGCGAGGGGCGGCTGCGGCCCTGCTGCTTCTGCTCCGCGGCCCGGGCCCCTCTCCGGGCGGCGGCCCTCCTCCGGCCCCACCTTGCACCGTGACCTTGGGGAGGCCCCGCCTCGGTGTCGGCCCCCGCCTCAGTGTCCTCCTCCGCCCCCCCCCCCCCGGGTCCCGCGTGCCCGGCCGCCCCGCCCCGGTTCCTCGGCTCAGCCCGCCGCATCTCATTTTGCAAACTAGGCGCGAGGCCGGGGCTCAGCATCCGCCCCGACCAAACCTTGTTCCGAATTGTCCCCTCCCCCCTCGGACGGCAAATAATCCGGCGGGTCACACGTGGGCAGTTCTCCACGCTTCCACAGTCCCGCTGCCCGCCCGTCCGCGCGCAACATCCGGTCAAAATGAAATAAAGTGAGAAAAACAACAAAAAAGGGGGAAATGCTGCAGCGCGTGCAGCCCCCGCGGCCCCCCCCCCGGTCCTGGAGCCTCTCCTTCACCGCCGCTTAGGTGCGTTAATTAGCCCGTTACAGTTTAAGCCGCTGACACTTGTTAAGCACCTGCGGAGGGACGGGGTCAGGGGGTCAGACACGAAGCCCCGCCCCTGATCTGGCCGTGGGCACCGCGGGACACGTGACTTTGGTGAGGTTCGGAAGGAGCCCCAAAGGATTTGCAGGATTGAAGTGGTCCCCAAGGCAGGGACCAAGTTTGTCATTGCTCCGCTCAGTGGCGCCCCCGCCCGGAGAGCTTGCCCTCGAGGGCCGGATAGACCCCCCCCACCAGCACCAGCCTAGCAAAGAACCAGCGCGTGGAGGGAAAGCCCGGGTTGGGACTGGCAGAAACAGCTACATTTAGTAACTCGGAGGTCTCGGCCGTGTCCAAGCTGCCTCCGTGCCCCCCCCCCCCCCCCCCCGGCTGTGCAGCGATGCTGGGGGGGGGGTCTGCAAAGGATGAGGAAGGAGTCCTACAGCTCCGCGCACTGGTCACAGGGGCGAAGGGAGGTTTCCCGGGACACCTTTATTCCCAGGCTTTCCCAGAGGTCTCTCTAGGGCCGGGAGAAAGAAAGGACTATTTCTTACTCATTTCAGTTGGCTTAAAAAGGGGGATTCCCGAGGCTTCCTTGGGCCCCCATCTCTGCCGCCCGTCCCCTGAAGCCCCCTTCGCGCCGTCTCTTTTTTGGGGTTTGGCCCCAAAGGGGTTAAATGACTTGTTTCCAGCAAGGACTGGAGCCGGGGCCCTGACTCTGCCCGCGCCGCCCCGCGGAGAGCAGCCTCCAGGACGGGCAGCCAGCGGTGGCTCGCTTTGTTCCTTGGCTGGGGGGAGGGGGTCACTGGGCTGCTTGCACGTGCTCCCCGGGTGGGTTTCACCACCGCCCAGGGAGAGGACCCGGGCCACGGGCGGACTTTGGTCTCCCTTCCCCTGTGCTTCCCCTCTCCATGGCTGAGCCACGCGCTAGAGTTTGGACTTAGACCAAGGTCCCGGGTGGGAGCGGGATCCCGGCGGGCAGAGAGCCCGCGCCAGGGCCAGCAGCCTTGGCACAGCCCAGCCCCTTCACGAGCCGGCCCCCATCCGTCCGGCCTCCAAATACTGCCTCCACCCCCCGTAAAGGGCACTCTTCTGCCTCCCTAGGGCCGGAGTGGCCGAGGAGCCCCTGAGCCGCCGGTGGTTCCCTGAGCTGACCGGAGCCCGCTTCCTCCTGGAAACCTCGCAGCCATGGTGAGTTCTGGGGGAGGGGAGGGAGAAGGGAGCTCCGAGGGCCCGGGCAGGAGGCCGCTGCCATTTCGAGGGGATCTAGAAGCCCACCTTGTACAGGCTGACTCCTGGCACCGCTCCCTCGGGGGCCCCACGCTGTCTGTCGGCCGCTTTTGATCAGAGCTCGTTCGCTTCTGTCCTCGGGCCAGTTGTCTGGGGGCACTTACTGCCCCCACCCTGGCTGAGGCTGTGCCCAGGGCCTCTGCCCTGCCTGCGGTGGGCACCGGCGCCTTTAGACAACAGGCAGACTCAGAGGGACGTGGGTTCAGAGCTCCTTCATCACCCTCGTGGAGCGCAGACCTAGGGCGGGGGCTCCAGCTTGGCTGCTGGGCTGCCAGTGACCCGAAGCAAGCCTTCCCTCCTCCCTGCCTCAGCTTCCTCCTTCCACCCCAACTCTGAACAGCCCCAACGGTGCCCAGTCAGAGCTTGTCCACTCGATGGACTGACCCCGTTTATTCCCTGGGCCCGGATGCCCCCGAGGTCTGTCACCCGGCCGGAGAGGCCCACCCGAAAGCACGGGGGGGATGATGACGGGAGCGATCATTCCGACGATGGAAGAGCCGACACCCAAGCCCTGGCTGCCCCGTGGCCCCCGCAGCGGCCTCTTCTCAGGTGGGTCGTTGGCCAGTCCGCCTCCAAGTCTGCCCTTGACCCAGGCCGGCACCAGGAGGAATGGCGGCCGAGGAGGAACTGCCGCTTCCTGGCTCCTGGGACGCAGCACAGAATTCTGAGTTGGATTCCTGACCCTGTGCCTTTGTCTCTGAGGGACCTGAAATGTACCTTTGACTTGTCCAGCCTCAGTTTCCCCATCTGGAAAACCCCTTCTATGAACTTATGAAATCCAGGTTCGGCGGGTGGCTGGTCCGGAGGCCGGTTACTTGGAGCCGTTTAGAACAAGGGGGAGTTGTGGGAGGTGAATCCGAAAAAGGAGCCTGGGGGCCTGGGCCCGGCACTTGCGAAGTGTCCGACTGCAGAGTCGGTCCGATCCCAGAGGTGACCGCGAGCACGGGCCGTAACCAGTGTGCGGCAGCCGGAGCGCCGTCCCAGGTCACAGAAATGTGAGGGGGCTCACCGTCGTGTACAGCCAGCGGAAAGCGTGAGCTCAGCAACCAGTCAGCAAGAAGGATTAGCCCAGACTGCGCAGCCCACGTGGACTGCGCCCTGGCCCACCCCACCCGGCAAGAAAGTGCCCTGGAGTGATCGGCCTTGTTCCACCCCCCCGGGGCCTTGTGCCTGGAGCCGGGGCCCACTCGCCAGCCGGACATCTTGTGGTCACTGCTGTGGGCCAGGTCTTGGACAGAGAAAAACCACAACCCGGATTCTGCCTTCAAAAAGTGCAGAAAATACCCACACAGACGCTTCGTTGGGAAGGAGATACAATGGTCTGGGGGGGGGGAGGTCTGGGGTGCACGGCGATGGGGAACAGCCCAGCCAGCCTATGGGGGAGGGGCTGAGAAGGGGGGTCAAAGCGAGGGGGGGTGGGCACCAGGCGGCCGTGAATCAAAAACCCATGATTCTGAGTGGGCCTTTCCCAGGGGCAACAGTGACACTGATTGGATCATCAGTCCTTAGCCAGAGGGAAAAGGGTGGCAGGTCTGGCCCATGGGAGAGAAAGCAGGGCTGGTATCCCAGGCCCAGGGCCTTCAAGAGCCTGGCTGGTTATAAAGGGGTAAAGAGACAGAGACAGAGAGATAGAGAGGGGGGGAGAGACAGAGATAGAGACAGAGACAGAGAGAGACAAAAACAGAGATAGAGAAGGAGAGACAAAAACAGAGACAGACAGAGAGGGAGAGACAGAGACAGAGAGAAACAGAGATAGAGACAGGAAGAGGAGGCTCTGAGGAGGGAGCAGGGCCTCGAGTGCCAGGCTAGGCAGCAACGTTTCCAGAGCACTGCATCCGCCCAGCAAGCAGACTAGGGGCCTGGGGCTGCTCGAGGCTGGGGGCGCTGGCTTCAGAGGGGCCGGCCCGGGGACCACGGTGGGCACTGAGGCGCCCCGGCTCCGCTTTCTCCCCCAGAGCTCCAAGAAGCTGCTGAACTCGGTGACGGGCTGTGCCGACGACGCCCTGGCCGGCCTGGTGGCCTGTAACCCTGGCGTCCAGATCCTGCAGGGACACCGCGTGGCGCTGCGCTCCGATCTGGAGAGCCTGAAGGGCCGCGTGGCGCTGCTCTCAGGCGGGGGCTCCGGCCACGAGCCTGCCCATGCAGGTGAGCTCACGCGAGGTATGGGAGGATCGGGCCTGAGGACCACGGAAGAGGGAGCCAGCGGCAACTGACCAGCATCCCCCCCAACCAGTCACCTGCCTCTGGGCTCTCCTCCTCCCTTAAAATGCTCTTTTTAAAAACCGTAGCCAGCATCTGCTCCCCCTTCCACCTCCTCTCCCCACATGGGGGTCCCCCCTCGCCACAAACAAGCATAATTAATTAAAACCAGCCCCGCAGAGGTCGTGCCCCCGTCACACCTCCCCGTGTCCATCATCACACCCAGTCCTCCGGAGCCGTCCGTGGCCCGGTCACCACACGTTCGGGGGTCCCAAGCCCCCCATCTGTTGCTGTGGCAGACATCATTGTCCCTTCCCCCCACATCGGTATCAATAGATCCCAGAGTTCTTAGCCCCGGGCCCTTGTTGTCCTTTGACCTAGCTCCCCATGTGCGGACACCCCCCAAATGTAGCCAGGCTGCTCCATAACCAGACTCTGTGGGGACCCAAAGAGCCGGGTCACCGCCGGACCCTCCCTCCCAGGCCCCCAGCCGGAGCAGAGCCGTCCCGGGCCTTCTCCCGCATGTCGGCCATCGTGGGGCCTCAGACTTCCTGCGGAACTGCCAAGAACAGAGGAAGTGGGCGGGGGGCAGCCGGATGAGCCCCCTCCTCTGCTTCTCCTTGCAGGTTTTATAGGCAAAGGGATGCTCACGGGGGTCATTGCCGGGGCAGTGTTCGCTTCCCCCGCGGTGGGCAGCATCCTGGCCGCCATCCGGGCAGTGGCACAGGCAGGCACAGGTAGGGCGGGGATGGTGGCGGGCACACCTGTGGGCACGGGGAGGGCAGTGTGGTAGAGCCGTGGGTGAGGCTCCTGACCCTCTTCTCCGGCCTCTGCAGTGGGAACGCTGCTCATCGTGAAGAATTACACCGGGGATCGGCTCAACTTCGGGCTGGCCCGGGAGCGGGCGCGGGCCGAGGGCTTCCCTGTGGAGATGATCGTCATCGGCGATGACAGCGCCTTCACCAGCCTGAAGAAGGCGGGCAGGCGGGGCCTGTGCGGCACCGTGCTGATCCACAAGGTGGGGCTGGGTCAGCGGTTGGGGGGTGAGTCCCCTCCCCTGCCTGCTGCCCCCAAACTGCGATCTCACGGTCCCTCTGGGCCCTGATCTCCCGTTGGTACAGGTGGCCGGGGCGCTGGCCGAGGCAGGGGTGGGGCTGGAGGAGATCATTCAGAGAGTGAGCGCAGCTGCCGCCACCATGGGTGAGTGCCGGGCTGGGGGCGGCAAGGAGGCGGCTACGCCATTAACGCCGAGCTGGGGGTGGCCTCCCTGTCCCCCGGGGAAAAGGAGCACCATGGGGGGCACGGGACACTTCTGAAGGAAGGAGCCGAGGCTGCCGGCCGGACGGGGCCTCTATGAGAAGCTGCCCTGGGCAGGAGGGTGGGGCCCCAATCTCAGGTGCTCCCCACCTCCTCCCCACCCCCACTGCAAGCCCCAGGTGGCCGGCACTCCCCGAGCGGCCCCATGGTCACTGCCCTGTTCCTCCCTAGGCACCCTGGGCGCGAGCTTGTCCTCCTGCAGCGTGCCGGGCTCCAGACCCACCTTCCAGCTCCCCGCCGACGAGATGGAGCTGGGCTTGGGTGAGCAGCCCCAGCCGTCCGTGGCCTCTGACCCGCCCTGTCCAGCAGAGCAGCCCATGGGCAGAGCCTGGCCCCAGGGCGGGTCGGCTGGGCCCCCCCTCTCCGCCCCCGAGGGGACACTGGGCCCCATAGCCGCCATGTATTCTTTCCCACAGGGATCCACGGCGAGGCCGGCGTGCAGCGGCTAAAGGTGGGTGGCGCGTGCTTGCCCGGGGCACGGGGCGCCAGACCTGGCTTTCGCCCCCCCCTCACTCTTGCCCCCCACTTTCAGATGGCCACAGCGGACGAGGTGGTGAAGACCATGATCGACCACATGACCAACCCCTCCAACGAGTCCCATGTGCCAGTCACGGCCGGTGAGTCGCCACGGTCCTGCCAGTCTTTCTCCCCCCCTCCCCCGGCAGAGCCCTCCATGTCCCTGTCTCCCTCCCCCGGTGCCCTCCCCCCTCTCGCAGAGACCGCCACAGTGTTGGTCACGGCCCCCACAGTCCTTGCTGGCCTCCCCCTTGGCGTGAAGCCCTCTTTCCTCCCAATATGAAATGGACGGTGCGGAGGTCTCGGACCTCCCGGGCCCCTAGTACGAGGCCCTTGGTGGGACAGGCCCGTCTCAGCCCCCACATGTGAGCCCCCTGGTGGAAGGGTGCTTGGTTCTCTGCCCCTTCGGGGCCTTGTGCCCATTACAGGCTTCAGGGAGTCCTGGTTGCCTGATGGGCGGGGGCCGCTGCCCCCTTGTGCGATCCCACAGGCTCTTCAGTGGTGCTGGTCGTCAATAACCTGGGAGGCCTGTCCTTCCTGGAGCTGGGCATCATGGCGGACGCGGCCGTGCGCTGCCTCGGTAAGTGACGGAATGGGGGGTACCCTGCCCTGCTGGGGGGCTCTAAGATTGCCGGGAGACAGGAGGGGCCAGGGGGCCAGGGGTCTAGAGGGTGAGGCTGGGGCGCCCTTGAGATGCCCCCATTGCCCCTTGGCCTCCGCCCTGCTCCCCTGGCTTGGTGGGAGCCCTTCCCTCCCCGAGCCCTGCTCCCGCTCTGCATTCTAGAGGCCCGTGGGGTGAAGATTGCCCGCGCCTTGGTGGGCACCTTCATGTCAGCTCTCGAGATGGCTGGCATCTCTCTGACCCTCCTGCTGGCAGACGATGCCCTCCTCAAACTGATAGGTGAGAGCCCGAGAGCCGGCCTTGTCTCCGTGGGCTGGAGAGACGAGGGGGCGGGCGGGGGCAGTGGCAGGGACGGGGGCTCCCCCCCCCCCCCCCCCCCCGGCTCGGGCAGCTGAGCCGCCTCCCACTCATTCCAGATGCCGACACCACGGCCTCCGCCTGGCCCCGTGTAGCCAGCGTCCCCGTGACAGGCCGTGCCCGGAGCCGGGCGGCCCCCGCAGAGCAGCCAGAGGGCACGGAGCCGATCGCCACGGGAGGTACGCTGCCCGCCGGACGGGGACGTGGGAGGGGATGCCCTGAGCCCTGGGCTCCCTCCCCACTGGCCTCTCTCCACCAGGTGCCGCCTCCCAGAAGGCAACTCTCATCCTGCAGCGAGTATGTAGCACCCTCCTTGGCCTGGAGGAATATCTGAATGAGCTGGACCGGGCTGCGGGCGATGGCGACTGCGGGACCACCCACAGCCGGGCCGCCAAAGGTAGCGTCCAACATGTCCCCCCCCACCTCCCCAGCCGTCCTCCGGCCCGGCCCCCGACTCCCTCCCAGGCTGTCAGCTCTGCCTCGCTCTGGCCCAGGGCGTGGGGGGGTCCGGGGCCCCTGGGCTGCCCCCTCCCCGCCACCACACTGTCTGCTTTGCCCTTTCAGCCATCCAGCAGTGGCTGGAGGAGGGCCCTCCCCCCAGCCGCCCCGACCAGCTGCTCTCGGCCCTGGCCCAGCTCCTGCTGGAGAAGATGGGAGGCTCCTCGGGGGCGGTGAGTGAGCCAGGGGCCCTTGGGTTTGGCACCAGGGTGGAGGCGGGGGCGGGGTGTGGGGAGGACTGGGGCCACAGACAAGGAGGTGGAGGCTGAGCCTTCACAGCCTCCCCTGGGCTGGGTTCTGTCCCCAGCTCTATGGCCTGTTCCTGACGGCGGCCGCCCAGCCCCTCAAGACCACGCCTGGCCTCCCGGCCTGGACTGCGGCCATGGACGCTGGACTGGAGGCCATGCAGCGGTGAGTCCCCTTGTTGCAGGTTGGCGTGTCCCCAGCTCGGGTGCCCGGGAGGCTGGCTGCTCACTCGGGCTTCTCTCCCCGACAGGTACGGAAAAGCGGCTCCGGGCGACAGGACCATGGTGCGTATGCTGCCCCCCCCCCCCGCCCCGCCCCGGGAGTCCCTGTCGGCCTGACACTCAGCGCCCCCTCCCTTGTCTTGGGCAGCTGGACTCGCTGTGGGCCGCAGGCCAGGAACTCCGCGCCCTGAAGACCCCGGGGGCCAGCTTGGAGCAGGTGCTGAGCAAAGCAGTCCAGGTGAGCGGTTCAGCCAAGCCCCGGAGGCCGGGAGGCTCACACGCCCCAGGAGCTGTTGAGACTGAGTCTCAGGCCCCAGCTTGGAGGCTGGCCTGGGACCCGGGTGGGGGTTATCTGGGGCTGGATCCGAGCCAGCAAGCACTGGGGAGGGGCCCACCGCCAGGCCAGCTGAGGGGCTCCCCATCCCCCACTGCCCTCCAGGTCGTGGCAGCAGTGGGGGGTGGGGGTGGGGGCAGGAACGGCCTTAGACACCAGAGTGGAGTGACTGCCTGGGGCTCGATGGGCTCATCTGTAAAGCGAAGGCAGGCTCTTTCTGTCCCTTCTCCCTCTAATCTCTTGGCTCCTGCGCCCGTCCTAAGGCGGGTCTGCGGGCAGGGATGTCGGCAGATGAGCGGGTACGCAGGGTTCGAGGGGTAGCCCAGGCTCAGGCACCGGTATCGGAGATGGGGCGTCACCCTGCACTGCAGAGGATTAGATTGTCGGGGTGACGGGCAGGCCGCAGTCGGGCCTGAGCTTGAGGAAGGTGAAGGACAGAACCACTGTGGGGGTGTGGCCGGCCTGGAGGGAGAGGCTGGAAAGAAATGGTCTGGGCCAGGCCAGGAACCACCCACGGGGCCCTATCTTGGTAGAGCTGTCAAAGGTGGCTCGTGCCAGGGCTATGGGCATCCTGGCAGAGAGGGAGCAGCCGGGCTGCCCCCAGCCCCGATCCGGATGGAGGCTGAGCCCCAGGCCTTGTCCCGCAGAGCGCAGAGGCTGCGGCGGAAGCCACCAAAGATATGGAAGCCGGAGCGGGGAGAGCCAGTTACATCACCTCAGCCAAACTGGTGCAGCCGGACCCCGGGGCCGTGGCGGCTGCCGCCGTGTTCCGGGCCATCCTGGAGACCCTGCAGGGCCAGAGCGGGTGATTCCCCTGGGCCTCCTGGGGTGCAGCTGCATCTCTGCCCCACCTGGCCTGAGGGGCTTCTCCGCCTTTTTGAGGAAAGGCCGCCTTTGCACAATCATATTTTCAATGAATAAAATAACCAGATTCCAGAGGAAGTGGCTCATCTGGCAACCTAAGGGTCAAAGTAGCACGCCCCCACGCGGCTCCTTCCAACGGAGATGATTCAGGCCCCGATCTTGGGATGATCTACACCCAGGGAGGATTGTGGGAACAACTGAGGGTGGACCACAACCTAGCGTTTTCAATTCACTTTGTTTGCTTTTTGTTTTCTCATTTTTCTTCCCTTTTGATCTGCTTTTTCTTGCGCAGCAAGATGCTTAAATTTTTAGATTTCACCTGTGTTTTTACCATGTTTAACATATGTTGGATTACTTGCCATCTAGAGGAGGGATAGGGAGAAGGGCGAGGGAAAATGGAACGCAAGGTTTTGCAAGGGTCAGTGTTGAAAAATTATCCTTGCTTATGAATGTTTTGAAAATAAAAAATTTCAATTAAAAAAATAGAAGACTAGAAAACTGAAATAATAATGAGGATGATGATGAGGATGATGATACCCTCAAATCCTGCATCCAGGCCCCGGGTTAGGAGCCACCTTTGAAGGTACCGTTGCCTTCACTCAGTCACCCAGGAGGCCGGCCGGCTGGGGCCGAGGACAAGCTGGCTTTGGAGCCCTGTTCCAGGCCCGGCCAGCCCCGCTCCCATCAGCCCTACTCCCTGTCCCAGGGAGCGTGAGAGAGAGCTGCCATACCTGGACCCGTCAGGGTTAACACTTGTTTAAGGATCTCTCATTTATAAGCCTATTTGTCAGCGGGCAGAGCCGACCCCCATCAGTCATCTGTGGCGGCTACCTCCTCCCCTCCCTACGTGCCCCCTGGTCACTGAAAGCCCAAGCCAGAAATGGCGATGGATCCCCCGGCTTGTCTGCCCACGGTCAGTCGGACCCTGGAGACCCAGCCCGGTCTCTATCCCGGCCCTCCCTAAACTCAACTGGCCTTTCTGATGTGACAACTGTGGCCACAGAAGATGCATCATGGGGGTCTTGACCGTGCTCTGGGATGCACCCTAAGGGAGGATCTTGTGGGAGCCGTAGAAAACAGGCTGCACAGGCACCAGCATGGCAAGGGCATGATCTGGGGCAGCCTGGAAGTCAGGGAGCCACAGACTGGCCTTGGACCTCGATGCCCCCAGCAGCTAAGACCAAGGTGCAGGGTAACTGCCGTCCTGTCTTGGCATAGGGAACCGCACAGGCTGCATGCCAAGGCTCACCGTGTGCCCGCTGGCCGGAGCTGCCCTGGCATGGGGAGCTCCCAGCCCAGATCCCCTTCCCACACAAGCACATCTGGCTAGCCCGGGGCCGGCAGCTTCCCAAGCCATTCTGGGCTCTCCAGATCTGAGCCAGCCGAGACCTTGCAGGCCACCCAGACCAAAAGGCCTCCACACCCCCGAGTGCTGGCGAGCCCAGCTAGGGAATCGGGGTCAGGGGTCAGCAGGCTGCAAGTCAGGCTCACAGAGCAGAAAAGCAGTGAAAACAGCTTTAATGGGAAGAAGAGGTAAAAGAACACAAGTCCAAAGAGGCCTTACATACGAAGCGCTTCCCTCAGCGGGGCAGGAGGAGCTCCAGATTCCAGGACAGGCGGCCGGAAGCCACGCCCCCCTGCCCCTCTGTCCCCAGAGGCCACGCCGCCCCTGCCCCTCTGCCCGTAGCGCTGGCGCTCAGCGCCAAACGCAATCCTTAGCAAGTTGGTTTTCCCTTTTAATGTGTGGAAATTCTTGGCCTGGAAGCCTGAGAACACACAGAAAACCCTCGGCCCGGCCCAACATTTAGCCCCAGCCGCCGCGGGCCTGCTGATGCCGACGGCTCAGCGAGCCAATCACCGGCCGACTGCTCCCCCGGAGAGCCACGGCTCGAGAGCTGGCCCCAGCCATCCACACCCGTCTTCCCTCTGGGCCTGGAGCCTCTGAGTCAGCCAGGACTAAGTTTGGGGGGAAAAGAGAATTCCCCCCAAGACATGGAGAAAGCAGATGAAAGCCTCAAATGAGGGAACTCTTGAGTGAGGGGCAGATCCGTCCCAGGACTCCCGCACGTGGCCCATGGCAAACCCCTCTGGGAGGGCCCATGTACCCTCTGGGCCCCCGTCAGCCCGGGAGCTGGCACTTTACAGGGCTGCGGTCAGAGTCCGGCCATGTCCAGCTGGGCAGGGACGGGCAAGGAAGAGATGGCTCCGGAAGCCGGGCAATGCCCCCCCCCCGAGCCTTCTCCACCTTTCCCAGGAGTGTGAGAAGTTGCCGAGGAAGGCTGCCGGGGGCGGGAGTGTTGGGAGCTGAACCCCATGGGCCAGGAACGGGGCCAGCCTCCCGAGGGGGTGAGGGGCGCCAGGAGTCTGGAGATCAAGTCCGGAGGCAGTCCTGCTATCAGGCAGTGGCGGCACAAGTTTCCTGGGGGACGGGGCGGGTCAGGAGGCCTGGAGGCAGCGGTAAGGCCGGGAGCGAGGCCGGCTCGAGCCGAAGCTGGGGGGAGCAGCGGTCACGGCCCCCCCTTCTGCTCTGCAAAGGGCTGGGAGAGAGCAGAGGGCCTCCTCCCACCCAGGGTTGTGGGGCCCACCACACTCAGCCCCAGCCCAGGGGTGGTGGGGGGCAGAGGGGGTGCTGCTGCCGCCCAGGAGGAGGTAACTGAGATATGGACAAGCCTTCGCATGGCGGTGTTGGCACGGGGACAGAGGAGCAGGGTCTCAGGGAGGCTGAGAAGGCCCGGAGCACAGAGGCGGCTCTGTCTGGGAGCAGACAGCCCAGTGGTCAGCGAGCAGGACAAGCAGAGGGGACAGAGTCTGGGACCCGGACCCGCCCCTGCGGAGCAGGGTGTGGGGAGGAGTGACAAGGCAGCCTGCTCCCGGCGCCCTTCAGGGCTCACTCGGCTTCGTGCAGCAGGGGCTGGAAAGAGAGTTGAGGAGACTCGGGCTGACACGAGGCACCCTGGAGTGTGAGAAGTTTCCGAGGAAGGCTTCCAGGGGCCAAGGCCAAGCCCAGGAGGGCCCCTCATCCCCTGGGCCAGCAGTGACTCAGGCTGGGCTTGTAGGGAAACGGCCAGAAAGACCTTCCGGGTGATGTGACCCCTGCCTTGTCTGACCTTTGCTCCCCAGACAGGCTGAGGGAGACCCTGCAGAACCAGGCCCCGCTCACCATCTGAGTAGCTGTGAAGGCTGCCCCGGCCTGTGGGGGGATCAGACGGGGCTCCCGCCAGCTCCCCCCCCCGCCCCCAGGTTCACACCTGTCTGTCCGTCAGGAGTCCCGGTTCAGGCCGCTTCCACGATGAGACCAGGAGCACGTAGAGCACCAGCACCACGAAGACGGCCACCAGCATCCCGGTGAGGTTGGCAAAGCAGGCCTCCGGAGGGAGGCTGGAGTAGGGGGCGGTCGCATTCTTCCTGTGGGCAACAGCGTCTTCCTGCGGTGGCTCTCACTGGGCCCTCCCCGGGACTCGCTCAGTGCGGGCCTCCCCCCCACCCCCGGAAGGTCAGGGCAGGGCCTCCCCCGGGAGTTTCCAAGCTAGGAAAACCTGGCAAGGGGGCTGGCAGCTCTGCTCGGCTCCTCTTCTCGACTCCCACCTCAAGGCCGATGGCCGGTGAGCCCCGGGGCCCCTGGCCCGCCCCGGCAGCCGCCCATGCTCGGGGGCGGCCCAGGGGGCACATCGCTGCCCCCCCCTTCACAAGAAAGGCCCCAGCAGGAGACTCACAGGCTGAAGAAGAGCTTCTCATTGATTCCGGAGAGGACGGAGGCCATGGACAGGATCAGGATGGTGGCCCCGAAGAAGACGTGGACGGGCTTGAGGAGGCTGCGCAGGCCCAGGGAGGCCCAGGGCAGCAGGAAGACGGAGAAGCCCAGGAGCCACTGAGGAGAGACCTCGGATCAGCCGGCTGCGCCCCAGCATCTTTCCGCTCCCAGGGGATGGGGTCCCAGAGAGACACCCCCGCCTGCCGCCCGCACCCACAGCCCCGCTCCCCAGATGGCCAGGCCCGTCCGGAAAGTACCACGGTCAGTTTGTTCGAGGAGGCCGCCCGAGGCTGGGAAAGCTCGTCCGGTCCCGCCTGAGGCAGGCGTGAGCCCTGGGGGGCGAATCTCCACCCCGGGAAGTGCTGCCCCCAAACCCCGGATCCCGAGGGCACCCGCCCACACTCAGCCCCCCCCCTCCCCCCGCCTTTACTCCAGTCTGGTCCCAGGGGCTTCAGGGAGTGGGCGGGCTGGGGAGCCGAGGGCACCCACCTGGCCGGCGAACAGGGCCACGGCCACGATCCCCAGCCAGCTGTGCAGGGAGTAGAGGTGGGCGATCCTGTTGTGGTGGTGGAAGCTGAAGACGGCCACCAGCCCCAGCACGGCCAGCGTGAAGGCCACCAGGTGCAGCGCGGCGTGCAGCAGCTTCCACGGCAGCTTGGACCCCACCCAGGACTGGGGCAGCCGGTACACCAGCGAGGCTGCGGGAGACCAGGAGCCGGTGCCCGTCTCAGAGCCTGTGCCAGCCCCGGGCACAGGAGCCCGACGGGGACACTGGCTGCCAGGAACCAGCTTCGGGCCAAGGTTCCCCATGAAGAGACCTTCGAGCCCCTTGGCCAGACCGATGCTCCCCGGCCCCCCGAGGGCGCTCCCAGCCCCCCACCCTCATTGCTCCCCTCTCCTGAGCCCACTTCAGTGGCCCCAGTTACAAGAGTCTTCTGGAGGAGAACCCAAGGAGCCTCACAGCCAGCGGACAGACGGGCATGCTGAAGCTCAGGGCTTTGCCCGAGGTGTTGGTGCCCGAGTCAGTGGCGGGCGCTCTCCCCACCTGAGGAAGGCTGCACGCCCCAGGTCCCCGTCCCTACTCACCCGCCCCATAGAACACCACCATGCCAGCCACCATCAGGACCGGGTGCCAATTGAACATGAGGACGGTGCCATCCCAGGCAAAGCCGCCACGCCAGTGCTGGACCCAGTAGATCATGAAGAGCAGGCAGAGAGAGCCCAGGGTGCCCAGGCCCAGGGAGAAGACATAAAACTGGCCCCTGGCCATCTTGCTCCTGGGGAATGGCAGAGCGGTCACTCCCTCAACAGGGCCCCCTTGTGGCTCCGCCACCACCCCTCAGAGCGGCGACCCCCGGTGAGTCAGATTTCTGGTGGTGAGGAGGGGGCCCTGGCGCCCAACAGTGCCCGGAGCCGAGAGAACAGAGGCCTTTACCAGAGGGCGAGGGAACCAGAGGGTTCAGGCCCCGGAGGGGCCGCCGGGGCACACGTCACCCCGTTCCGGTGACAGTCCTCGGCCGCCCACCTGCCGCCCCCACTTCTGCTTTCTTACCCTTGGGGGAACTCCGCAGGAAGGGAGAGAAGGGCCGGCCCGGCCTGCGGTCCACCGGGCCTATTTTGGGATTTGCCCACGAGGGCTGCTCGGAAGGGGAGGTTAGCATGAGGCTCTGGGACCTCGGGCAGAAGGCCAGCCTGGGCCGTGGGCTAGGGCACAGAGGGCCCCGCCTTTATCTTCAGCCAGGATAGGACCGACGTGCCCTCGGGGCACCGGCTTGGCCCGTGCCAGGATGGCACCTTGGCCACTGAGGGTCCCAAGCCCAAAGTGGATCAGGGCAGAGCAAAACCAACAGAAACCTGTGGAAGACCCCGAGTCCTTTCTGGGGTGCTGGGAACCCCAAACAGCTGGGGACATTTACAAAGCCCCTACTGCGTGCTAGGCCCCGTGCCAAGTGCTTTACAGGCACCCTCTTGTCAGATCTCTGCAAGCCTGGGAGGCAGGTGCCCCAGGAGGGTCACACAGCCAGGAAGTGTTGGAGCCATGGTGCCCTCTGGTGCCCCGGCGGGCAGGAGTGAGGGCATGCAGGCACAGGAGGCAGCCAATAGGCCAGGTTGGCAGGGAGGACACAGGGATGCGCAGAGAAGCGGAGTTGGATGGTGAAAGTTTCCAGTGCCAGGCTGCCTACTTGCCCAAAGGCAGGAGGAAGCCCCGGGAGATGCCAGGGTCTGACCCAAGCACCGGAGGGTGGCAGGGACGGTGACGAGAAGGCAACGGGGGCCTCGGCTCCTCCGCTCCCCACTCGCAGGCAAGCTCCGGGTCCTGCCTGACCCGAATCCGGGCCTGAGCTCGCCGGGCACTCAGGAAGAGGCTTCCCCAGGGCCCGCCAACTCCCATTCCCGGGCTCAGCCACGAACCCGCAGCTTGGGCAGAGGAGCCGAGGAGCGGGCACCGAGCCAGTGAGCCCAGAGTAGGCTCCAGAGGTCAGAAAAGGGCCCCCAAGAGGCTGGCACAAGATCACGGCCCGGATTCTGGCGGCAACGCCGTTTTTCCCATCAGGCTCGTGGGCTCGTGACCCCTCGACTGGACCATCAAATGGGCTAAGGCACACGAGGGGTCTCCGGCCTCCACCCCCGCCCCGAGCAGTCCCAGCCACGGGAAACCGAGGCTCCGCAACCTCCGCCACCTGCTGTGCCCCCCTCTGCCTCTGGATGTGACCCGGAGACAGCTGGAGCCACCCTGCCCGTGGGAGGCGACGCGGCCCATGTCGAGGGCCCTCACCTATGAGACGTTCCTGGCTGGCATCCGCACGTCGCCAGGCACCTCCCGGGCTCCCGCCGGCCCCGCCCCCTACTGAACCCTGCCAGAACCGGGGCCCTCCCAAGGACCGGGCGCTCCGGAGGCTGCGGCCACGCGCACAACAGGGCCCCGGAGGCCGCTGCTCAGCCGGGCACCGGCTCCCCTTAGAGCCCAAGCTCTCTGAGGGCAGCGAAAGCCTCCCTCCGGCCTTGGGGGCTGTGGCTCCTCCCCTCCCTTGCTCTAGGAGTCCCTGGGGCCCCCACCGGCCACCGCCCGCCCAGAGGCTCCCCGGCCAGGCAGGCGGGGGGGGGGGGGGAGCCCCTTGGTGTTCCTTGTTTGATCTCCAACTTCCTTTGGGACTTGCACCTTTGATACAAGATCTGGTTCGGGCTGGCCGGGGTTTTACAGCCCCCCCCCCCTAGTTCTGATCTGCTCAGATAGACCAAATGCCAGCAGGGGGGAGACTTCTGTCCCTGCCCAAAAGATAACAAGAGAATCCTTATCTTGTTACATCACTCTCAGGAACCTCCCTCCATCACTGCATAAATGGCCTTGTGCCATGCAGCCATGTTGCCCACCGGCTCTCCGGTGTTCCCATTCTAATCAATAAAGACGATGTTTCCATACAGCATGAAGTAGCAAATTCCTTTGCTGCGGAACCCGCCATTGGTTACTTTGGGGAAGGAAGGAGAGAGAGAAAGGAACAGAACCACCTTTGTTTAGACCTCAGTTTACTCCTCATCAGGCTCACCTCTCCTGCGGCTTAAGACCCTAGATCCCTGGGAGAGGCCCCAGACCCCCAGGGGGAGGCAGCCCCAGACCCCCAGGGGGAGAGGGCCCGGACCCCAACAGGGGGAGAGGCCCCGGACCCCCAGGGGGAGGCAGCTCCAGACCCACAGGGGGAGAGGCCCCGGACCCCCAGGGGGAGGCAGCCTCAGACCCCCCAGGAGGAGGCGGCCCCAGACCCCCCAGGGGGAGAGGCCCCGGACCCCCCAGGGGGAGGCAGCTCCGGACCCCCAGGGGGAGGCAGCCTCAGACCCCCCAGGAGGAGGCGGCCCCAGACCCCCCAGGGGGAGAGGCCCCGACCCCCAGGGGGAGGCAGCCTCAGACCCCCCCAAGGGGAGGCAGCTCCAGATCCCCCAGGAGGAGAGGCCCCGACCCCCAGGGGGAGGCAGCTCCAGATCCCCCAGGAGGAGAGGCCCCGGACCCCCAGGGGGAGGCAGCTCCAGACCCCCCAGGAGGAGAGGCCCCGACCCCCAGGGGGAGGCAGCTCCAGACCCCCAGGGGGAGAGGCCCCAGACCCCCCAGGGGGAGCGGCCCCGGGGTTCGGTTTGGTTCAACATTTAGGGAAGGAGAGAGGGGCTCTGGGGGAAAGCAGGGTGGTGAAGGAGTGAAGATTAGGTGGGAGGAGGGGCAGGGAAGGCGGGAGCCGCTGGGAGGCTCTGGGAAGCCGGCCTGGCCCCGGAGCCCCAGGGGGCAGAGAGGAGCACACAGCCGGCGGCTCGGCTCTCCAGGACAAGAGAGGGAGGGACCGGAGCGGGGGCGGGGGCACGACTCTCCCCTAACGGGCGCAGCGGGCAGGCCTGGCACCCGGCAGGGGAGGCACAGAGAGCGGCAAACGCCAGCCCTGCCCTCGAGGAGCTTCCGTTCAGCGCCTGCGCCCCTTCTTCCCGGATTTGAGACTATAGGGAGCTATCGGGTTTGAATGGGCTTCGGTAAGGCTATAGAAAGTTGGGTTAGTGAGAGTTCAGATTGGGCAGAGCTTAAGTGGAGGTACTTGACGGGAATTCAGTTCTATAGAAAGTTAAGTAGGGGTACTTAGCATTAGTTCAGCTCTATAGAAAACTTGGGTGGTGTCGGCGGAACTCTATAGAAAGGTAAATTAGTGGTACTTAACAGAGGTGGGGGTGGGGCGGGCTTCCAGGTCAGGATAACGTGGGAAGTTTTTTGGGGGGTCTCCAGCCTCAGTTTCCCTTGTCAGATTCCCATCGAGCTCTTTAACCACGCGCAAACCCGGCGCGATCCGGCCTGGCCGCCCACGTGTCCGGGACCAATCACTTCATTTCTCTGCTGAATGCAGGGTGGGGGAGGGAGATAGCCAGAGCCGTCTCTCCCAGCCCTCCCGTACCATGGGCTCTCGGGCCTCGGAAGTTCCTTCCGCTCCTAACTCCCCGGATCCACGAACACCCCAAGCAGCACATCCCCTCCCCAACCCAGTACCCACAGCACGTGACAGCTAGAGGCCATCCCAGGGGCTTCTGGGAAATGGAGTCTTCACTTACCCGAGACCGCTTCCAAAGAGCTCCGCCTCTCCCTTTTTACAGTTTACCAGAACTTCCGACTTCGCGCAGATTAGTTAGGGTGATGGAGTCTTCTGGTTCCCCCTCATCCAGCCGGCCTCTTCCCAGAGAGAACTTCCGGTCGCGTGCGAGGCAGCCTGGAGAATGGAGTCCAGCCTCTTAACATCCCTACAGATAACTTCCGGTATCGCGCGAGGCAGCCTGGGAAATGGAGTCTTGCAGGATTCCTCCGGCCTACCTCTTATCAGCCTGACTGCCAGTTATCATTCCTTCCTATAACTACGGATTTCGAATGAGGCAGCTTGGGAAATGGTGTTCTATGCTTCCGCTTGGCTCCCTTCCCACTCTTAATGTGTTCCCATTGCAACCCTGCACGGGACGAGAACTAGGCGGCGGCCGGAAACGCAGCCGGCCGGGAGGGCAAAATTTTAGCAAAACGAGAGGGAAAGAAAATGGGACCGAAGGCTGAGCGCTTTTGTCTGAGGGGTAGCGAACATGGCCGCCGGTTGGCCCATCGAGAGGCACTGGTGGGGGGGCTGGTGGCTAGAGCGGCTCCGGAGCCCGCGTCCACCACGCACTTCCGGGATTTAAGCGCGCCCTCCGGAAAGTGGAAGGCGGGTACTTTGGAGTTTCCATGGCAACCTAGGATGGCGGCACCGGGTGAGAGCCGGAATTGCGGCTCTGCAGCGTGGGGAGCGGGGAGCGGGGAGCGGGGAGCGGAGAGGGGAGGACTGACTCCGGGCAGCCGAGGGTTGTTGGGCAGGTCAGCCGGATCGGTTAGCCGTTGGTCCCCGGCCCGGCAGGGTGACCTTGGGCCGCACGCCGTCCCCTCGAGCCTCAGTTTCCCTTTCTGCCCTACGGTTGCATCCATTTCCATTTCCGTTGCTCTTTAAGGCGTTGTCAGTCTCCCGTCGGTCAAACGGAGGCTCGCGTCACAAGTCCCGGACGTTCCTGGGTCGTGTCGGCGGAGCCCCTAACGCCGGCTGGGGGCCGAGGGCTGGGCCCCGGTCCTGGCTGACGGGCCCCGCCCCCTCTCACCCGCAGGCGCTTGGTCACAGACTGGCAGCGGCGCGCGCGGGGGTCCCGAGGCTTGAGGTCCCCCCGGGGGATGCCCCCCCAAGATGCTGCAGCCCAGCAACTACAGCCTGGTGCTGTCCCTGCAGCTGGTGCTGCTGCTCTACGACCTGCTGGTGAACGCCTTCTCCGAGCTGCTGCGCGCCACCCCCGTGATGCAGCTGGTGCTCTTCATGTGAGTCCGCCTGCGCACGCGCGGGGGTGCGCCCGAGCGGGTGGGAGGGGGCCAGGCTGGCGGGCCTGCGCAGCCCCAGTGGTCCGGCCGTGGGAGGGGAGGGCCCTGAGCACGTCCCGGGAGGGGCCAGAGGCTGGCGGCCCCGTGCGGGGTCCGTGCCCAGGCCGGCGGGCCGCAGAGAGGGCAGGGACGGGAGCGAGCCCCTGACGTGTGCAGGCCCGGAGCAGCCGCCGCTCCGGAGACCCCTAGGCTGGAGGTTGGCGGCAGCCCGGGAGCGGGCACGGGCTCATCTGTCGCTTGTGCCTCTGCAGCATCCAAGACATCTGTATCCTCTTCAACATCATCATCATCTTCCTCATGTTCTTCAACACCTTCGTGTTCCAGGCGGGGCTGATTAGCCTCCTCTTCCGGAAGTTCAAGGGGACCATCATCCTCACGGCCATCTACCTGGCGCTCAGCATCCCCCTCCACGTGTGGGTCCTGGTGAGCAAGGAGGTGGGTGGGAGGCGGCTCAGGCAGCCAGGCCCGGCCGGCCGCGGTTCCCCCCGCGGGGGGAGGGGAGCTGCCGCGGTTCCCCCCCGCGGGGGGAGGGGAGCCGCCCCGGCCATCTCGGTGTGGTGCCGGTTACGGCACCCCCCATCTCTGCTGCCGTCATTCCCCGTTCTGCTCCCTTCACTTTGCCTCAGCCTTCCTCTTCTTGCATCTTCCGCAGCCGTTCTTTCCTAGAGCGCGGTAATAATTTCATCCTGGTGCGCGAGCCATAGTTGGGAGCCGGTCCTCCCGGAGGTGTCTGCTGTGCTTCCGGTTCTTGCCCATTACAAGGAGCGCCTTGTGAACAGTCATGGGACCTTTCTGTTGGTCCTTGGTTTCCCCGGAGATCGGCGTGTCTGGCAGCAGCAAAATGTCTGGGTTAAAAGGTAGAAAGTTAGTCACTTTCTCCGCGAATTCCTCGCTTCGTCAGGGTGGCTGGCTCCCCCTTCCACCGCCCAGCGCCGCTGAGTCTGTCGCTCTGTTGCCCTTAATGGTCCCCTTGGCTGTTTACGAGGCATGCGCTGAAAGGGTGCGTGTCCTTCGGGGCTTTTCCTCTTCGTGACCCGGAGCAGGCTCTCCTGCAGGGTCGGGATCCCTGCTTTAAGGAGAAGACCCCATGCCTCAGGCTTCATGCAGCGCCGGCACCGCGCAGGGGGCCGCTCCAACCGAAGTGAGTCACTCCCTGCTTGCGCCGCCTCCTGTGTGGTAAATCCAGCCCAGAAAGCGCCACTCGCTTTCCGGATCATCCTTCACAGGACTCGTCCACAAGCAAGTGTCCGGACCCAGTTTTCCCACCAGGGGATTCCTGCAGTTTTCTGCCAGCCCAAAGGGAGCCTCCTTTTTCCAGTTTGACCATCTCCTAGGAGGAGAGGGGCCGTTTTCTGGCTGTCCCCCCCTGCGGGGAAGTGGTGGTTGTAGAAGTAACCATGGAAGCATCCTCGGGGACTTTTGAGGTCCTTGTAACAAAGGTGTCTTAAGTGCGTGACGTGGGTGAGACGCTGCGCTGGGGACTGAGAAGGCAAGGTAAAAACCGCAAGTGTGCCCCCGGCTTCCTGTGAGGAGTTCATGTTGTCCCGGGGAGATACAGCACAGCCACAGGAGGAAATCCCAAGTAAGTTCTTGGGGGAAATGACGCCAATGGCCAGCGATGTCAGGAAAGACCTCGGGAGGAGGGAACTATTCCCAAGGTGCACGGGGGAGGAAGGGGAAAGGGGGAGGCAGGAGGGAACAGTTGTAAAGACATCTTGTGCAAACACGGGAGAGGTGAAGTCAGAGAAGAGCGAGAGGGATGAGAAATAAGGCAGGAAAATTAAGGGGTTGGAATCCCAGACTGAGGCTGCTGTAGTTTATCCTAAGGAAGTGGCAACCTTTGATCGGATCAGCAGTTCAGGAACAACTATTTGGCAGCTATTTGGAGGATTGACTGTGGGACAAAAAAGAAGGAGACCCCCTTGTTCTCTTCCAAAAGGCCAAGTAAGAGATGTGGGGCCTTGCATTAGGTCAGAAGCTGCGTTCATGAAGAGCTGGGCCCTGGGGAGCTCGAGAAGAAGGAGAAGGGGGCGTTTGTGGAGTATTCTGCACTTGGAAACTCAGGAAGCTGGATGAAGTTTGGAGGAGGATGCAGTGGCTTGGCTCCCATTTGGAATAGCTTTAATTTTGAACATGTCAGCACAGAATCTTGCATACAGTAAGCACTTAGTAAATGCTTCTCCACTTCTTCCTGTTGGCTCTGAGATGTGTATAGGATATCCAGGGCAATTAGTAACACGAGACAGGAATTCTGGATGAATTTAAAGCTTGGGAGTCATATGTTTGGAGACAGTAATGGAGTGTGTAGGAGAAAAGCACACTGGGAACACAGGCTTTACGCGGAGGATGCTGATAATGATTTAATCAGAGAGTTAGAAAAGAGGACCCAGGAAGAGAAAGTAGTATTTCAGAAACCAAATGAATTGCAAACATTTCCAATAAAGCTCACATTTCAAAGAGAAGCTGTAAGGGTAAAATCAGGGTAAAGAAAGCATAGTGAGAGATTAAGAGAAGTTCTCTGTGGCAGCTCAAAAATACCTGAGTTCAAATCCAGCCTCAGACACTTAGGAGCTTGTGACCCTGGCTAAGTCATTTAATTGCCTTTCTCCCATTCCCCCTCAAAAAAGGAAAAAAAAGTTCCTAGAGCAATCAAGGGTGAAAATAAAAGGACAACAAGCAGGAGATATTTGCTGCTGTCAAAAGAAACAACGCAGAATCCCCAGTGAAGAGGGATTTCTTAGAGGAAAGTCCTCCTGAAGCTCTTATTTATGGATAACACTGTCCGTACTGGTCCCATGGAGGCCCAGAACATGGCAGGGCCTCCTAGAAGAAATCCAGAATCATTCAGAAGATTTTGCTATAATCATACGGGGAAAAATAAGTGGATGAAGACTACCTGTTGTGGTAGATAGTCAAATGGACAATCTACAGAATACATCTATTACTATATACATAAAAATATGGAAATATATACATGCATACATATATATAGCCACATACACGTGTGTGTGTCCATGTGTATGTACATATATGATGGTGCAGAAAATAGCAATGCTTTCTTAAGAACTTTAGTCATCTCCCAGAAACAAGGGCTCATCTCATTTTTTAAGTTTCCTATTTAGTGATAATCTTTTGTTTTTACATCATCTTTATTTCCAGTGAAATTACCAGCCATTGATCTCTCCCATTTAACAGAGATTTAGAAAGAGGAAAAGCAACAGCCGGGCCGCGCTTGCCCACATGCCCGCTGGATGGACAGTGTCCACAATGCATGAGTCGTGAGGGGAGCCCACCCTTGTACCCTGGGAGTCCTCATGGCACATTGCATTTGGGCGGGCCAACAAGGGCGGCCTGTGAGACGGTGGGACGAAAGATGGAGATCGGGCCCCCTCCGAGGCCTGCTGGCTGGCTACATGCCCCAAGATGCCAGCAGGAGCCCACCTAACATTGGGAGCAGATGCTTCCTCCATCTCAGAGAAGCGAGGGGACCTGGATCTTGAGAAGACTGGAACTTGGTGCCCCCCACTCCTGGTCCAGCTTTCCTTGCTCTGTTTAGAGCTGTTGTAGCAGCGGGCAAACCCTAGATCTGCCAGAGGCCCCTGCCCACAGGGTCGACCTCCTGAGGGCTGGTGTGGGGGGAACATCGCATCTGGGAGGTGCCCATTGACTGGCACGCTGACCTTTCTGGGAGTCTCAACCCTGACATTCAACGTAAAGTCAGCCCCCTTCCCCAGGATTCCCTTCCTGAGGAGGAGGAAAAGCCATTCTGCATGAGGAAGACTCGGGGCAAGGCTGGGATTCCAAAGACTCCCTCCCTCTGCTCCTAATGTGATCCACGGTTCCATGACAGTGGATCCTCCCAGCCTCCTTTCCCAGTAGCAGAGGAGCAGAGCTCACAAGGGGGAGACTGGCTAGTGCCGGTGATATGGCACTAAGCTGGCAGAGCTGCCACCGGCCGGGAACATAAGAGGATTTTCTGGGATCTTGATGCTGAAGCCAAAATAGGTTCTGCTTTTCCTTGTCAAAGCTGCTGAGCGGAGCAGTTTCATTCTGGGTACGCTTGAGCCCTCGGCTTCTGGGAGCAGAGGTTAGAGTGGGAGCCGGCCGGCCCCGCGGCCCAGGGAAGGGGGCTCGGCCCTGGGTCTCTCCTCCTAGTGAGTGAGAAGCACTGAAACACTTGACAAAGCATTGCATGGGGAAGGACTGAGCTTTCCTGGGAAAAGGAAGCAGTCTGTGGGCTCGGGGAGTGTGGGGGTTCTGAGCGGTCGGGCCCTGCCAGTTGGTCGCCTCAGCTTGGTGAGCCCTAGGCGCAGGGGGCCATCAGCATGGTCAGCCTGGAGCAGTCCAAGAGAGGATGGGGGCTTGTGGGTGGGGCAGAGAAGAGCTGGGCCCAATTTGCCCATTCAGGCCCCGGGGGCAGGAGGATGCCTCTGATGGCTGCCTTTCCCTCCTTTAGAACCTGCGCTGGAAAAGCTCCAAGCCATTTATCTGGACGGATGGCCTTCAGACCCTGTTTGTGTTCCAAAGACTGGGTAAGGACCACATCCTCCTCCGGCCTTTCCCCTTCCCCGGGGAATATCCCCCCCTGCAGGGGTGTTCTGGCCAGTGTCATCCCTCAGCCTTGGGGTGCTGTCATCTCCCCAGAGGGGCAGCTGGAGGGGGCCAACCACTCAAGGCCCTTTTCTCCTCCTCCCCCAGCTGCCGTTCTGTATTGCTACTTCTACAAGAGGACAGCCATTCACCTGGGGGACCCTCGGTTCTACCAGGATTCTCTGTGGCTGCGCAAGGAGTTCACCCAAGTCCGAAACTGACCCGGCAGCCAGAAGCCACACCTGGGCCCCACCGGTGAGGATCCCGGGGGGGTCTGAATTCCGAGGCGAGCTCACTTGCCCCAGCCCTTCCCTGCCCAGCCCCCACAACCCCTCTTCCCCACAGCTTCCTTCCTGCAGTGAGAGCTTTTATTAAAGCAATTTTCCAGAATGCTGGGGCAACATCTGCCCTCCCCAGTGGGGCCCGGGGTCCAGGAGTAAGGCACGCCCAGTCACTTGGGACTTGCCGCTTTTCTGGCCTAGAGCCCTTTTGTACTGTTTTTTAAAAGTAAGAAATAAATGTATCCCTTTTGCCGTAAATTTCCGAGGTTCCTTTATCTGCTTATGCTGGTGCCGAGGCCTCCTTTCCTTCGGGTTCTGGCCTCCACGACTTCCCTGCAGAGCCAGCCTCAACTCTGACTCCCTAAGTGAAAACAAGGATTTGGGGCTCAAGGACTTTTGAGCCGCCATCTTGGTCGCTAGCCAAGAGTCACCCTGTGGTTCAGGGCTGGGGGGGCCCAGGCAGGGCCTGAAGCACAGGGTGCTCTTCGGGATTCAAGGCTGGCCCCCAGCTGTTCCCTGTGTGGCGGGGACTGTGTCTCAGAGCCTCCGTTTCTTCCATCTCTGAAGTGGGGGAAATGCTTTTCAGAAAGTGCTTTGCAAAATTACCTTGGCTTTGCTCATGTTCTATCTATTCCCATATAAAGGATGGGTACAAAGTGGGCACGGGGCGGACCACCTGTCCAAGTCACTGGGGAATGGAGAGGCTGACACTTAGCAAGCTCTTTGGGGGGACGTGTGTGCATGACGTCACCTGCTGAGGAGGAGGGGCTGCAGATGGGGAGGGGGTCTGTGGGGTGGGGGTGGGGGTGCCATCCATCCCACCTCCCAGATGCTGCTGCTAAGTGGGGGTCTGGGACCATGTTAGAGGTGGAAAGGACCTCGTGTGTATACACGAGGACATTGAGGCACACAGGGCCAGAGGTCACGAGCCCCCCAACGAACCCCAAATGCCATTTCCTTCTCCCTGAAGGCGGGGCGTCCACTCACTGAGGGAGGGGGAGGGCTATGGACGGCTTTGGGGCTCCGTCCTGCGGGTCAGAGAGGAGCTTGGGAGAAGAGATTAGGAAGCTGGGAACTGAGGGGTTCCAAAGAGAGGGAGGAGGAGCGGGGGCTCTTCCCGCCTGCCTCAGTGTCCCCATGTGTGCTGGGGAGCAAAGTAGGGGCCTGGGAGGGCGGGGCACGATCAGCTTTGGGAGGAGAGCTGAGGTCTGGGGAGGGGCTGCCGGGGAGAAGAGAAGGCTGAGGTCCTGTGTGGGCGGCCCCTGAGGTCGGCCCCGCCCCGCCCCCGGGGCCCCGCCCTCGCCCTGAGCAGCTGGCCTCCGCGCATGCTCGGAGCCTGTGTCCACCGAGTTAAGAGGCTGCCAGCTAGAGCAGCCCTTCCGGCGGGCGCCGCGGCAGCAGTTTCCATGGGGACTGAGCGGCGATGGCACCGCGAGGTGAGCTGCCCGAGGTGTGTGAGTCTCCGCGTTCGGGGACCCCGCCCAACCCTCGGTTTCCCTATAGGCCTAAGGGAAGGAGCGCGCTGGCCGTGACCAGGGGCGGGCCGGGCGGGCAGGGGTCGGATCGAGGGAGGTAGGGGAAGCACGCGGCCTAGTGGCCCACCGCCCTCGGGTCTCCCCCTCCAGGCCGCCGGCTGTCGTCCATCTCCCTGGAGGTCCTGATCTTTCTCAATGGCTGGTACAGCGCCACCTACTTCCTGCTGGAGCTTTTTGTGTTTATGTACAAAGGTGAGCTCAGAGACCCTCTCCCCACGTGAAGCCCCGCCCCTCATCCTGGCCCCGCCCTCTTGCTCTTAACTTTGCCGCTCCACGCCTCCTGGCCCCGCCCCAGAACCGAACCTTTCCCGTTAGCTTGGCTTGTCCTTGCCCTCCCGGCCCCGCCCCTTCTTAGCCTTGCCAGTCCACGCCCCCTCCTGGCCCCACCCCTCCTGCCCTAACTTTGCCCCCCCACATCTAGCTTGCCTGCCTGCGCCTCTCGGCCCCCAGCACTGCCCCGCCCCGGCTGTTAGCTTTGCCCCTCCACGCCCCCTCCTGGCCCCACCCCCATCATTGCCCCGCCCCGGCTGTTAGCTTTGCCCCTCCACGCTCCCTCCTGGCCCCACCCCCAGCATTGCCCCGCCCCGGCTGTTAGCTTTGCCCCTCACGCCCCCTCCTGGCCCCACCCCCAGCACTGCCCCGCCCCAGCTGTTAGCTTTGCCGCTCCACGCCCTCTCTTGCTCTGTGCTTTGCCTGGACCTGTCTCCTGGATCCACCCCCAGCTCGGCCACACCCTCCCGCTTGGTTGGTCCTACCCCCAGTGCCCCGCCCCCAAACAGGCTTTCCCAGGGGGAGGGACCTGTGCCACCTTGGGCGGACCGTCCCCCTCGCCCTGCCCCCGCAGCCGGTCATTTTTCCTCTCCTCCCCGCCGGCGCCAGGGCTCCTGTTGCCGTACCCCACGGCCAACCTGGTCCTCGATGTGGTCATGCTCTTCCTTTTCCTGGGCATCGAAGTCATCAGGCTCTTTTTTGGTGAGTGGCCTGCACTGCCCTTGCCCCACCGGGCCTGAAGCTGCCGCCATGGCCCCTGAGGAGCTTGGGGGGGCCCTGGAGGACCTGGACCAATGCGGATTGTCCTCTTCTTCCTCTCCCCCGGGGGGCCCAACCCCCCCATGCCCAGCAGGGGGCTCAGCCCCCCCCATGCCCAGCAGGGGGCTCCTTTCCAAAATCATTCCCTCTCACTTGGGGGCTGGGCCGTACTTCACGGCTGGTTGTCCCAAGGGCTCCTTTTGGGGAGGAGGGAGGACTCTGTGTGACCCAAGTCTGGATGGGCAGTCTGGTGGTTGGGTGTCCCTTGGTGGCCTGGTCGCTCCGAGCCCCGGGCACCGGAGGGGACGCCATAGGGCCTTTCTTGGACATGTCTTGACAGCTACAAAAGGGAACCTCTGTCAAAGGATGATGCCTCTTGGGATCAGCTTGGCCATGACCTTTCCATCTGCCATGATGGCTTTCTATTACTTCTTGGTGCAGACCTATGTTCTGCGCCTCGAAGCTGTGATGAGTGCCATCCTGCTCATCTTCTGCGGCTTGGAGCTGGTGCTGGAGGTGTTCACACTCGCCACCTTCAACAGGTACTTCTGCCTCCCTCTGGGAGGGCCCTGGGGAGGGGGCGGGCACATGGGGAGGCCGGCTGCCACCTTGTGGTCTCTAAACTTGCTCTCCTTCTGCGCCAGCATGGACACATACTGAAGGACGAGAGGCCTGTTGAGGCCGTGTGACACGGCCCCCTGGCGAGGCGCGTGCTCTCAGGGAGGCTGGCGGCATCTCCTCCAGGGTGGCGAAGGGCACGCGGCCCTCTCCCAGGCCCTCCGACCCGGTCCTCGCTCGGCACTCCCAGCGCGGGGACGGAGTCGTCTGCGTCTCCTAGACTCCCGGCTTGCATTAGGCCCCACGTGTCCTTTGTGTGTGTCTCTACGTGTGTCTCTATGTGTGTGATCCGCCCCCCCAGAAGCCCCAGGGCCTGCCTTCCACAAGGATGTTTTCTTCCACTTACTCCAAACCAAGCCCTCGTCCCGTTCATTCCCTTCCAAAGGGACCAGGCAGCATCACTGAGCAGCTCGGAGCGGTCTTTTCTTACGCTGTGTCTTGGGACAAACACTATTTTACAATAAATATTTATTTTCCGTTGTGGGGGCTGCTGCTCTTTCCTTATGGCCCTTTCCCTGCACGAAGCCCGGGGGCCCTGGCGGCGGGGCCCTCGAGCATCTCGGCCCGTCTTCCTCACCAGGGCTGGCTCTGGCTGTCCTCGAGAACCCGAGGCTTTCCACAAAGTTTCATTTCACTGGATTCTGGGGCACGGCTCCAAGGCAGACGGACGGGGACAAGACACAGGACAGCTGGGGAAGGGGGAGGCTCTCCTGACCGGCACTTGGAGCCAACTGCTCCATCCCCCAGTTCTCTCCCTGCAGGCCACCAGCTCTACCTCCTCTTCCTCTTCCTTTCTTTACAGACTCCCGAGGTCTTCCCAGGCTGGGAGACTTGCGCCAAGTCCCGTCCCCTCAGTAAGACAGACTCGGCGCCTCTCACAGGGTCTCAAGTCCACCATCCCCTTTGCAGGTGTAGCTGGGAGGAAAACCCCAATTCCACACATCTCTCCTAGAGGGGCTGGACCCCTCGAGGGCGACTGCCTTGCTTTTCTCCACTGTGGCTTGGAACCCGAGCACTCCCATTTGGGAAAAAGGAATCCATGGGCCTTCCCACAGTTGCATGTGAAGCCTCATTTCATTTGCACGTTGCCATTATGGGCACTAAAAACCGCAAAGGCTGTCGTCAGGCGAACCCCCGCTTCATTAGGACTCCCCTGGATCCTGACCTGGAGTCAACTGATTGATGGAGGCCAAAGGGACCTTGGAGTTCACCTAATCGGGCCCAGAGAGGGGCAGGGATTTGCCCGCCAGCGCATGCTGGCGCCGAACCTTGGGACTTGCCACGTGCTTCCCCATTCTGCCACCCCCGTTGGTGGGCCGAATGCTTAACTCTGCTTACAAGCCCCAAGCCCGGCTCCTCCCTTTGCTGCCCAAGTAACCAACAGCACTTCCTTCCTCCTCCTCCTGCCCAGGAAACGGCAGCGCTTCCCTTTGTAAGGCAGGGCCCTACTACCTCAGCTTCTCTCTGAACTGTTAGGTGGGATGCTTAGATACTTTAGCAAGAAGGTAGTAGACCTGGGAATTAGGATGCTGCTAAATGCTCAGCAGGCCACCAGGGGGCGCCAAGGCCTCAGACACTTGCTAGCTGGGATCCTGCCTACTGGCCTCAGTTTCCTCATCTGTAAAATGAACAGGAGAGGGAAAGCAAACCACTCAATTCTTTCTGCCAAGAAATCCCTGGTGGGGTCCCGAAGAGTCAGATCCACCTGAGGTCACCTGGCCAGCCCCACAAGAATCGGAGTCGGCCACTGCGCCTGGATTTCCCCCTCACTGTTCCTCCCCGAGGGTTGATGATCGTTTCCCAACACCTAAGCCAGCCCCTTTACTATATCCCCCCCCCCCAAGTGTCCCAGGGGCACCCAATGCTCCTGCAGTCAGGCCGGGCCACTCCTTTCGGACGCTGTTGCTTGGGGAAATGCCTGTGATGGAGGAAGGCGCCCCGGGAACCTTTTAAGAGTCAAACCCAAAGCTCGACACGTGTCTCCAATGCAGGGTCCATGAAACAGCTCACACCCCATTTATTATTGAAAATATTTTGTTACAAAAGGAAAAAAAAAGCATACAATGCAGTATAAAAGATTGACAGCGTCATCAAGTTTATTACACAATTTCCAACCTATCAGAAAGAGACAAACAAATCGAATCACCGACAACAGGGGAACGGGGCCTTGGCCTTTTTTTTCCCTCAGGTATTTTTCTTTTGCTATCTGGAAATAAAACTAAAAATTGTGTCATTAAGTAAAAAAAAAAAAAAAACACAAACTCTCCGGGCAAACGGATTTCTGGTATTTTACGGTTTCTTCCTCGAACAACAGTCACCTCATTTGGTTTTCTCTACATTTTAAAAAGACATCGGGAGCTGCTCTCTGGAGAAGAGCGCCACTGAACACTCGAGAGTGGGGAAGCCCGGCTCCTTGGAGGAAGTGGGGATGGGACGGGGGGGACGAGGGGAGGGAGCCACCACCCCTTCCCTCTGTCCCAAGGGAATGTGTCTCTGACCCTGGGGAACTGTCTCCGTGCCGACCGAAGTGTGAGAGGCCGCGGCTCTCCTGTGCCCTCTGCCTGAGAAGGCCCGGAATAAGTGCGGCGTGCCCTGTGGGGGATGTGGAGGTAGTCCTGGAACCACCAGTGTGGAGAAGCCTAGTTGCCATGGGTGGGATTCTCTGGGACCATCACCCCAGGGAACCCGGCGGCCGCAAGCTCGGCTCTGGCTCTTTCGTGGACCTTCCTGGAGGGGCGAGGGGGAGGCCAAAGGCCAAAACATCCCGGGGACAGTTTCCGATTCTGGCGGCCGGCTCCCCCGGCAGGCGGCCTGATGGCAGGCGCCTGCTTCCGCAGCTCTTTTGGAAGGAAAAGCTTTGAGAAGTGGTCAGTGACTAGGCCCCTCTCTCCCCCCCGCTCCTGTAGCCTGTGGCTGGGATCGCCGCTGCCAAGGTGGGGATGTGTTACAGTGCCTTCCTCTAAAACAAGGAAACGGCCCTCTTGGGGCAAGGGCTCAGGGGAAGAGCGCCTGTCAGAGCTTGTTAATTCACGAGCAGCAAGCAAGCAAAGCAGGGAGAGGACGCCAGGCAGAGAGCCACCTGACGGGGAGGCGGGTGCAGACACCTGACGGGTCTCTTGTTTGCCAAGGGACCAATGGGACCAAGGAAACTGGGAGTGCTGGAGGCTTCCCGCCTTCCCCGGGAGATCAGGAGAATAACCGTCAAGGAGAGAGGAAGGCAGAACAAATGAGGGCAGAAAATGCTTCTTCCCACAGATCCTCCCCAAAAGGCTGAGAGGGCTCTGGGGTTGGAGGCACCGCACCACAGCGGGGAGGAGGCCCAGGTGGACACAAAAGGGGGACCCCTTTTGGTGGGTTTCTGAGAGGCTTTCCCACCTGCCTCAAGCTGCTCCCCGAAAAATACGAACCTCACAAGTTCCCAAGAAAAAGAAAGCACCGTTCTTTTGGAGTCCAAGCATTTGTGGATCATGGGCCCAGCTACAGTCTACCTTCTTCCCTTTCTCTTCTCTTGCCCCTCCCAACCCCAACCAGTCTTTTAGCCCTTTCCCTAGGCAAGCAGGGGTCATGCCAGGGCCTGGGGAGGGCTGGGGAGGGTGCCAAGCTCTCTTCGGTCTGGTGGGGCATCAGGTGTTCCCTGGGTGTCTGGAGGGAATTGGGGGCTTGGGAGAGGGGGAAGGGGTGGAGCGGCCTCCGTCCTTTAGTCCTGATCGAGGTGAGGAGATGCAAGTCCATTAAAAAAAACATTTACTTCCAACCAGACTCCTGCAATGAGAACAGCAGAAGGGGGGAGGGAGAGAAAATACAAGTTAGAGATTTATATTTGATTATCTGGGGATTATCTGGATTATCACCCGCATTTTCTAAAGCAGGAAGCCCACGAGGTCAAAGGACACTATGGAAAGCAGGAGAGAACACAATTTTGCAAGAGAGGAAAAAAAGGAAACCGGCCTGGCTGGACTATCCTGAAGCAAACAATGACAAGGGCTCAGACGGACTCTATTGAGATGGGCTACAGTGGACACCTTAAAGGACAGTGTGACTGCCGGCTCTCCCAGACAGCAAGGTCAAGCCGTGGCGGAGGGAGGGAGACAACAAGAGGCCGACTGGTCACAGGCGCTATCAAGGAGAAGAAAAGGGAAGGGCTCCATCTGCTGGAGCCCGGGGCAGCCGGCTCCAGAGCGTGGCTGGAGGGCAGTCCTGCCCTGCTCGCAGCAGAGGACCACCAGCTTGGAGAGCAAAGACAAAGTACCCTTGAAGGAAAAGGCCCAAAGGCATTTCCAAATCCGACTAGAAAACAAGGGTGAGGGCCGATTAGGATTATAAAACTTTCCTAAGGTGACAGGACCAGTTATGGCTCAAAAAGTGGCAGGGCAAGGACAAGCGCACAACAGAACCAAAGTTGTGCTTCAAAGTCAAACAGCAGCCCTCATCGCCCCACGCTCCGTTTGGGCCAGGCTGGGGAGGGAGCGTCCTCCGCAGCAGGAGCTGGCAACCACGTCCTGCTCAGGCTCAAAGGCAAAGTTCTGGTCAGTGCTGGGAAGCTGCAGGTAATCCCAGAAGAGGCTAATTAGTCTCGTGGTAAAGAATTCAGTACAGGCTTCAGGCCTCCCCATGTTAAAGGGATGAGCAGCTATGTTACAAAAGAGGATGCAGAAATCTATCCCCCTTCTTAAGTCAAATAAAGCAAATACATGTGTGGCGCCAAGGAAAGAGGAGGCCCGGCCTTGAAGTCGGAGCAGGGAGGTGGGAAGGGATGGCAGCCTGAGCCAGACTTCTACTGAAGAGAAGACCCACTAAAGCGTCTGCACACTACAAGCTGAGACCAGTCAGACGCTCGCTTCCAGAGCACCTCGGAGGCCCTGGAAGGTCACCCATCCCACCTGGGCGCAGCTTGCCCCGTGTTTCTGATGGCAAACCCAGGAAACCAAGTATGAAACCCATTCTAACAAGTCACTGGGCCTTGTTCCATTTCCTCCTCTGAAATGTGGGCTTGGACTAGATGGTCCCACGTTACTTAATAAAGAATCCGCAAGACAGAAAATACTACAGAGCCCTTCCATAAACATCTACTGTCCATTTTCCTATTTTAAAGGATCCTCCCCTCCAAAGTAGCACAGCACCCAAAAGAACGCACGTGTTCATTTATAGGTGGGAAAAGTTAGGTGAAGTAATAATAAGCAAGGCAAAGGATCCAATTGCTCAGTTTGGGCCATTCAGACTGGATTAAGAGTGTCTAAGTCATTGTTTTTCCTGAGAAATCTGAAGATTATTCTTGAGTAGCCCTGAATAATGTGCCAACTCGTCCTACCCAGTCTTAGATGACCCTCAAGGAATCAGAAAAAGTACATATACAAACACAAGGTTATCTAGGGAATATTCTTGCCAAACTGGAAAAGGAACTTGATGGTTTCAAAGGAAATGAGATGGAGCCTCATTCTAAACCAACCGTTGACTCCCTTGGAGTGAGTTTTCAGCGGAGGCTGGAAAGTCCAAAGATCCTTGGGAGAGGATTCCCACACATGGGGCCTCAAAGTGGAAAAGTCAGTGTCACCTCCTCAGACTGAAGACAGACTGAGGCGACAACACCCGATGTTAGAACAAGGCGCTGAGCCAACAGCACAGAGCTGTCCGTCCCACGGCCCTTCTCACTAGGAGCAGCTACCATGAATTGAGAGCCTCTAGACTAGAGTGGGATAAATATTTAAAACTGAGCATTATAGAGTTTTAACTCTGCTCATTCTGAGGAGGGAGAACAATTTGCTTCGTTAGGGTCAGAGCCAACCGGAAACAGGGACCACTATAAAAACAGCAAATGGAACAAATAACTCCCGAATTTCACCTCTACAGCTACGAAGGGAAAATTCTGTTACTAGTGAAGGACCCACCTTTGAAGAGGGCCCAGGGTGGCAGAAAATCTGCCCATAGATCTATGACATTTAATTAGAAGCATCAAATGATTTAATACTCAAGTAACAATGAACAATTCACTCTTGTCACACTAAATACCAAAAAAATTAAAGAAGCCATACTGTTCATTTCTGATTCCCTCACAGAATAATCGAATCACCTTCGTAGAAGCGGTTCAACGTGACTCATTCTTTGCCAAGGCCAAGGGGCTTTTACAAGTGCTTCACACAGAGCAGAAACTTAATCTGTTTGTTCAATGAGTTGCTTTAGTAGTTCTTATGATCCAATTTGCCAGATCTTCAATTATTCCCTCAATCAAGAAGCAACATGGCACAGCGCACTTGGTTCAAATCCCAGCTCTGCTATGTATCAGCCATGTGGCTTGAACAAAAACTTCCTGACTGGCTCAGGTGACCTCCAAGCTCTTAACTTTACCAATGCACAGCAGACCCTCATCACAGTAAGAATTAGTCTCCTCTTACAGACAGGAGCCAGCTCCAAAGGCCACGCTGCCCCTGCCAGCACGGGGGAGACGGCACCAGGGAACGCACACAAATCTGTCAGGATGGAGGCCAATCAAACTAGCACCCGGGCATCATTCAAAATGTCTCCTTGTTCTGCACACCAAAGAGGGAGAAGCCAGCCCTGACTTCTGGGAAAGGAGCAGGCTGAGTATCACTCGGAGAGGTACAAAGGTCTGGAGTTCACGCCTGGGTTTGTCCCAGCAGCGTGACCCAGGAAAGGAGTTGCCCTCAAAATTCCTTTACCAAAGCTCGACAGTGGCAAACTCCACAAAGGCTGCGGGGCCTGTCCAAGGCCGAAGGGCAGTTCACCCAGGACCAGAGCCACCCACCACCACTGGTCTCCAGGGAGCACGAAAAGGAAGCTTCCAAAGGAGACCTGAGACAGCTCAGAAAGGCATCCATTCTGATCAACTTTCCTAATGCCACCCCTCCCCCCAATAACCACTCTCGTGTTCTGAGGACAGGGCCTTCCGAGGTGATGCTCTGGGGCCCAGTTCTGACGGGCCCAGTTCTGACCCTGTATTACCTACTGCCAACAGCTCCTCAGAGACAAGCACCTCCTATCCACTACTCGACTCTTAATTTCCGGACAACCAGGGAGTGTCGCCTGAAGCAATCGGCTAACTGGCTCCCTTTCTGTCTCACGCATCCTCTCTCACCTTCATAACCACACAGGCCTGGCTCCTCTCTACCCCCTTCACCTCCAAGGCCAGAGGGGAAGAAGAAACACAGAAATATCCCAACATACACGGTATCAACAAGACTGCCACGTGCTATTTGGGAAATAATGGGAAACACAAGCGTGGGCTTAGAAAAGCCTCCAATCGTAGAGCTGGGAAGGGATCCTGCAGGCCTTCCATAAAGGCTTTGCATAAAGCAGACAGCAAATACCGTCCGCCCCAGACAAATGGGCATTTAGCTTAAGGTTTTAAAAACCTCGAAGGAAGCAGTCGATGACCTTCTTGGATAACTTTCCTTTTACAATCCTCTATTTCAGCAAGTATCCCTATTAACTAGCCTAAATCTTTCCTCCGGCTACTGTGGAGCCCTTCTCCTTTCTCAATCTATACTTGAAAAACTGTTGGTTGTCCTTTTCTGTTCAATACTCCCCCATTCTTAAAGGTCACCCCCCCCATCTTCTGTCTCTAAACTCCCAATTGTCCTCTTTTTCACAGACGGGCCATTTTCAAAACCATGAATCTGGCATGCTAAAGATTAACAGGCAGGAGCGAGACCACCGCACGGGGTGGGACAGGGAGGACATGGACCTTCCTGCTGGGCTCCCTAACTCAGGGTGGGGGACTGAGAGCGTGGCTGGTCCCCAGAAGCGGCAGCAGGGGCCGCACCTGCACAGCTCCCCTCTACCACTAGACTGGGCCCAAGAGCAGGCTCCTCCCAAGCTGGGATTTCACCCCCAGAAGCCCCAAAAGAAACGTAGCCAGGGCGGAGCCCATCTCACCTTTCTCAGTGGTGCCGGTCCCGCTCTCTGTCCCGGTGTCTCTCATGCTCCCGATTCCTTTCTTGAAAATAATCCTCGTGCCTATCCTCATTGTGGAGCAGGTCCCGGTGCCTTCGGCTGCTCTCACGGGACCGGCTAGGTGATCGCTCACGGGACCGGTGTCTTTTCCTGTTGGAAAAGATTCTTGCTCAGGTTCTCCAGAGAGGCTCAATGGCATCCTCTTCAAGACGGTCAAGAACTTTTCTGGCACACTGGCCGTCTGAGCATCTGACTTAAACTGCCCTCTGCAAGTCTCCATTTACGTCAGAATGCAAAACCCACACGAACTAAAACTTACTTTCTTACTGCAGCTGCTTCGTTATTCCGTGGCTAGCCTATGACAATTGTTAATAAAAACCTCCTGACTTCCACTCCTAGAGGTCAGGGCCTCCAGTCACCTCCCCCACCCCGAGGAGGGATCCCCTGGGGGCGGGGAGACCAGCAGAGCGATGGGGAACTCACCTGGAAGAGCTCCCGCTGGCACCCACGCTGTAGGACTTGGCTTCGATGCCATGAAGACAGTCCTTTAGGGAGGAGATGAGCACACGGCAACGTTCGTCGTTGGCGACCCGGGATTGTTTGATGACAGCAATGGCTGTGAGGAGCGTCTCAATAGCGTCACTATAATCCCCTGATGCGGGATGGGTAGGAAAGGCCAAGAATGAGTAGGAGAGCAACGGAAGCAAACTGGACCAAAAAGGAGGAGATGGAAGCCGAGCCAAAGCGGGGTGCCCGTGCATGCCCCGGGACTGGTCGGGCAGTCCCGAGGCCCTCCAGCTCCCACTGGCCCCGGCCAGCACAGGACTCGTGCTCGGAGAGCCGGGGATGGCACCTCAGCCAGGACCCTTTGGGACAGAAGGCAAAGTAAGAGAGGAAAGAGTCCGAGGACGGAGTCCGCCGAGAGTAACAAGGTCTCGAGGATACTCTGAGGGAGCAGAAAGGAGGACTTGGAGCTAGTCGTGCAAGAGAGAGGAGGACGGACCAGAGATGGGGAGGTACACAGCCGTCAAGAAATACAGCGGGACATGAAGAAAAACGGGATAAAGATTTAATCAAATGTGAGAGAAGATTTTCTAGGAGAGGAAAATGGAGCCCACTCCTCCTGCCTCTAAGCCCCATTAGCAGGTGGGAACAGCCCGAGGGACACTTTGATGAGGAAAAGACCATCCCCGAAAGGAAGATGCTAACGTTTCCAGCCCAATGTTCTTTTTGGCACCCAGTTGTCAATCTGGCCCAAAGCCCTGGACCTGACACAGAACAAGAAAGGCACACTAACACACGAACATCTGTTTAAGGAACACCTGCCTCGTGCGGGCACCTCCTCATCCCGAGTCTCCCCGTGAGGGGGTAGTGGGACTGCGCTACCCAGACGGGGACTGCCCGGTCCCGCTGTTTGAGCTTGGCAGGGCCCAGGCCTCCCCCCCACTCTGGCTGGCCCGGAGCTCGATCCGCCCTAGACGAGATGGCCTCTGGTCACCTTGTGACCGGCCGGTCAGAAATCTTTTTGTCCTGACCCGCGGGCTCTACCCTGAAACGGCCCATCTGATCGAGTCCTGCTATTCCGAAGTACTCCATCTCTGCCGACATCAGTTGGTCCATTGGTCAAGAAAGACATTTACAAGGCAGAGACGTTCCGGCACAGCCCAGAGCAGAAGTGGAATACGAACACTCTGTCCCGGGTGCAAAGTTGAGTTGTGTGCACAAAAGGACACTTGGGAATGATTTCTAGCCTTCCAAAAAACCTTCCCCAAACACGCCGGGAACAGGACAGAAGCCTAAATGTAAAGCTGTCCCCCAGGTGTCTGTCCCTCTCAAAATCCCTGCAGAGGACGAGGGAGGGAAGACACGCAGGAGACGGAAGCAAAGGCAAAAGAAGTTACCTGCGCTGGCCCCAGAGACAGCTTTGGAAATGGCACTGCTAGAGATTGCTCTGTTCCGATTCATGATCTCCTCGAACTCGGCTTCGCACACCGTTGGGGGCGGGGGGCCCAGTTCTCGGCTGCACGGAGACAACACCATCCCTGACCGCCCGTGGCACTTAGATCTGTACCGTACAGCAGGGCACTTTATTGGGTATGATGTTGCAGCAATCTCTTTCACGTGTCACCTCTTCCAATCCCCCCACCCCCGCCCCGTGAGGACAGCCTGACACCGTACCCCACTTCCAACCCTCCCCCCCAGCTCATCAAACCCATTGGGGTGCACAAGGTATGGATACAAGAGTGAGGTGGCAGGGCACCAGTGGCAGGGGTCGAGCAGAGATGCAGGAGCAAAAGGTGAGGGTCCCATCCTCCTGGGCAGCCCCATGACTCCCCTCCAACAGAAGGACACAGGGCAGCCCTTACCTGCCATGGTGGTTATAGGGTGCAGAGGCCTTGATGTAAGCATCTGGCGGAGGCCCCACTGCAGCATTTGGTGGGGGGAAGAAGGCGGGGTTGAGGTGCAGGGCGGGTGGAATGGCCCCCGGGGGAGGCACAGCCAGGTGGGGAGGCAGTCGGGGAGGCGGGGGCATGAGATGCTGGTAATGGATACCAGGAGGCGGAGGAGGGACCCCAAAGCCTGAGGAGAGAGGTGGCGGGGGTGGGATGGGTGGTGGGGGCAGACCCATCAGGGGAAGAGCTGAGGGAGGGCGGCTGAAGTAGGGCAGCACACTGGGGGGCTTGTCCACTCGAGGGGGTGGGGGCACGAGGTTTTCGGTGGGTGTGGCCCGTCCGTCAGCAGAATCACTAGAATCTCGGGAGTGGGCCCGCGGCGGTACTCCTACGAAGCAAGAAAGAGCTAGCGTCACTGCCCTGGGCACCAGACACAGCCCCGGGGCTGGCCCCCCCCTTGAGGTGCCCACAGTGCCGGGGGCCAGGATGGACTCTGCTAAGGGGACCTCAAGGCACACTTCAGTGAGGCCACAGGTTCTGCTGCTCCTGTTTCTTTGTAAAGCCTTTCTGGGGACCCCGGGGTTGGGGGGTGCACTTGACAAGTCACTCCTCTATCCTGAGACTTCCCAAAACTCCACAAAAGCATCATCACCCCTCCCTTCCAGAAAGAAGGGGGCCCAGCAAAAGAGCTAAGGCCCGCTCGGAGGCCCTCGGCAAGACGGAGCCCACGATCTTCCTCTGGGTGACTGCCAAAGCATCCTCATCTTCCCGACAACTACCAACGTGCCTACCTGCCACCGCACAAATGGAGAGGGACGAGAACCTGGTGACCGGGTGGGAAGGGTGGGGTGCCAGCGGGAACAGAGAAGGGGTGAAGAGGAGAACCTGCCCACAGAACACAGCCTAGGGCCGACAGTCCATCTCAAGCCGCCTGACCCCCGAGAAAGAGGCAAGTGGGCCACAGGAGCCTCGGAGCCCCCTCGGCCGCTTCGCCGAGGTCCTCAGAAAACTGGCTGGGAAGCCCTGCTCCCAGAGGCTGCAATGACGCCTTTCTCTGGCCTTGCCCTGGTGGGGATTTCCATACAAGAGCAGAGCGAGGCACCTGGAAAAAGGGACGCGGGAAGGGGCAATGGCGGTCACAGAGCCCCTCACCACAAACACCAGAGATCTAATCAGCCTGGCCGCCTCGTCGGCCCTGACTTCTGCGGCCGGTGCGGGGGTGCTCCCCCTCTCGGCGCCTGAGCCCCTAGGGCAGTAAACACATCTTAAGAACCTCAGTCTCTCACAGCCTCCAAGCCTCAACACTTCAACTTTCCCTTCCTGGCAACAAGTTTCCGGCCTGGGAGATTTGGGGCCCAAGATGTCCACAGGCCCCCAAAGTAGCCACTCCATGGAGGTAGTAGCTCCGCCTCCGGAGGCCGCCAGAGAGCACTGCCGCAGCACCCACCATCTTAGTCCCCCAAGAGTGAAGGGGGAGGAGAGGATTGGGCCTGCTTCCCCTGGGACCGGGAGGTCAGGAATCTCTACTGAACCAGAGGGACTCGGAAGGCTTAAGCGGCCTAGGAAGAGGAGTGGGACTCTGGCTCGGAACATGAGGCACCAAACCCTAGGAACTGAAAGCTCCAAGTCTAATCAGAGAGCTATTCCTACAGAAGAGCGAGGGGACCGTCCTTGGGCCTAGGGATGAGACCCAATGCAGGCTGGGCCTGGCAAGCAGGGCCTAACACAGTGGTGGAAAACACTCGGGGACCTGCTGTCGCTAAGCAAGGCTGAGGCCGGCCGGCTGTCTCAGGCTGGGCCTCGAAGGGTGGCTGTCCCCATAGTCCAGGGTCTGGTCCTTAGCTTTTGCAGGTTCAGAATCTCAGTTTTATCAGTTCACCCAGGGGTGATCGGACCCTGGGGGATTGATTCACGCTAACCAAACTCACAAGAGACTGATTCATAAATCAGAATGCCAATTTATTAATTTACAATGAGAAATATAACTGCCAAGCGGACCGGAATACTTGTGTCGGCTGGTCAGCGCATTCTCTTCCCAGTAGGAGAGCCTATTTGGGAAACCAAATTAAGATCAGAAGGTTGCTTGGTGAGTACAGAATCAGATGAACTTAAGGGATCTTGGCGTCAAGCTCTAGAAGCCCGACACCCCCGTTTCCACCACTGAGCTAGACCTGCCAAGCGGACCAGGCTGCAGGTTGGCCCTCGGGGCTCCCTCTCCCCCGGACGATGCTGGAGACTCCCCGGATCTCCACGCAGACCACCCTTCTGCTCGCTCTGAGCCTACGACAGCACCGGCTACAAACCCTCTGGACACAGAACAATTTCCACAATTACAGCTCACCTGACAGAAATTACATTCTGGGTGGCTGCTCCTAAAGACAAGTGGGACAGTAACCTCCTCACTAAACTACTTCCACATTACAACACAGGATGGGTCTGACTAGTTCCATCCAGTGTAAGCTAATTCCCAGCACTGGAGGATTTCAGGGCTCGAGAGAACCTTAAAGGCCATCTGGTCCAACCCCCCATTTCACAGAAGAGGTAACTGAGGCCCAAATCAACTGATTTGTCCAACGAGCCCACAGCTTATTTCGGTGTGAGGTAGGCCCAGAACCCTGCTCTGCCAAGCCCTGGTGCCATACTCCTTTTGCCTGGGCATGCAGTGTGCTCTGCTGGACCCGGTATCCTCCCAGAGACTGAGCCCGCCACCCCCCGCCTCCCTCCCGCCACAGGCTAATCCCGCACCGCGGCAGAAGCCCTCCCCTCTCTCCCCCTTCATACAGACCATCTCCACGTACCCCCTCTTGGGACTCGGACGCACTCACGTTTCCGAGCCTGCGCCTCAAACTGCGACAGGTTCTGCCGGGTGGCCAGCCTCACGTCCACCTTTTCCCCGTTGAGAATCTTGCCTGGCAGAAGCTCTAGCAGTTTGTGGACGGAGTTCTCAGAGGCCACCACCACTTCAGCATACCTTGGGGAGGAGAGAGCAGACGAGAGAGAACCACTGCTTGAATACAGGGGATTCCCCGCCAGCGCTGGGGACGTCCTGGGCAGACTCCCAGATGAAAAAGGCTCAGCCAGGGGCTAGCCCAGCCCCCCCCCCATTTTCAAGACCTCAAAGAAGCTCCCTCCACGGCTTGGCACAAAGTGCCTCCAAACTGGCCTGGCTGGGAGGACGTGGGCAGGACCAGCCACATCTGGCTGAGGATCCAGAATGACCCAGACTCTCCGGGGGGTGGTGGCCGGGAAGAGAAAATCTTCCGCTCGGTGCTTACCCTTTGGACTGGCCATTGGCTCGATTCTCTGCAAATTTTAACTCCACAACATCATAGACGCCCACAGAACGGATGATTTGGATCAGCTGTTGGTCTGTTGTCCACTGGGACCGGTAAAGCAGAAAAGAGAAGTCAGAGGCTGGAGAGCTCCTTTAAAGGTTTCTAGCAGCCCCCGTCCCTGAAACCACAATTCCAGTCACCACCACGGCCCCAACGAACATCCCTAGAAGGCCCCAAACCAGTCTTGTTGCAGTCAAGGCAAGTGTCCCGAAAATGCTCTCTCGTCCCGCCCCCCTCCCCCCTCCAGAGGTGAAGGCAGGCCGCTTCACCACGGCCTCAGAGCGCCTTGGCTAATAACCATCAGTGCAAGGGGTGGTTACTGCTAAGACTGTGAGTCTTCTTCTGAATAGCAAGATGGGACCACAGCCAGGAGCTTTTCCCTGAGTACAGAAAACTGCTCGTGTGGCCACGCCACCCCCACCAGCCCAAACCATACAACAGAAATGACTTTGGCAGAACAAGAGTCACCACCTACCCAGAGCGTACTAGAGCTACGAGGGCCTTTGATCCCCGTCACCCACCATTATCACAGGACCATCTAATGACCACCAAGAGTTCAAGGTGTTCACTGAAAGCTCGTCCCAGAGATGACCCTGCTAGATATAAAGCCCCAGGGTCAGGGGCGGCAAGCATGACAGAAATAGCCGCACCCACTCAATCACTGCTTTCTCCAGCACCATTCAAGTCCTGAGGATTTTCCGCCCCTCAGAGGCAGATCCAACCTGACCCCACTCTCAGGACTTGAGATCATCTGAGAGTAGACTCTGAAGATGGCATCCCCTCCATGACCAACCTCAAGGCAGCTCTAGGAGGCGCTAGTCTGTCCCATGGCCACCCTGCTCGCTGCTGGCTATCCAGGCTCACCCAGGAGAAGCTGCCCACGTAGACCGCGGCCCGCTTATTCCGCAGTCCACTGTACGTGTACAGGATCGCCGGTGACTTGCTGTTGGGCTTGGGAGACTGCTCCTGGCGGATGGGAGGCGGTGGCTCGGCACTGCTACTTCGGTCGTCGGAAGGCTGCGAGCTGGCGGCCAGCACGTCATCGTACAGGTCGATCTGATCGGCATTGCTGAACTCTGGGTCCTAGGGGATGAGGGGTGAATCGAGTGAGTTCCCCCAGCAGGGAGCTCACCAATCCTGTGGGGCAGACAACCAGAAAGCATCACTCAGGCAGCTGTCGATGGACTGCCGGTCGGCACACTTACAACGGGCTGGGCTGCACCCAACAGATTCTTCCTTGTCCGCTCAAAAATCAAGCAGCTCCTTTAGCACGGAGCCCGGGGATGCGGACGGAGAAGACACAGCCCCAGACCTTAAGCCACTTTTGCTCTCTGCTGAACTGACCTGAGGGAGGAGTTCCCCTCCAGTCTGCTTCTCCTGCTTCACCTCATTTGACATCTAAATAGAATAACTCACCAAGAGCAAGCTTTCTGATGGACTGTTTAGGACAAACTACAAAAGTGACTTTGCTAAGAGATAGAGCACGTGGGTGAGAAGAACCCTAATAATTTAAACAGTTTTAGAAAATCTCTTCCTGCATAGCTAGTATGATCTTTGATGCTTTTAGCCAATGACAGTGACAGTGAGTAGGTACACTGTGGATAAAGGGGACAATAACAAATATAAAATTTACTCGGTGGTCAGCTATGAATCCTATGTGGCAAGGAAACAAAATGAACCACCCCCCAACCACCACCACCAAAGGTCCAAGCATCACCAATGCTTTCTAAACACAAAGCTTCCACGAGGGATGCTAAAACCCATTTGCAACACCCAAAAATGTCGCTCACACTGTATCATGAAGTTCTTAAACATAAATTAAGAAGGCCCCAAACTAATCACTTAATGTATCAAATGCCAAAACAGACCTCTATGGAGGGACCAAGAGGGCAGTTTCCTTAGCATGGTACAACCCCAAAGTAATTAGGAATCTCTGTTTTAAACATGCTTTTGAAATGTGACACAAACTTTAAAGCTCACAGGAAATGACCACTTCTTTCCAAAAATCAGTTATCAGTTCATGAAAATAAAACAGGCAAAAGCAACGTCACAGAGGAGTCCCCCCCTCCCTCCCAGCTCTGTGTTCTGGCCTATTCAGACCTGCAGCATTTAACCCAGACACGGGAGCATGCTTGAGAGGCAGGCACCTCCAAGGAGATGACAGATAGCAGACGTTTTATAATGCTGCAAGCAGAGGCGCGCAGCCCAACACCCAGACCAGAAATGTTACGGAGGGCTTTTATTAGAAGGTCACATGTAAGGAAATTTGGAAAACCTGACTTAGCCCGTGGCACAGCTAAATCTAGAAAGTAACCCACAAAGCCCAGCAGGCTTTTCCTGAAGGGAGCTGGCACTACTGCTCTGGAGAGAAACCAATTCTTGTCATCTCACCGTCAGGGCCAGAGACAAGAAGTTCTTATGAGATCATGGAGAGACGGCAACCAACGACTGGTGACTGCCTCCCCCCATTCGCCACACACCTTGGGGCTGGGTAAGTGAGATGCCTCACTTACATTCTTTGTCAAATGCTACAGTAACTCAACAGGCCATCAGTTTTTTGGTTTTTTTTGGTAAAAATTGGAGAAAGCCAACAATGAAGGGTAAAGGGAAGCACGCTCACAAACACACCCTTAGAGGAGGTATTAACGGGCTCAACCATTATGAAGGATTGAAATTAAGCCAACGCTGAATAAAATGTCCAATAAACTTTGACCCAGAGTTCTTGCCGCTATGCATATACTCTAAGGAGAACACAAAGTCCTATAAACACTCAAATATTCACAAGAGCATTTTTTATAACAACAAAAAAAGCAACAACAAAAATTGGACACAAGTAGATACTCATCAATCGGGGAATGACAGAACTGTGGTACCTATTTAATACAACACAGCTAAAAGAAATAGGATGAGAAATTCTGAGGGAAAACTTACATGAATTGAAGTCAAATGACAAGATAAAACAACATACACATCGTCAACAACGTAGTTGAACAGAAAGGAGAAGCCTGTCCCAATTTGGCCCAGGGAAAGGAGGAAAATATGCATATATAGCTCCTCCCTTTCCTTTATAGAATTTGGAGGTGAGGTGAGAATAGCTGATCCCATGAACAGAGATTGAACAAGACCATTTAGTTCAATTCTTATTTTGCAGAAAGGGAAATAAAGGCCCACACCTGCCTAAGCTCCTTGTATGCCAGATCTTTGGATACTCCCCACTCACCATACCCCACGCTACCCTCCTGATATCAAACTGCTCTTTTTTATTCCGTTACAAGGTATGCAGATAAAGGTGATGCATAAACATGTTAGCTTTTTTTTTAAGCCACAGAGGAGACCACAAAAACTTGAGCAGATTACAACTAATTATTCCCTTCCTCCGTTATTTTTATTTCTCTTACTTTTCGTCCCAGGCTTGTCTTGACTTTGGTTCTTGATTTTTCTGCATTATATAATGAAAGGATAGTCACCTTTGGGGTATGCATTCTATAGTGCAGGGGTCCTCACACTTTTTAAATAGGGGCCAGTTCCCTGTCCCTCAGACTGTGGGAGGCCGGACTAGAGTAAAAACAACAGCTCCCGCTCTGTCTCCGTCCCTCGGCCCATTTGCCAAAACCCAGCGGCCGCATCTGGCCCTCGGGCCGTAGTTTGAGGACCCCTGCTCTAGTGTTTTGTTTCCTGCATTAAACAGTTCAAAATGCTAAGTGACTAGTCCCCGGCCGCCTAAAATTAAAACAGGGCCAAACAGAATTGAAAAAGTGAACAGGAACTAAAAATCAACAGCATCTTACAGGACAAGAGAGAGAAGTGGTCAAGATAGATTAAGCTCTTACACCCAAAACAGGTGGGTGTGTGAAGAAATGGGAGGAGAACATGGGAAACAGCAACAAATACAAATGGAAATAAGTGTGCTGAGGTGAGCTGGGGCCAAATCAGCTACTACCTTGGTCATTTAGTTCCATGGAAAGCATTGTTTAGGTTTGATGTCAAAAACCTTCGAAAGGTTCTGGATAAGAATACTTTTAACATCAATCAACTGACAACCTTTATCATGTGCCTACTATGTGCCAGATACTAGCACGAAAAACGAAACAAAGATGCCAAAACCAAATTTGTCGGAGTTCACCCTCTGCCCAGACAGAGCGTGCCCAGAATGCTCTTCCCGGTTAACCCTGCCCCTGGCAAGCTCTGAGTAAGTGCTGTTAGCAGCGGCCCCTCTCATGCCAGAGGATGGAGTTCCTTCCCCACGGGAGGACTAAGCAGCATCATGGCAGGTGAGCGAGCGGAGCACGGCCTCCCACAGGTACCAGACGTAAACAAGCGGCCTCCATGTTGCCTGGATGACAATCGGATAAACACTGGGCCCAGCCGTCCTCCTAAGGCTGGGGCAGAGCAGATCCCATCTCCCAGAGGGCTCCATCCCTCACTTACTTGCAGAGGGCCTTCTCTCCCAGGCCACTCCTAGCCCCGAGCTCACAACAGCTTCTTGCTGTCAGGGGCTCGGCATCGCAGCTGAGCAGGGACATATGGTGAGCCACAGAACACAGGAAAGCGAAGCTCTTCCAGCTCCTAGTCCTAGGTCAAGGGTGGACGTGGGTCCCCAATTCCCAAACGAAAAACAAAAACCTCTCTGAAAAGCTGGCATTCCCAAGGGCAGCAGCTGCCGCCTGATTGCAAGAGACGGTCACAGAATAGCCCGGAGCTCTTTCCTGGGAGCGAGGCCGTGCGGGAGGGAGGCCTGGGCCGGGGCCAGCTCTGCCCAGCGGGCACCTACGTCCCGGCTACTCCAACAACGTGGGGGGTGGGACTCCCTGGGCAGGTCCCGATCCCCAGAACGCGTCCGGCAGAGCCGCGGCTCCGACAGCTCTCTCCGCCACCAGTCCCCAGCCCCAGGCTCTCCTGGCCCGGGCAGGGGCACCGCCCCCACCACGGGGCTCCCGGAGGGCTGGAAAAGACGCTGAATCAGAGGAGGAAAAGCCCTCCGCGCAGGGAAACTGCTCAAAAGTTTCGGCGAGGAAGCCCCGCTGAGCCCCTCCAGCAGAGACGGGGCCTCAGCAGGCGGCCCTAGTCCCGAGGCCTCCAGGCTGGGGGAGCCCCAAAGGCCCCGGCCCGGCCCCTCCCCCAGGGCTCTGCTCCCATTTCTCAGTCAGGCACGTTGCAGGGTGGGAGGGGCCCACAACCCAGACCGGGACTGGACACCGAGGCCGCGCCCCCCGCCCCTGCCCCCGCCCCAGAGGCCACGCCACTTCCACTTCCCCAGACTTCATTGGGGTTCAGGGGCCTGGGGGGGCCAGGAGCCCAGCCTTCCCGGCCCCGGCGCCAGCCGAACTTCGGCCAGGACGCAACGGACTACGTGCTAGCGCGGCGCGCGTCCGCGGCCAGGAGGCAGACACTAAAGTTTTCTTTCGGCCACTTCCCAGTAAGATTCTTCCCGAGAAAAAAAAAAGTCTGCCTCCCGCCCCTTCTCCCAGCGCTCTCGGCACTCCCTCTAACGATCTTCCAGCCCCGCCGGCAGCGGCCCGCCCCCTCCCCCAGCGCTCAGTCATTCTCTGTGGTCCCGAGGGGAGGGAGGCCCCTGGGGTATCGGGGAGGGGGAGGGAGGACCCCGGCATGTCCGGGGGGAGGGGGCGGGGTTCACCCCCTTCATTGGCCCCCCGCTTCCCACTCCCCCCTAGCCGGGGTCAGGGGTCGCGGGGGATCCCTCACCTGGTTGAACTCCTCGTCCGCGTAGATATCAATGAGGTCCACTCCCTCCGACATGGCTCGGAGACCCCGGGGGCGCCGCGAGGAAGGAAGGTGGCGGTGCTGCCGCTGCGCTCCGGACAGAGGGACACGGGTCAGTGCTGGTGCTGGCGCGCCCCATCTGCCGAGCGGGCTTCTGCGTGCAGCCCGCTCGCCCTCCCCGCCCCCCGCCCCCCTGCGGGGGGTGCGGGGCCCTCCTCTCCCCGCAGCCCGCCTTCTTCTCCCCAGCCCCCACGTCTCCTGGCCTAGTCCCGTCCGCTGCCCGCTTTCTCCGGGGAAGGGGGGGGTCTGTCCTCCACGCAGCCCGATTTCTGCCCGCCCTTCCCCCCTCCCGCCCGCCGCCCGAGCTCTCATGAGGCCTTCCCGCCGGGTCTCTCGGCGCTCGCGGCTTCCCTTCCTCCTCCCCTCCCCCCCGCGCGCCGCCCCGGACTGACCGGGCCCCAGCGCCGCCTCCGCCACCGCCTCAGCGCGGGCTCCGTCCCTGGGCCTAGGCCCTGCCCCGCCGCCCGCCCTCCGCGCCCCGCCCGCCCCGCCGCTCCTCGCGCCGCCGCCGCCTTCGCACTCCCACCTCTGCGCCCCGGCCCCCGCCGCCCCCCGCCGCGCGCCCCCGTTACCGGGAATATGGCGGCGGCAAGTCCGGAGTAGGCCCGAAGCGCGCGAACCTCTGCCCGGCCGCAGGCCCCGCCCCCTGCTCCCGCCGCCGCCGCCCCCCCCCCGCGCCACGCGCTGGCGTCACGCGTGCCACCGCTTTACGCACACGCGCAGCACGCACGAGCGCCCGGCCCCGCCCCTCCCACCTCCGGTCCGAGGCTCCGCGGGTGCGTCGGGGCCGGCGCGAGGAACCCGGATGTGGTGGGCAGAAGCGCTTCCGGCCAGGCCTGAGCGGAAATGGCGGCGGCTGTAGTTCGGGTGAGGAGAGTGGACCGAGGCCGGGCGGAGGGAGGTCGCGGAACCCCGGAGAGAAGGCCCTGCCTGGAATGAAGGCCCGGGGAGCCTCGACTTCCTCGGTCGGGTCTCGACCTCCCCATTTGCAAAACGAGGGACCGGGCAGGATGTCCTCTCCAGCTCCGAACTCGGAGGCAGACCGCGGATGGAATCTCGGCTCCGGCACAGCCGGATCCAGGCTCGTGGGCCCGCCTCGGTCGCTTCGCCCGTCTTCCCGGGGTGTTTTTGAGGGTCGCGGGACGTGACGTCCTTGGGCGTCTGCAAAGCGTTTTATGCGTGCTGCCCCCTAGAGGCCGCTCCGAGCCTCAGTTTGTTTCTCCGTCCAATGGGCTGGTGGCCCCCCGATAGCGAAGTCCCCTGGAGCCCTCCTGTGTGCTGTCAGGGCAGGCCGACGGAACCCCCAAACCCGCCGGTCCTTGGAGCCTCGGGGCGGATCCCGCGGGGACCGGAAGCCTCCCCCGGCCCGCTCACGTGGTCTCCCATTGGACTGGAACCCCCGGAGGGCAGGCGCTGTTTGTGTCTCCGGGTTCCCGGAGCCCTTAGGGCCATGCTGGGGGGCAGGATTGGGAACAGACTGGGCGTGGCCGGCTCCGGGCGCTGTTCCCGGGCGGTGCTGAGGAAGGGAGACTTCGAGGGGCTCGGACCCAGGGACCGGCTGGGGCCCTTCACGCCGTGGAAGCCTCCGCTGTCACTGCCGAGGAAGGCCCCGCGGGGACAGGCGGACGGCTCCGAGTGGGGTCCCCCAGGAGTCCCCTCCGGAGGCCGTGTCCGTGACCTTGTAAAAGGCTCGGGGCCTGGCCTTCATCTCCTCGGGGTCACCTTCCGAGGCCCTGCTCCACCGGGGTGGGGGATGGGAGCTTTATCCCTTCATCCCTCCAGGTGGGGGGGAGGGGCTCTTTCTAGATGCAAATAGCGGCGGAATTGAAAGGTAGAGAGCGGAGGCAGGAGAGCTGGGAGGGACAGCCTGAGCTTGGGGGGGGGGTGGCCGCAGCCCTGGGGGGTGACTAAGGGGGAGGGGCGGCCCTAGGGCAGAGTCTGCGCCGGGGTCCCTCTCTGCCCGGGGCGCCCCCTTCTCACCGGTGGACACTTCCCGGGAGTGGTGGGGGAAGCGGATTTAGAGACCACTCAGCCCCGCCCTTTTGTTAGGCGGGGCTTGGCTTTTAGCTGGGCATTTCTTTTTTCTCCCCGCAGTCAAACCCCAAAGCGTCCCTTCTGGAGGGTTGGGTGGCTTAAAACCGGTGTGGAGGCGCTGCCATGCCCCCGTTCTCATGCAAACCGTCATCCCCTCGTCATCCTTGCCCTTGAGACCTCTTCTTCGTGCCCCTTCTACCTTCTCTCCTCGCCCCCGGAGCTGAGTTTGCTTCTTATTCCAGATCCCTTTTGTTTCGTTTTCCTGTTCATCTGTTATATCCCTCTATCAGGTGGAGTTCCTCCCAGTCAGACGCTGTTTGGGTTTTGCCCCATACTCAGCACCGGGCCTTCACCCAACAGCTGCGGGTGGTTGGATTAGAGCATCTCTTAGCTGGAGGAGTGTAGCTAGCTGTTCCCTCTGTCTCTAGCCCCTGCCCCCCTTCAGTGCTCAGTTCAGTATTTTATGAATCTGCCCAGTCCCTGTGGCATAGTAGACGTTTAATAAACATCTATTGAATTACGTGCAGCTTGATTCGTTCTGGGGTTGTTTTTTTTCTTCCAGCTTATTGCCTTGTCCAGGCACAGTATTGCACCTCCCTGTGTGAGGAGTTCATTGTCACGACGATTTTATCGAGGGGACAGCCCTGCAGACTCTCAAAAAGATATGATTGAAATCTCCTTGCCCCCCTGGGAAGAGCGAACAGACGAGCCCATTGAAACCAAGAGGGCTCGCCTGCTTTACGAGAGCAGGAAGCGGGGCATGCTGGAGAACTGCATCCTCCTCAGGTAGGGACACGGGAGCCCTCGGGCCGCCTGTCAGGGTACAGGTGGAAGGAGCCGCTCTTGATGCCTGGGACCACTCAGCCCCTCTGAATCACGTTCTTTCCTCTCCTCCTTTAGTCTTTTTGCCAAGGAGAAGCTGCACCAGATGACGGAGAGGCAGCTGAACCTCTACGACCGACTGATCAATGAGCCCAGCAATGATTGGGATATCTTCTACTGGGCGACAGGTATTGCCACGTGGCAGTCACGTCCTGGGGTTCTGGGCCTGCACGAGGGACCCGGGTTCTGATGTGACTGCCACAAGCTGTGTCACTGAGCTGGGCATCCTCTGTGAGATGACCTAACCCACAGCAAAACGGGTTCTTAGGAGCCAGGAAAAAGCTGTTCTCCTGGGTTCTTGACCAGAGGCTCAGCCCATGCAGTTTTAGAGTTAGCAAATTTCAGCGGTTTTCTGCTCTAGCTTGCAGTTTTATATCAGGGGAATCAGAGTCTTAAAGAGAGAGTAACTTCTGGCTCTCTCCAGGGTATCAACTCCTAGAGCAGACACAGTAATCCTGGGCTTTGATTTGTCCCCATCATGTCACACACATGGACATAGAAGGTGTCACCATACAGGTTAGAGCTGGGGGAGCCTACCTTCCTTAGGGTTTCAGTGACTAGATGAAGCTCACATGAACAGTGGCCAAGCCAAGCTGCAAACCCAGATGTCTGATTCTCCAGCCAACGTGATTACGCCTTCCACGTGAGATGGACCTGCTGCCTTTTAGGCAGCCTGTGGGACAGACATAAAAGAACATTTTAAAAATTAATCCTATTTTATGTTTGAGACTTGTCTTTCCATTCAGACAAGTTCTGTTTAATTGGTTGGCTAAGCATAAAATAATATATTTTGTTACTCGGAGAACCTGTGATCTTGTCACTATGAAGACTCCTATAATAGCTCCTTTTTTTTTGGATGCCGCTAATGTCTAAGAAAGAGCGAGAGTCAGAGACTCTAAGAAGAGCTGGCTTTGGCTCAAATCCAGGTTCTGCTACTTAATTCTTGTTACTTAGTTACTGCTACTTAAATCTTGTAAGATCACTTAGCCTCCTTGGTCCTCAGTTTCCCTAGATGTAAAATGAGGCAATCACCTCTAGCTCAGAGGCCTCCAACATGTTGCCTTAATTCTCTGGAGCATTTCTGGGAAGGTGTGCATACCAGGGAACCGGAAGACAAAGAGCTCCTCCTCCTACCTTATTCAAGCTCTGGATTACATTTCTAGAGCACTCTAAGGGTCACAAAACACTTGGCTGGGAATTCGAATTTGTCCCCATTTTACAGATGAGAAAATTGAGGTTCTAAAATATTGGGACTTGTCCAAGGCTACCCCGGTTATAAGTTATCCGCTGGGATGGGAAATCAGTCTCTGCCTCACTGTGCAGTCAGTGCTGCCTAAGAACTAAGCATGAATATCGCCATTGTTCTGTTGACAATAAAAGAATGAAAAAGCATTTGTTACGTGCTAAGTTGTTCGTGACCCTGTTCTCAATCTTGGGGATCCATTTTTTAAAAATAACAACTTTTTCCCTAGTTACATCAAAAGACTTTTAAACTTTCTTTTAAAAAATGAGTTCCAAATTTTTTCTCTTCCTCCTTTCCCCCAAGACAGCAATTTGTTATAGATTATACATCTTTAATCATGTAGAACATATGATCATATTAGTCATAATATGAAAGAAAACCAGACCCAAAGGAAATATAACATGCATACACAAAATACAGAAAATGAAAAATAGCAGTTTCTATCTGCATTCAGACTGCCTCAGTTCTTCCTTTGGGGATAGATCTTTTTCTTTTTTTTTTACCCCTGAGGCAATTGGGGTTAAGTGACTTGCCCAGGGTCATACAGCAGGAAGTGTTAAGTGTCTGAGATCAGATCTGAATTCAGGTCCTCCTGACTTCAGGGCTGGTGCTCTATCCACTTCGCTGGCCCTGAAAGAATTTTTTATGAATTGTCTTTGATCAGGATAGCTATCATTTGCAGTTCTTATAATATTGCTGTCACTGTTCAGTGTTCTCCTGCAATCTGCAGTTCATGTCTTTCCAGATTTTTTGAAAAAAGACTTCAATATTTTTTAATACTTTAATATTCCATTATAATCAATACCAAATCATGTCACACCCCAATTGATGGGTGTCTCTTTGATTTTCAATTCTTCATAACCACACACACAAAAAGAGCTGCTATAATTATTTTTGTACAAATAGGTCCTTTTCTCATTTTTAATCTCTTTGGGAAACTGAACTAGTAATGGTATTGCTGAGTCAAAGGGTATAACTCTTTGGGGAGAGTTCCAAATTGCTCCCCAGAATGGCTAGATCAGTTCACAACTCCAACAGTGCATCAATGTCCCAGTTTTTCCACAGGGGGACATATTTAAAAATCTAGAAAAGCCCCATCTTCAAGGAACTTATGTTCAACAGGGAGAGACAAAGGAACAAGATTGCTGTTCTCAGAAAGGGCTTCTTAGAACGTGAAAGGAGTTGGCACAGTCTTCCCAGGTACTAGCTATGTGATTTGTTTGTCCATGAGCACTGTTTTAACAACAAGCTGAGCTAAGGCAGATCTCAGAGCAAGATAACATTTATTAGCTGCCCCGGACGATGTTAATAAATGGGTCAGCGGCTTTGTTCTGTTAATGCCAGAGATGTTGAGTGAAAGGACAGTTCTTACAGAGAAGGGTAGATGACTTCACGGCGTTAAGGACAATGTGGTTGATGACAGAGCTGAGGTATAGAGGACAGCATGATTGGAAGTTTGGTAATGGGGGGGATAACATTCTCTCCTGAGACTAAAAAATGCTTTCTGGGGCAGCTAGGTGGCGCAGTGGATAGAGCACCAGCCTTGAATTCAGGAGGACCCCAGTTCAAATCCAATCTTAGACACTTAACACTTCCTAGCTGTGTGACCCTGGGCAAGTCACTTAACCCCAGCCTTAAAAAAAAAAAAAAAAAGCATTCAGAAAAATGCTTTCTGTTTGAGTTCAGATGTGAGGTGGTGTCTCAGACTGTATGTGTGTGTGTGATATACATGTGTATTCATTTTTTAAACATAGTTCCTTATGAATCATGTTGGGAGAGAGAAAGAACAAAAGGAAAAAAAGTGAACATAGAATGTGTTTATTTATATTCCGTCTCTGTTCTCTCTCTGAATGCACATTTTCTATCCAAAGCTTACTGGGATTGCCTTGGATCGCTGAACTGCTGAGAAGAGCCAAGTCTTTCGTGGTTGATCATCACAAAGTCTTGCTGTTATTGTGTATGTTATATTCCTGTTTCTGCTTGTTTCATTCAACGTCAGTTTGTATAAATTTTTCTAGGCCTTTTTAAAAACCTTGTTCATCAATTTTTTTTTAACAATAACACTCTATTACCTTTTTATAGCACAGCTTATTCAGCCACCACAAAAAAGAGCTGCTAAACATTTTTGCACATGTGGGTCCCTTCTTTTATGATTCCTTTGGCATCATAGACTTTTTTTTTTTTTTTTCTGAGGTAATTGGGGTTAAGTGACTTGCCCAGGGTTATACAGCTAGGAAGTATTAAGCTTCTGAGGCCAGATTTGAACTCAGGTTCTCCTGACTTCAGGGCGGGTGCTCTAACCACTGCAGCACCCAGCTGCCCCGGCATCCTAGACTCTTAAATAGCAAAGCAGACATCCCTTGGAGGATAGCTTGATTGGCATAAAGATAGCAGGTCCAAAATCCTTCACTTTCTCACACAGTTCCCAAGATTAGCAAAACATGAGCAGGAAAGCTGGATTTTTAAATTTAACACATTTTAGGCCAGCTGAAGACTGAGCTGCAGACAAAGAATCATGACTTATGGTCAACAGATATGCATGGGCAGTTTTCAGATAAAGCTATCCAGGCATGGAAAAACTACTCTTAAGTCACTATTGATTAGAGAAATGCAAATTAAAACAACTCTGAAGTACCATCTCACATCTATCTATCAAATTGGCTAATGTGACAGAAAAGGGAAATGATAAATGTCAGAGAAGTTGTGGGAAAATTGAACACCAATGCATCTTTGGTGTAGTTGTGAACTGATCCAACCATTCTGGGGAACGGTTTAGAACTACGCTTAAAGGGCTATAAAACTGCATATTCTTAGATGCAACGGTATCACTTACTGGGTCTGTATCCCAAAGACACCGTAAAAAATGAAAAAGGACCCACGTGTATAAAAATGTTTATAGCAGGTCTTTGAGGTGGCGAAGAATTAGAAGTTAAGGCTCCCCAGCAGTTGGTGAATGATTGAACAAGCTGTGTTATGTGAATGTAATGGAATATTATAGTTCTAGAAGAAATGAGTAACCTGGAATGACTTACATAAACTGATGCTGAGTGACATGAGCTGATCCAGGAGAACATCGTACACAGCAAAAGCAACATTGTGTGATGATCAACAGCGATAGACAGTCACCCGAGAAAATCCCAAAAGACTCATGGTAGAAAATATCTATATTCAGAGAAGGAATTTTGGAATCTGAGTGCAGATCAAAGCATATTGTTTCACTATATTGTATTTTTTTTTCTTCCTTGTGTTCTATTCTTTCACATGACCAATGTGGAAGTTTCACATGATACATTTAATATATAATCCCTATCAGATTACTTGCTGTCTTGGGGAGGGGGGAAAGAAAAAATGGAAATCAAAATCTCCTAAAAGTAAATGTTGAAAACTCTTTACACATAATTAGAAAAAAGTAAAAGATTATTTTTTAAAAAAGAATCATGACCTAGGCAATTAACAGGATGAAAACAGCTACTTATAAATAGGATTGATAAGAAAATGACAAAATCAATTCCAATCTTCTCAGTGCCATCTGTGTGCAAGGCACGCCCTGTGATAATAACAATAATAAGCCACCACAGCAAATAATAATAGCAAATGTCACATACTGTGTACCAGGAACTGTGCTAAGCACTTTCCAGATATTATTTAATCTTCAACAAACCTGTGAAATCAGTGCTGTTAGTATCCCCATTTTATAGTAAAGGAAATTGAGGCAGACAGGTGGATTGACATGCCCAGGGTCACACAATTGGGAAGAAGATGATTTTGAACTGGGGTCTTCCTGACTCCAGGCAGGCTCAGTGCTGTCCACTTGAGCACTCCCTACTTCCCTCTCCCATAGCTGCCTCTTTGTAAAAATCCCTCTCTTAAAAAAAGGCACCGACTAGGCAATCTTATACCTGCTGAACACAAGGGGGAACATCCTCAGTCCCACGCTCAGCCCCCTCAGGAGGGGGAGCCTGAGGCACATCAAGCCCCGGTCAGCGCAATGCCTGGGCTCTGCCTCTTATCAACTTGTCATCTCTTATTCTGCAGAAGCAAAGCCAGCCCCTGAGATCTTTGAAAACGATGTCATGTGGATGCTGAGAGACTTTGCCAAAAATAAGAACCGAGAGCAGAGGTTGCGGGCCCCGGATCTCGAGTACCTCTTTGAGAAACCGACCTGACTTGTGTTCCGACCTTACCCAGCGCAGGGTGGGACCCTAGAAAGGCAAGCATCAGGCCCTGGTCCTGGCTGCTAATACCCTGCTGCTGCTTGCCAACATGCCCGCCTGCAGAAAGACCCCATTTCCCAGAGCGTGTAGCTTGCATCACTTGTAATAAAAGGACTCCTTGTGTCTCCGTTTGCACAGTCTCACTGGTGGTTGTCTATGTCTGCGTGATCCGGTCCTCCTGAATACATCCCGAGAGCTTCTCCTAATAGAGAGGAAGAAGCCCATCCTCCCCCAGTCCAAGGTTCAGTTTATGCAGAAATCTCGCTTCCTACTTGCAAGGAGTTAAGAATAGTTCTGCTTCCAAAACAATGCTTTCTTTAGTGTGGGAGCTCTCTTCCTGACTACAAGTCACTACCCTTCTGCTGCCCACCATTGTGCTGCCGCTGGTCTAAAGCTGGGGTCTGTCTATTCACAAGCCCTTCCAGAGCCTGGCAGAGTGAAAGCCTCCCCTGGGCCATACTGGCATGGAAGGGGGACTGTAAGGGAGAATACCCAGAGCTGGCATTTCTAAACTCATCCAAAGTTCTCAGCTGAACCTCTGATGACCTGACCAATGAGCCCAGTAGGGACAGGACTGTCTGTCAGCCAGCACCAGCAAGGCCTCCGAGGTGGCCCAGGCCATGGGCTCGGCAGCTGCGTCTGATAGACTGGCTCTGGGGGAGACTCCTCCTCCCCTTATAATTATATGTGCAGAGGTGGAAAGAGACGGAGGGTCAGTGATTTGTGATGGGAGAGCCTGGATCTAATGCTCTTTCTGCTGGCGGCATCCCCTCTGCCCTGCAGGAGGGCTTGGGCAGACACGGGCTTGGTTCGTCCTCATCTTTAGGTCCCCAGATCCTACCTTTGCCTAGCACGTAGTAGATGCTAGAAAGACACTACACTGCATCCGGCCAAGTTAAGAGCCTGTGATTGAAGAGAAGACATGGTGTGAGTGAACAAAGTGCTGAGTCTTAGTGTAACCCTCACTGTTGGGGTGTCTGCGTATGACAGAGGCAATGGGAAGGCATCTTGCCTGGTTTAGCACCGGGGGAGCAGTCACTGGGGACGGGGTCTCCATTTCCTCCCCCCCATTCTTAATGGTCATCACAAAGGCAGCCACTACCTCCCAGACCTTGTCATCACCTCCTGCTCCTCTGTGATTCCAGGGACTTTTTGTTTCCCAGCTGAGGTCCAGGGACCACCCAGCCATCTTCCAGGCCTGGCAGGGTGGGAAGGCCTTGACAACCTGACAACATACAGACCCCCATCGCCATTTTTTCAGTTTCTGGGACAGTTTCCACCTCCTCTATGCCCAGAAGTTATTCCCATCAGCCTGGAGTATACACATACGTGCAACCTTCTATCCCTGTCACTATCCCTCTCTTCAAGGGCCAGTTAAAGGCTTGTTGAGCCTCCCCTCAGCTCCCAGCTGAGATTGTCGTCTCCCTCAGGTTTGTCATGGCCTCTTTCCTGAAGGTTTCCCTTGCCCCAAATGCATTTATGTCCTGCCGGATACCATGAGCTCATCCCTATGTCACCTGTTAAAATTCCGAGTTCAAGGACAGAAACCGTCCTTTTAATTCTTTGCGTTCCTCAGATTGGGCGCAGGCCCTTGTCCTTAGGAGATACTTAATCATTGCTTAATTGAAGTTCCCTCAGCCTTCATTGCCTGGCTAGGTCAGTGGTATTGCCATGACAACCAAAAGGAAGTTCAGCCAATGCAGTGAACAAGAATGCGAGAAAATAACTTCTTGAGGGAGGAAGTTTTTACCCCAAACCATTCCCCGGGCCCATTTAGCTTTCGGTCCTGCTGTTTTATCTACTTATTTATTTTGTAATTTTTATTTTTTTATGACTTTTTTTTTTTTTTTTCTGAGGCAAAAGATAGAGTCGGGAGGAGCAACTGGGGATGGCCCCGGATGCAGTGGGAGACCTTGGTCTTTTTAAGCTAAGGTCCTCGACAGGTTTCAGTCAGAGGCAGTTCCCTATCAGTGATTAAGGCTAGATAGAAATTGAGGCAAACAATCCACTTAAAGTTCAAAAAAAAAAAAAATCTGAATAAATGAATGAATGAATAAATCTGGGAGGGAAAAACCCTCACAATTTCTGGCCAAAACAAATGATTAAACTCCTTACCTATGATCTTGGGATTTAAAGCCAGACAGAACTTTAGAGGCCATCCAGTCCAGTCTTATGTTTTGGCACATAAGGAAGCCCAGACCCAGAGAGCTTAAGTGACCTACTTTGGGGTAAGCAGCGGACCCAGAATTTGTATGGAGGTGCTTGGGCTCATACAGCTAGGAAGTGTAGACAAGATTTGAACTCGGGTCTTCCTGACTTAAGGCTGCTGCTCTATCCACTTTGCCACCTAGCTGCCCCTGGTCCTGCTGTTTTAAAGGAAGAGGAAGAGCCAAAAGACCACATCAACAGAACAAGACTAAAGGAACACAAGATAAGAGCCAAAGGAAAGTCGAGCCCAGCCCGTCCAAACCTCAAAAATCCAGTGACTTGCCCACTTGGTAGATGAGGAAAAATGAGATCCAGCAGATCTTGGGATGTGATCTCATGGGAAATCGGTAGTCGAGTTTGTGGCCCGATCTTTGGAAGGGACTCGTCTGACCCTCTGTTGTGCAGCGTCTGGTTGATAGGTGCAATGTAAACAGTTTTGCCGTTTATTAGACATTAAATAAAAATAGGCCATCTACAATGCATTTTTCGGTATTATTAACAAACATCTATCCAGTGCCAGGAACACACCAAGGAGCTGTAAGGAACAGAAACTGGGTTCAGCCTTTTCTCTTTGACAAATAGCTGTTCATTTACCCTTGCCCACACAACCCACGTGCTTTCAAAACTTGGATCTGCTCAAACTCCGGCTCCTGTGCATCTTTCCCCTTAAGCTTCATATCCCAGGGTGCTGCTGGGCAAATATTGCCAGTGTCCAGGGTCCCTGAATCCTGCCTGGCTTCCCGTCTCCCCTAGAAGAAGCAAAGGGTCATGGAAAAGAGCACTGAGATTAGAACGGGCTCTTAGACTTATTAGCAAGGGGAACTTGGGAAAATGACTTATTCAAATGCCTCAGTTTCCTCATCTGTGAAAAATGAGCACAGTAATAGTTGTTTGTCCTTCTCTCTCCAAGAGGACCATGAGATCAGGGAGGGGATGTCATGATATGCAAGTGAGTGAGATTTAAATCAGGGAGGGTGGAACAAGGTCACTGGCCTCCCCTTCTGCTCCAGAGCCATCTGGGTCCAGAGGCCAGATATAGATCAGGGCAACTGGGGATGGCCCCGGATACAGTGGGAGGCCTTGGCCCTTTTTAAGCTAAGGTCCTCAACAATTTCAGTCTGAGGCTGTTTCCTATCAGTGATTAAGGCTAGGTAAAAATTGAGGCAAAGAATCCACCTAAGGTTTAAAAAAAAAAAAAAAAAAAATCTAAATAAATAAATAAATGAATGAATAAATCTGAGGAAAAGACTCACGATTTCTGGCCAAAACTCCTTACCTGGGATCTTGGGATTTAAGGCCAGATAGAACTTTAGAGACCATCCAGTCTTATATTTTGGCACATAAGGAAGCCCAAGCCCAGAGAGCTTAAATGGCCTACTTTGGAGTCAGCAGTGGACCCAGAATTTGTGGCTCACAATCTAGTGGTCTTTGTAAAGTTTAGAGCACGTGACAGATGAAATCCAGAGTAGCTGAGGAAAGAAAGGTTTGAGCTTCCAAGCATATCAATCTATTAAGCTGTTCATGCTGATTGTGTAACAAATTGGGAGCAGACCTCTTAACCTTGGCATTGAGCCCCCAATACAGGAGAAGGCCAATGTTTTATTTTTAAAAATCAGCAGTATACAAGATTAGGTAATGTGCTTTCTAATTAGAAGTGCAAGTTGGGAGGGTGAGAGTGAAGGGGTCCAATTCCCTGAAATCAGAAAGTCACTCTCCCTCCCTCAAGCATCTGTATTCAATCAAAGGTACGGGGAAACAATAACGACTTCACTAATATAGGGCCAGTCTTTAGATAAGATATATGAGTTGCTTGAGATGCGTAATTAAGAGAATGAAAAAAAACAACCCCTTGCATCAATCTTTGGCACAGGTAGAGGTCATCCAGCTTCTTAGCCACACAGGACTAGGTTCAAATGATGCAATAAAGTTTTCTCACAATTCCCAGAATTGAAAAGTCTTCTCATGACAGAAATTGGACTAGAACCATAATTGGCTAGAAAGGGAACTGAACTAGATCCAGAATTGAGTCACAAGATAGAGTCAGCGTGCTTCATTCAATTCCCCCAAGTGCTATGTAAATGTGAATTATTCATATTCTCTCTTCTTGGTTTTTGTTATTTTTTAAAATGCTATGGTATTTCTGGGCCCCATAATGCGGCTTAATTTCAGAAGAGCCAGAAAATTCTTCCTCATGGTTTTCTAACAAGAAACTCACAGTGTTCTACTCTCTTGGAAGATCAACTTAGATAAATTTACCTTTGAAGAGTTCTTCAGTCCATCATCTACCTGCTGTCTTATTTCCAACAAGGACTGCATGAAAAGGATATTTAATGGGTCTCCTGTTTAAACTTTTCAAAGGATTTAAAGTTTAGCTAAGACTGTCTCCAAAAACTTCCTTTTGAGGAAGCATACCGGCCTGTCTTCCTTACTCCCAACTCTACATACTCTTGTCACCTTCTCTCCCACTCATCCTTTTTTCAGGTTTCTTTATGTGGAGTCTTCCATCATGTGAATTAAGGCTCCTTGAAAGAAAAGACTATCTTTTGTATTGCTTATGTGTATATTTCCAACGTTTAGCACAGTGCCAAGTGCATAGGAAGAGCTGAACACATGTCTGGAGAACTGTTGGCCGGTAACAGTGACTTCATTTACCTTTAGGCCAATCTCAGCACATTGAAACTTGGGGATGACTCCAGCTTCTGGGATAAGAATTTACTATTTGACAAAAATTTCTGAGAAAATTAGAAAACATACTGGCAGAAACGAGGCATTGATCAACACCTAACACCCTCTATCAAGATATGATCTAAAAGAGTGTATGATATAGACATAAATACTGACATTATAAGCAAATTAGGAAAACAAGGGGTAGTTTACCTCTTACATCTGTGGAGAAAGAGGGAATTTATGGCCAAAAAAGAATTAGAGAACATTAGGAATGCAAAATAGATAATTTTGATGATATTATATTAAGATGTTTTTGTACAAACAAAACCAATGCAGCCAAGATTAGAAAGAAAACAAAAAACTAGGGAAAATTTTTTACAACCAAAGTTTCTGATAAAGGCTTCATTTCTAAAATTTGTACAGAATTCACTCAAATTTATAAGAATACAAGCCATTCTCCAATTGATAAATGGTCAAAGGATATGAACAATTTTCAGAAGAAGAAATTAAAGCCATCTCCAGTCATAGGGGAAAAAATGTTCCAAATTACTATTGATTTGCAAATTAACATAACTCTGTAGTAGCACTATACACTTCTCAGATTGGCCAAGATGACAGGAAAAGAAAATGACAAATATTGGAGGAGATGTGGGAAAACTGGAACACTAACACATTGTTGGTGGAGTTGTAAACTGATCCAACCATTCTGAAGAGCAATTTGGAACTCTGCCCAAAGGACTATAAAACTGGATATACCCTTAAATCCAGCAGTATTTCTCCTGAGTCTGTATCCCAAAGAGATCTTAAAGAAAGGAAAGGGACCCACATGTGCAAAAATAATTTGTAGTAGCCCTTTTTGTAGTGGGGAGAAGCTGGAAATTGAATGCATGCTCATCAATTGGAGAATGACTGGATAAGTTATGGTATATGAATGTTATGGAATATTATTGTTTTATAAGAAACAATTGGCAGGATGATTTTAAAGAAGCCTGGAGAGACTTACATGAACTGACACTAAGTGAAATGGGCAGAATCAGGAGACCATGGTACACAGCAACAAGAAGATTATATGATGATTAATTCTGATGGACGTGGCTCTCTTCAACAATGAGATTCAGGACAATTCCAATAGACTTGAGATGGAGAGAGCCATGAGCATCCAGACAGGACTATGGAGACTGAATGTGGATCACAACAGGATTTTCTTTCACTTTTGTTGTTGTCTGCTTGTTTTTTTTTTCTCTTTTTTTTTGGGGGGGGGTGAGGGGGCAGGTAGATGGCACAGGGTATATAGCACTGGCCCCGAAGTCAGGAGGATCTGACTTCAAATCTGGCCTCTGACACTTTAACACTTATTATCTGTGTGACCCTGAGCAAGTCTTAACCCCAGTTGCCTTGCCCCCCCCCCAAAAAATTCATTTTTTTCCCTTTTTGATCTGACTTTTCTTGTGTAACATGATAAACTGTGGAAATATGTATAGAAGAATTACACATGTTTAACCTGTAGTAGATTATTTGTTGTATAGTGGGATGGGGGGTGGGGGGAGGTGGGGAGGGAAGGAGAAAAATTTAAAAATTTGGAACACAAGGTTTTGCAAGGGTGAATGTTGAAAACTTTTTACGTGAAAATAATGCATTGAAAATAAAAAGCTATTATTATGAAAAAAAGAAAAAAGAAATTTGAAGCAGGCTTAAGTCCAGTCATCTAGATCTAAGTCTACCCTTTAAGAACATAGGACTGGGAGCTAAAAAGGACTCAGAGGCCATCTGAACAACTCATTTTACAGAGAAGAAATGGAAATATAAGACATTTCAGTCATTTTGCTGTCATTTTGCAGATGAGGACTATCAGAGCTAGAGATTAAGCGATAGCCTGAAGGGACCCAGAATAATGGGAATGGGAAGGAGAATTAAAAAAGATGCCTCCCTTCTTTTCCTTCCTCCCTCCCTCCCTCCCTCCCTTCCTTCTTTCCCTTTCCTTCCTTCCTTCCTTCCCTTTCCTTCCTTCCTTCCTTCCTTCCTTCCTTCCTTCCTTCCTTCCTTCCTTCCTTCCTTCCTTCCCTTGCTTTCCTTCCTTCCTTCCTTCCTTCCTTCCTTCCTTCCTTCCTTCCTTCCTTCCTTCCTTCCTTCCTTCCTTCCTTCCTTCCTTCCTTCCTTCCTCCTCTTTTCTCCCATCCTTCCTCCTCCTTCCCTCCTCAAATTCAGTTCTCTTTCACCCAGATCATGTTCAAAACACATCTGTGGTCTTTGGTTTGCTTTGGTGAGTTGTGATTAAATCCCTCCTCCTATTCATTCATTCATTCATGCAGCTGGGTAGTGCCTCAGTGGATAGAATGCCAGGCCTGGGGTCAGTAAAACTCATTTTCTTAAGTTCAAATTAATCTCAACCAAAAAAAAAAGTCACACAATCATATTCTGGGGCAAGTTACTTAATCCTGTTTGCCTCAGTTTCCTTATCTGTCAAATGACTGGAGAAGGAAAGGCAAATTTCTCTGGTATCTTTGCCAAGAAAACCCCCAAATGTGGTAATGAAGAGTTGGACATATTTATTGAACAATAAATTCGTGCAACATTAAAACAACACTAACACCTCAAAGAGCTTGTAGTCTATAATTGTTGTTATGTGATCCTTAACTTCTCCTGCCTCAGTTTCCTCACCATAAAGTCTGAAAACAATAACAGCACCTCCCTTACAAGTGCTTATTTTACAGGCGCTTGGGAGGATCAAGATCAGTTGAGCCCACGGGTACCTGCAAATGTGGACACACACACCCAGTTGGATGTTAGTTATCAACGTATTTTGAAAGGTCAGTGGAGAGATTTGCAAGCTCTCTCCACGTGGATGCTGGGAACGTCCTGCTCCTTTTGGGATTTTTCTGTTCAAGAAATGTATTGATCGACAAAGCTCGCAGGAGTGTGGAAACAAAACTGGCTTCCGAGTCCCGCTAGAAGGGGGGTCAGGAAGTGGACAGATGGCTGTGTCGCCTTTCTGAAGGGACAGGCTGTAAAGCTGCTGGGAGCCTCTTTGGGCGCTTCCCCAGTCATCTTCAGTAACTGAATGCAAATGCTTGTTTATGTCCCCTCAAGTTTGAACTGAGGAGAGGAGCCCCCGTATATTAAAATGAAAATCCGCGTGTTCCTTCTCCCAGGAGACACAAGAGCCGTTAGCTCCAAGGGATCCCTCCTGGCGTCTCAGCTGTGATGGAGGGGGATTTGGCGGCAGGTCTGGGATGGATGGGCCAGTGATGGGGACGGGGAGGAGGCAGAGCTGCTGAATTCAACGTACGCTTGTATTTTGGATTCCACGGAAAATGATTTTTGGTTGGGGGAAGGGCTCTGGGCTTCCTTCCAATTCCCAAATTATGTGATTTTGGTTATCTGGAGCCCCTCCGGCCCCACCACTGACAGGGGGCAAGAGTTCTTAATTGTCCTGAATTATCTCAGAGACCTGCTTTGGGGACCTGAGAAGACATGTTTTGGGGGTGGGCTCTGTATTCCCGGTTTTCAGGAGGACAGAGCATCAGGCTTGGATTCAGGACAGCCTGAGTTCAAATCCTGTCTCAGATACTGCCTGGGTAGTCAGGCAAGGCCTTTTCTCAGTTTTCTCATCTGTGAGATGGGTATAATAAGCACATCTGCCTCCTCTGGTGGTGATAGAGCAGAGCTATGTCATTCCAGCTCTTGCCACCTGGTGGCTGGTAGCTGAGCTTTACAGAAGCAGCTCTGGCTCAGGACCTTCCTCCCACAAAAGGAGGGGTTCCACCTGAGCTGCTGGGCCGGGAAAAGTGGACAACAAAACGATCGGGTCATACTTAGAATAAAGAGAGTCCCACTGGGTGGTGGGAAGCTCAAGTATGGGGGCCCTTCAGCTTTCCCTGTGTCCTGGACCCCCTGGACAGGCAGGCTGGGGAGGCCCATGAGCCCTTGCTCAGAATCATGTTTTTATATGCCCGAGATAAAATGCAAAGGCTGATCAAAGGAAACCAATTATTTTGAAATCCAGTTATCAAAAGAGTTTTTAATATTCCTCTCTCTGTGTCCCTGTATACATGTATTCCTTTCTCCACTTTCTTCCTCTTTCCTCCTCCTTCTTGCCTTCCCCCTTCCTCTATCCCCCTTTTTCCCAGGCACCTTAGAGACCAGCACAGGGCTGAATGTTTCTTTAAAAAAATTATTGCTCTTTTGTTTTCACATCAACTCCAGTCTCAGAGTGCTATTCTCCTACCCTTCCCAGGGGCCCCCTTTTATCAAAGAATAAAAAGGGGGCAGGGAGTTCAGTAAAAGTAAGCCAGTGTATTTTAGAGGTCAAAAGTCACCTGCAGTCTTCTGTAGCCATAACCCCCTGCCTCTCTGGGGCCAGGCTTGCTTCCCATATATCTCAATAACCAAATGGAGATGCCTACTTGTCTCCAGACAGACAAAACCCCTTTGGGTGAACTGACATGGCCCTGGATTCAAACCCTTTTAGGCTTTTTTTTTTTTTTTCTGAGGCTGGGGTTAAGTGACTTGCCCAGGGTCACACAGCCAGGACGTGTTAAGTGCCTGAGACCAGATTTGAACTCGGGTCCTCCTGAATTCAAGGCTGGTGCTCTATCCACTGCACCATCCAGCTGCCCCCCCCTTTAGGCTTTTGAAGAGAGTCTTTGCTAAGTTCTCTGCTGAGCCCATTCTCCAGAGAGAACTACAAAGTCACCCCCACCATCCTCTTGGACTGGTCCTCCATCCCGGAGCGGCAGGCCGCCTTGTCTGGGCTGTGTCTCGGGCATCTCTTTCCAGGGGGCCTGAGCGTGTCCCCATGACAAGAGCACTTCTGGTCACCTTCTGGCCTCCCCCTCCTTGTGCTCCCGGATTTCCTCACAGGAATTAACCCGCTTCTCCCAGGTGTGCCACCTCTACCTTCAAGCGGACAGACACAGGCAGTGCTGATTGACCAGTTGAATCCCATTTCCCCTCCTCCTCTTGATCAATTCTGTTTCTATTAAATTATCTGGTGCACTTTGGGTTCCCTCTTCCTCTCCAGAATATCAGTTCTGTAAGAGCAGAGGCCCACTGGCTTTATTTTCGCATGCCCAGCACCCCGTGCCCCGCCGGCAGCAGCAATTTAGTACATATTTAGCAGATTGAATTGAATCTTTCTTGAAGAAAAAAAGGTCACGGCGATAGAAAGGTTCTATATATAACAAAATATTTATAGCAGCACTTTTTGTGGCAGCAAAACTGGAAAGAAAATGGATCTCCATTGACTGGGAAAGGCTAAGCCAGAGGGACAGACGGAGTGTTGTTACATCATGGGAATGAGAGAGACTGGGGAAGGCTCTTAGGAAGTGGGCCAGAGTCAAAGGCCGCGCAAGAGGGCAGCGATTGCCCCAGCACCCCCGGCCCCCGTTCTTGCCCCGGCTCGGGCTGTCATGTACAGGGAGCAGGGCAGAGGAAGCATTGGCTGCCTTCCCGGGGAATTGTGGGGAGCAGGAAGAGGAGGGCGTCCCAGCAGGCCAGGCCCGCACTCTCTGCCATGGTCAAAGGCAACGGAAGTCTTAGCCAGTCCTAAGCGACATCTCGATCCTTGGAGAAGTTCAAATGCAGAACCCTAGAGGTGGGGAGCTGAGGAGGCTGGTTCTGCTCACGTGTTTTGTTTTTTGGTGAGGGGGAGTTCTCTGTGGCCGTGCACCCGCACACATGTGTGTGCTTGTGTATATGGTTGTGCACCGAACACCCACACAGTGTGTGTGTGTGTGTGTGTGTGTGTGTGTGTGTGTGTGTGTGTGTGTGTGTGAGAGAGACCACCATACAAACAACAAACAACACACAAGTGAAATTACTAAGCCAGGTGATCCCCCAGACTTAGGATGGAGCTAAAACCTGTGACAGAATCTGAGGAAGGAAGCTTTCCTCCTCCTCCTCCCTCCCCCAGAGCAGCCATAGACTTCTTCCTACCCCCTTAAAAAGGGTAATTTTTTCAATACTGACCCTTGAAAAACCTTGTGATCCAATCCCCCCCTTCCCCTTCCCTCTTCCCCTAGGTGGCATGTAATCCAATATATGTTAAAATTGGTAAAAATATATGTTAAACATGTATAACATATTAGATTGCTCGCCATCTAGGAAAGGTGGTGGAGAGCAGGAAGGGAAAAATCTGAAACACAAGACTATGCAAGGGTCAGCGTGCAATTGGGGTTCAGTGACTTGTCCAGGGTCACCCAGCCAGGAAGTGTTAAGTGTCTGAGATCAGATTTGAACTCGGGTCCTCCTGAATTAAGGGCTGGTGCTCTATCCACTGCCCCACCTAGCTGGCCCTGCAAGGGTCAATGTAGAAAAATTATCTGTTGAATACAGAGAGGCTTGGAGAGACATGAACCGATGCTGAGTGAAATGAGCAGGACCAGAAGATCATTATACACTTCAACAATGATACTGTACGAGGATGTATGCTGATGGAAGTGGAAATCTTCAACAAAGATCTAATTCAGTTCCAGTTAATCAATGATGGACAGAATCAGCTACACCCAGAGAAGGAACCCTGGGAAATGAGTGTAAACTGTTGCATTTTTGTTTTTCTTCCCAGGTTATTTTTACCTTTTGAATCCTGTGCAACAAGAAAACTGTTTGGTCCTACACACATAGATTGTATCTAGGATGTGTTATAACATATCTAACATGTATAAGATTGCCTGCCATCTAGGGAAGGGGGTGAAGGGAAGGAGGGAAAATTCGGAACAGAACGGAGTGCAAAGGATAATGTAAAAAATTACCCATGCATATGCACTGTCCAAAAAAAATAGTTATAATAAAAAATTTTTCAAAAAAAAAAGAAAAAGAAAAATTATCTGTGCATATGTTTTGAAAATAAAAAAAAACTTTAATAAAAATAAAATTAATTAAAAAATAAAGAAGAGATTTGTTAGCAAAAATGGGAGATATATATCATAACCTGTAAAATAAATAATTTTAGTGACAAAAATATGTTAAATGCAATATAGGTATACATATTTATACAATTATCTTATTGCACAAGAAAAATCAGATCAAAAAGTTTAAAAAAATGAGAAAGAAAGGGCAGCTAGGTGGCGCAGCGGATAGAGCACCAGCCTTGATACTTAATACTTCCTAGCCATGTGATAAATAAAATTCAGGCAAACCATAACAAGAAGCGTGAAAATGTTATGTTGTAATCCACCCTCAGTTCCCACAGTCTCTCTCTGGGTGTAGAGGGCTCTTTATCACAAGATCATTGTAACTGACCTTAGTCATCTCATTATTGAGAAGAGCCACGTCTATGAGAATTGATCTGCGTATAATTTTGTTGAAGTGTATAATGATCTGGTTCTGCTCATTTCACTCAGCATCAGTTGATGTAAGTCTCTCCAAGCCTCTCTGTTTTCCTCCTGTTGGTCATTTCTTACAGAACAATAATATTCCATAACCTTCATATACCATAATTTACCCAACCATTCTCCAATGGATGGACATCCACTCAGTTTCCAATTTCTGGCCACTACAAAAAGGGCTGCCCCAAACATTTAGACACATATGGGTCCCTTCCCCTCCTTAAGATCTCTTTGGGATATAAGCCCCAATGGGCTTTTTTATCAATCCTTATTCATTTTGATTTCTTCATAGCCCTTGACATAGCCCTAGTCACCCTCTCCTCCCGCCCTAGTCACCCTCTCCTCCCTGATACTTTTTTCCTCCATATTTCTGTGGTGCCTTTTCCACCTGCTTCTTCTCCTAGCTCTCTGACCGCTCCTTCTCCATCTCCTTTGCTGGATCCTCATGCAGATCATGTCTGCCACTAGTAGACGCCGTCAGAGTTCTGAACCGGGGCCTCTCCTCTTGTCCCTCTTTTCTATTTCACTTGGTGGTCTTATCAACTCCCATGGTTTCGATCATCTGTATGCTAATAATTCCCAAATCTGCTGATAGCTTTTCCCTCCAGATTCGAATCTCTGACTGCCTATTAGACATCTAAAACTGGACATCCTGTAGACACTTTTACCTCCACACGTCCCAAACGCCATTTTCTCTCAGCATATCACATCTTTCCCAAGATAAACCAATCACCTGAAATCTCACGCTCACCCAGCTAGTTCCACTTTGGCACTTGACTCTCTTTCCCTCTGATTGAGGGGCTGGAAGGTCGGTCATTGCCTCCTCCCACAACCTTCCTTTAGAGAAGGCTTAGATCTTTCCAGGTCCTCTGTGGGGGCTCTAAGCCTATTTCTGCTAGCTGCTTCCCAGTTGTTTGAACACTTAAAAAAATCAAATAGGGAGTTCTTTTCTAAGTGATTTATATTTTCTAGTTTGTCAAACACTCGGTTATGGAGTTCCATTATTTCTGATTCTCCCTTCACTAATCTGGGTCATTGATCTAGCTTTCTAACTTTTAACTGATGCCAAATGGTTTTGATGACGGCTACTTTTAAATACAGTTTGAGGTCTAGGAGATTTATTTCCCCTTCATCTCTACTGCTTTTCATCATTTCCTTGGATATTCTTGACCTTTTGTTCTTCCAATGAATTTTATTATTTTATTGAGCTCTGAAAAGTATCTCTTGGATAGATTGATTGGCATAGTATTAAAGTGGCAAATTAGCTTTGCTAAGTACTGTCGTTTTTATTACATTAGCCCAGCCACTGACTATTTCTCCATGTATTTACACAGGCAATTTTGGAAGAGTGGCTCTCATCATCACAAGATCATTGGAATAGGGCTGAATCATCTCATTGTTGAAGAGAGCCACGTCCGTCAGGGTTGAACATCGTATAATCTTGCTCTTGCCGTGTACAGTGGTCTCCCGATTCTGCTCATTTCGCGTCCTATCAGTTCATGCAATGGGTGAGTTTGGGGGGACCTCCTGCTTCAGTCTGGCTAGCCTTCTTCCTGCCCCTTCCCCTAGGCCATGAGTGGATAAAGAGGGACTTAAGAACTGAGACATGTCACTTTATAAAGACGATTCCACCTGCATAATCAACCTCTTGAGATTTGACAGGAGATTTTGTCAGCCATAAGAAATAAGCAGATGAACTGTTTGGACAAGTATACATATATTGTATTTAACTTAGACTTTAATATATTTAACATGTGTTGGTCTACCTGCCATCTGGGGGAGGGGGAGGGGAAGGAGGGGAAAAGGTGGAACAAAAGTTTTGCATTTGTCAATGCTGAAAAATTACCCATGCATATAACTTGTAAATAAAAAGCTTGTAAATAAAAAAAAAAAGAAAAGAAATAAGCAGACGTCATGATTTCTGCCTCTGAACTTTTGCTTAAGCTGTTCCTCAGTAGCCCCCTCCTTCCCCAACCTTCCCCTCTCAATACAGTAGACAACTGATGGTGTGGAAGGGCCCAGATGGGCTGGACGTCCCAGTGGTTTCCTTCCAAGTTTCCTTCCGAGGTGCTGTTGCCTCTGTTGATCTCATTTGCTTCCATTAGAACAAATATCACTTCTACCCAGATGGATCCCAAGTGTAGAGGTAATATCATCGCTAATCTTCAGAGAGCCTTTTAAAGGTTACAGAGCCTTTTTATTATCAGCATGATCTCATTCAAGCCTCCCACCAGCCCTGTGAGGTTGCGAGTAGAGTTCTTAGCAGGCTCCACCTCTGTTGGTCCAGAGCTGCCTGCAGGACACCTTGGCTTGCTCATCTCACAGCATCTCTTGTCAGAAGGGAGCCCGGACTCTTTCCCACTCCTCTTTGCCGTGTCCCTACGTGTAAAGTTGATAAGGTCCTGAACCTCCCGGTCAGCATCGCCTCTGGCTTTTCTCCCTCGTTGCCCATAACTGATGTGTTGCTGAGTCTTGCTGCTACTGACTGCACCAAGTGCTCCTACCTGCCCCTTTCTCTAAACCCATATGGGCCACTGCCTCTGCTCAGGAGCCCATTACCTTTCTCCTGAACTATTGTCATAGCTTCCGAGTTGTTCTCCATTCTCATACTCAATTCACCTCTAACCGGCTGCCAAAATGAGGGCAAAGGAAGGGAAGGGAAGGAATGAGCATTTGTAGAGTGCCCACTATGTGCCTAGCATTGTGCTGTTCTTACAAACAAAGAGAAGGAAAAGAATGAGCATTTGTAGAATACCTACTATGTGCTTAGCACTGTGCTATTCTTACAAAAGAAGGGGAGGGGAAAGAATGAGCATTTCTAGAGTACCCACTATGTGCCTAACACTATGCTGTTCTTACAAAAAAGGGGAGCATTTGTAGAGCACCTACTATGTGCCTAGTTTGTGCTATTCTTACCAAAAAAGGGGAAGGGAAAGACTGAGCATTTATAGAGTACATACTATGTGCCTAGCCCTGTACTATTCTCACAAACAAAGGGAGGGGAGAGAATGAGCATTTATAGAATACCCACTATGTGCCTAACACTATGCTGTTCTTACAAAAAAGGGAGCATTTGTAGAACACCCACTATGTGCCTAGTGTTGTGCTGTTCTTACCAAAAAAGGGGAAGGGAAAGACTGAGCATTTATAGAGTACATACTATGTGCCTAGCCCTGTACTATTCTCACAAACAAAGGGAGGGGAGAGAATGAGCATTTATAGAGTACATACTATGTGCCTAGCAGTGTGCTATTCTTACAAAAAAAGAGGGAGAGAAAAGAATTTCTAGAATATCTACACAACTCTGGGACAGAAGTTCTCTTATTCTTATTTTGAAGACGAGGAAACTGATGCTCAGAGAGATGCTCTGTCGCCCAGAGTCCCATCACCAGCAAGCATCTGAGGTGGGCTTTGAACTCAGGTCTTCTTAACTTTACCAACACTTTGGACACTGCCATGGGGGCGCATCCAGTGACATGAGTCAGAGGCTGCTCCTTGCGGTCTCTGCATTTAGCTCAGCTCAGGCTTATTGCTTCTTATGCAACTAGTCATGAATTTTTAAACCTCTGTGAGAGTAACGGGTCCACCCAGAGGAGAAGGGGAAGGTACAGAACAGCCAGAAATGGAAGCTTAAATAAACTGAATATTGGCCTTCCAGGAAGAGTCCATAGGGTAGAGAACAAAGTCACTCTGGGGAAAGATACTAGAATGGTGCCAGAGGAAGAAAAGCCATGTCCATCACCAGAGGCATCCCCTTGGGTGATTGAAGAAAGAGAGAGGGAATGAGGAAGGAAAAGAGGAAACAAGAGAAGGAAAAAAGAAAAAGAAAGAAAAGGAGGAAAAAGAAAAAGAATGAATGAAAGAAAAAGAAGAGAAAAGAGGAAAGAAAGAGAGGGAGGGAGGGAGGAAGGAAAGGAAGGAAGGAAGGAAGGAAGGAAGGAAGGAAGGAAGGAAGGAAGGAAGGAAGGAAGGAAGGAAGGGAGGGAGGGAGGGAGGGAGGGAGGGAGGAAGGAAGGAAGGAAGGAAGGAAGGAAGGAAGGAAGGAAGGAAGAGAGGGAGGGAGGGAGGGAGGGAGGGAGGGAGGGAGGGAGGGAGGGAGGGAGGAAGGGAGGGAGGGAGGAAGGAAGGGAGGGAGGAAGGGAGGAAGGAAGGAAGGAAGGAAGGAAGGAAGGAAGGAAGGAAGGAAGGAAGGAAGGAAGGAAGGAAGGAAAGAAGGGAGGGAGGGAGGGAGGGAGGAAGGAAGGAAGGAAGGAAGGAAGGAAGGAAGGAAGGAAGGAAGGAAGGGAGGGAAGGAGGGAGGGAAAGTGAAGGAAGGGAGGGAGGGGAGCAGCTATAAGGCAGCTCAGCAGCAAGGACTGGCCCTGCCCTTTTGTGCCCTGGAAGAGAGGATTGCAATGCAAGGCATCCTGGGGTGCCCCAAGTGGAGGCCCCTAGGACATAAACCAGAGGAGACGGGGCTTTGGGGAGAGTTGGGGAGGCTGGGGGGGGGGCCTGTGACTTCTGCAACCCCTCGTCTGTGGCTGGTGTCTGCCCGAGCTCGGGTCCTGAGCTGCAGCAGGATTAAAGCCGAGGAGTCTGAGCTAAATCGGTACCAGCAGGATGATCCCTTTGGTGGGGGTGGAGGTGGGGGAGGGCAGGCATCAAGCTGCCTCACTGAGGCTCAAGCGGGCCCAGGCTGGGACCAGGGGCCTCCCCGGGTCTGGGAGGAGGCTTCAGCCCCACAGACACGGACGGGGACAGGTAAAGGGTCTCATTTTTATTTCCATTGACCTGGGACTTCCTTTGGAATCCTTTGTAAACACGGTTCGGAGGAAGAGTCTTGTTTCTCCAGACCTACAGCCCGGGGCCCCAGACACATAAAAGATGTGGCTCTGCCCAATGCTGTCATTTCATGACGCCCCCTTGGACCAAGCTCTGGTTTCTCTTCTTCAAAGGCATAGACTGAATATGTTAACTGAGGTTCGTTATTATTCCCATTTTACAGATGAGGAAACTGAGGCACACAGAAGTCCTGACTAGTGTGTGGCTTTTTAAGGCCTATAGACAGCCGTGATGGAGAAAGTGCAGCAGAGGGGTGGGACAGGAGACCTTAGTTCTACTCCTGTCCTAGTCTCCACGAGCCCTCTGACTTTGGGCAAATCACCTGACCTTAAACCTCAGTTTCCCCAGTGATGAAATGAGAGAGTTAGTCTCTAAGCTTCCCTCCTGCAAGGTTTACTGATGCAAATCAACAGAGTATGAAAAAATACCATAGAAAAGACGATTCCGGAAGGCAGGGCGGGTCATTTGCCTTTCAGGAGCCGCCAGACCAGAGCCAGGCTTCCTCAGTCGGCCCGGGTGGGCGGCCTTCATCTGGGCAGCCCCTCCGTCCCCTCTCCTCCCCCCGCCAGTAAAGAACCTCCATCCTGGGCTTTTCCCATTGAAATCTCGGCAGCCTCAGCTCCCGGCTTCGAGATTCTGGTCTCCTGCAAGGAGCCCCTGGCCCAGAGAACTCAGCCGGAATAAATAAAAGTCCTCCTCGGTCCTGCCGGCGGGAGGCCGGAGGCTTTACGGGAGATCAGAGAGTCAGAGACAGGAACGGAGACCGTGGTGCTGGAAGGGACCGCCGCGGCACGGAGTGTACAGCCAGCAGAGGTGCGGAGGGCGGTCACTGAGGTGGTCTCGTGTGCCAGGCGCTGTGCTGGGCCCGCAGGGCACACCGGGCAGAGGGAAGACCTGGTGCCTTTTTACAAGCCGGCGTAACCTGGAGACAGATTAGTAAGATAGTAATCATCTTTTCTCTGTTATTTTTTCAAAGTGAGCTTGGGGATCCTAAGACGATTCCTCGCTCCTTCCTGAGCGTTAGGGCTGTTTCTCTCCCCCAAAGTGCAAAGTATTCTCTGGGCTCTGCCTCCTTCCAAGGCCCTTACCAAGTAACAGGGTCGGGCGACTGGATTTGAACCTGAGCTCTGTATCCCGGGTGATCCGGGGCAAGTTCCCCGGCTCCCCTTGGCTAAATGAGGGATGGACGCAGGGCCTCACGGGGCATCGGGTCTGGTGGACGACGCAAGCACGGTCAGTCCGGCCGCAGCCACTTGCGAGGAGCCTGCTCCGGGCCAGACTGGCTAAGCTCCGCTTCCAGAGACGCACAAAAGCTGGCCAGGAGCTCCCGGGCCCACCGAGAGACAGCGGGCAAATGACCGCGTGCAGACAAGCTCCAGGCAGGAAACCGGGCCTGGAAGGACCGAGGGAAGCTGCGAGGGAGGAGGGCCTGGGCTCACATCCTGCCTCCGGTCTCGCTGTACTACGCTGGCAAGTCAGCCCGGCCCTCCAGCCCTCCTGGTCCTCTCTTCTCAGAAGTGAGTGCACCCTTGGTCTGGAGGGCTTGGACTGTAAACTCCTCAAGGCGGGGCAGCGTCTGTTTTATTTGTACTTGTGTCCCTCCTTGCTTGGCAAAGGGCCCGGCTTAATAAGGCTTATTGATCTAAGATCTTTCAGCCCTCGATCTATAATCTATAATTTAATATAATATCATCTATAATCCAATCAGTAGCATCAGCTATCCCGTCTCGCTCTGTGCTGTTGTCTAATCCTTCCAGCAGACCACGAGCACCATCCGATGCCCTTCTCCTTCTGGGACTTTTCCAACATTATCTCATCCCGCTCCCCTCTGGCTCGCCATTCTATACCCCAAGGGGGGTCTTCTGTTCTGGGGACTCAGCCCGTATTTTACCACCTCCACACCTTTGCCCCCACTGTCCTTTATGACCTCTTTGCCAGATTCCTCCCTTGTTATTGTTGTTCGGTTGTTTTTCAGTTGTGTTCGACTCTTCATGACTCAATTTGGGATTTTTTTTTTTGTGGTAAAGATACTGGAGTGGTTTGCCATTTCCCTCTCCAGTTCATTTTCCAGATGAGGAAACTGACACAAATGGGGTTCACTGACTTTTCTAGAGTCACCCAGATGGTAAGTGTCTATTTGAATTTAGGAAGATGAGTCTAGATGCCCCCTTGTGAACCCCTACTTATCTTTTAAAGCCCACCTCAAGGGCCAAGACCCCCCACGAGTAAGGCCCTTCCTCTGCATGCCCCCTTGGCCCTGTGCGTGCATGGCTCCCGTGCCCTCGGATTTCGCCCAGCCTGCGGCTGCACGAATGCAGAGAACTCTGTGGTCTCCGCTCTTGGGGTCTTGCACGTGACGCCGCGAGGGGAAGGGCTGGAGTTCAGGGGCCCAGCTGGTCAGCTGTGCTCGGCCTTTGGGCCGGCTCTGCCCTGCTGTCCCGCCCCTGCCCTTCTCATCGACTAGTTCGTATTCTGTACCGGGGAGTGCTGGGCCGAGCCAGGCCTGTCCTCTCCTACCCCCCACCTCAAAGCTCTTCTGGACTCCGGCTCACAGAGCGCACATGGCAGGCAGAATAAGGAGCGTGTGGAATTAAAATGAGCAGATTAATCAAGATGAATAAATGAATTTGAATGCGTGGAAATGGCCCGGATCCTTCCAAGGCCCAAGTTAACCCCTGGTTCTGGGGCCCTTTGGGAACCTCTCCTGGCTCTACCACGTGACAGATGCTAGCTTCACTAGGCTAAAAATAAAGGTCAGTTCTAATTATTTTCATTGTATTATCTCAGCCTCTGGACAGAGAGCAGCTCTTGGACCACAAGTGAGATAACTCACATTGACAAGGTCTGCCACCATTTCCTTGGCCAGAAGGGGAAACTGAGGTTCGGTGACATTCATGGCTCGTCCACGGTCATCCTTTATTTTGGCAGTTGGGATTAGGTGGTTTGCCCATAGCCAGCAAGTGTCATGTCCCAAGCTAAGTTTGAACTCAGGCTCTCCTAGCTCCAGGGCTGCTGTTCTGCCCCCAGACACCCCGCCATCATCCTTTCTTGTGAACATATCTCCCCCTTGGATGGACGGTAAGCTCATTAGGGGAAGGGATCGTGCTCTGCTTCCTCCCCGCAGCTCTAAGGCTGTAAATGATACAAGGCACGTTGTGTTTGTGTGTTTTTTTTTCCCCTGAGGCTGGGGTTAAGTGACTTGCCCAGGGTCACACAGCCAGGAAGTGTTAAGTGTCTGAGATCAGATTTGAACTCAGGTCCTCCTGAATTCAGGGCTGGTGCTCCATCCACTGCGCCCCCTAGCTGCCCCTTGTGTTTATGTTTTTAACAATAATAACAAGGATTAGACTTGACAGAGCAATGTGTACATCCCACTCACCATCTTGGAGCTCACAAAACCCCCAGTAGGCAGGTGCTCCAAGCAAGACCATTTTACAGATGAGGACATTGAGGCTCAGAAACTAGAACACACTGTTATTAAAAGTCAGACGCCTAATCCAAAGGAGCATCTTGTGCTGTAAGTCCACACTCGTAGGAAAGGTTTTTGTGGACGGACTGAAGCAAACGGCCCAGATTCAGACTCTGAAAACCACGGACCGAGTCCAGCAGGACCCAGAGCTCCTGGCCGACTCGCGCCCAAAGGGAGTTCTCCTCCTGCCTAGCTAGGAAGTGGCGTCCAGCCTGGGCAACCCACCAACATGGGGTGGAAACGGCCGTCTCACCCAGAAAGAGAATATACTCAATGTAAATCAACACTTGTTTTGTTTGCTTTTTTCTTGTTGTGGTTTTTCCTTTTTATTTTGTTTTGTTTTTCCCTTTCCCAATATGTTTCATCAAGAAATGTGAATTTAAAAAGTTAATATATGTGTAAAAAAATAAAGTACATATGTGGGGGAAAAGATGTCCAAGAAGGGAGAATCCCACTCCGGACAGCCTGACGTTCCGCTTTGCTGTTGCTGAAGCCATTTCTCCAGTCGTGTCCAACGTTTGGGGGGGTGGCCGGCCGTTTCCTTCTCCGGCTCATTTTACAGATAAGGAGACTGAGGCAGGCGGGCTGAGCTGACTGGCCAATGCGCCCCGCTGGAAGGCGTCCGGGGCTGCATCTGAATCCCTAACGACGTCTTCCTGATTCTGCGCATTCCGGCGCCATGCTCAGTAAGTGCTTCCTGACTTAGTGGCTGCCACTGCCCACTGGTAATTCGTGATGAGCTTGCAGTCCACTGAAACCCCGAGATTTTTTCAGGAACTCGGTCTAACCGTGTCCCTTCTCTTACGCTGGCGAAGCTGGTATTTTGAAGGCAAATGTCAGACTTTACATTTGTCCACGATGAATTCATTCTCCAGCCTGCCAGGGCCTTTTTGGGTCCTGACTCTGGCCCAGAGCAGGACTCCTGCTTCCCAGCGCTGGCCATTGCACGTCTGATGAGCAGTCTCTGTGGCCTCCAGAGCTAAAACCTGACACAAAGGGAGCCCGGGCCTCCAGACTCCAGCCCTAACGAAGATGGCCCAAAGCGCCACGGACCCAGGGCATGCTTGTTACTGACTGACCAAAGGAGGCTCCTAGAGAGCAGGAACCCTGAACCCTCCGTGCTGTCTCTGCTCCTGTGGCCGGCTCTGGAGGCGGTGGACCCGAGGCCTCTGGGGAGACGTTGTTCCCTTTGCTCTGGCCTTGGTTTGCACAATTGCAAAATGAGGGGCCGGGCCAGCTGCCCCCCACTTTGGAGGCTGTGCAGCCCCAAGTCACATCTGTCTGCCCGGACTAGGGAGGGGAGAGCGGGCTGAGCCTGAATGTGGTTTCCAACTCAGGGGGACTGGGCTGGCCCTTCGGGCCTTGCAGTCCCAGGACCCCGGATGGCAGGAGGTCTCCCTCACGGCGCAGGCGGGGGCTGGGGCTCTCTGAGCACCTGTGGTCAGCACCGGCACCTAACGGCTGATTAGTGCCATAACTGAAGGCTTGGGTTTGGGGGCAAGGTGGGGACCCAAAGGGCAGGATTTCTCATTGGCTGGGGGCCTGAGTTCAGGGAGGGAGGGGGCCTGAGTTCAGGGAGGGAGGGGGCCTGAGTTCAGGGAGGGAGGGGGGCCTGAGTTCAGGGAGGGAGGGGGCCTGAGTTCAGGGAGGGAGGGGCCAGTCCCACTTCACTCAGCAGAGAAGGAAAATTAAGGCGGCCTTTGCTGGGCTGGGCGGAGTGGGCAGGAGCTGTCCGCCCGGCTTTGCACCCCACAGCCCTGAAACGCCGAAGCTGGCCACGAGGTGTCGCCACCGGCCAAAAAGCAGCGAGTGACCGGGTCCATCCCGCCCGGTAAGCTCAGATTCTCGGGAGAGCTTCCTCCCGCATCCTCTTAGGTCCCAGAGACCCCCGGGGCAAGGAGTTGCTATTACTCTCCTTAGCGGGGGGAGGGGTCTCCTTGGCCCCCCAGCCAAGGGTCCTGAACCTACCTGGCGAGCGGTGGGCTTTCCTCCAAACGCATTTTGCACTTTCCTAACCTCGCGTTTTGCTGCCTAAAATATACCCCCCTCTCTTTCTTGCCCATGAAATGTGCCCCTCCCACATTTAAGTCCATTTCAAATAGAACCTCCTTCAGGAAGCACCAGAATGCCCTCAGACCTCCCAGAGCCCTTTATTCCTCTAGAAAGCTCTTAATGCATTATTATTGGGAATAAACTTTGTCTGTGTTTGCATCTTAGCTCCTTCTTGGACTAGAAAGTCCCAAAGGGCTGGAATCAAATCTGATCTAAAATTTGTTTTCTCAAAAATACATTTGCTTTTTCATGCAAATTAGGGCAATTCTGAGGTCCCACCTCACACCTCTCAGATTGGCTAAGATGACAGGAAGAGATAATCATAAATGTTGGAGGGCATGTGGGAAAACTGGGATACTCATGTATTGTTGGTGGAGTTGTGAACTGGTCCAACTACTCTGGAGAGCAGTTTGGAACTGTGCCCTTTGACCCAGCAGTGCCATTACCAGGTCTGTGTCCCAAGGAAATCATAAAGGAGGGAAGAGGACCCATGTGTGCAAAAATGTCTGTAGCAGCCCTTTTGTAGTGGTGAGGAACTGGAAATGAAGTGGATGTCCATCATTTGGGGAAGGTTAAATAAATTATGGTGTGTGTGTGTGTGTGTGTGTGTGTGTGTGTGTGTGTATGTGTGTGTGTGTGTGTGTATGTGTGTGTGTGTGTGTGTGTGTTTGTATGTGTGTGTGTGTGTGTGTGTGTATGTGTGTGTGTGTGTGTGTGTGTGTGTGTGTGATAGAATATTATTGTCCTGTAAGAAATGGCCAGCAGGATGATTTCAGAAAAGCCTGGAAAGACTCACATGAACTGATGCTGAGGGGAGTGAGCAGAACCAGGAGATCGCTGTGTACAACAACATCAATGTTATAAGATGATCAACTGCGATGGACGTGGCTCTTCTCAGCAGGGGGGCGATTCAAGGCAGCTCCAATTGACTTAGGATGGAAAATGCCATTTGCATCCAGAGAGAACTATGGAAACCGTGGATCAAAGCCTGGCGTTGTCGCCTTGTTGTTTGTTGATTTCTTTTTTTTTTTCTCATGTTTCCCCCCCCCCTTTGGTCTGATTTTTCTTGTACAACATGACGACTATGGACAAATGTCCAAAAGGATAGCGTGTATTTAACCTATACCAGATTTCTTGCTGCCTTGTAGAGGGGGGAGGTAAGGAAAGACGGGAGAGAAATCCAGAACACAAAATTTTACCAAAATGAACGCTGTCTTTACCTGGGTTTGGAAAAATAAGATACTGTTGAGAGAGAAAGCTCAAGTTTGCTTTCTCTCTCCAGCTCCAATTCAAGGCTTTACTTATAGAAGGTGACTAAGGAAATGAATTGAGTGAATTGAGTTTGCTGGATGGAATTGAAACATCCAGAGGCGGACGGGAGTCTCCCGGGCCTGCTCTGGGCAGCGGCGTCCCCTGCCCATCTCCATCCCTCCATTCTCTCTGCACACTGGACCCCAGGGGAAGCTGATTCCCAAGGTGTTTGGAAGCTGGTTGCTAAGCGGCCGTTGCCCAGCAACCTATTGTCGCTTTTCAAGCCCAGCCCTCCAGTGCCTCTAGGGAGGGGCCAGCCAGTTGGCGGCAGCTTCCGTTAAAGGAAGTTCCTCTCCCCTGACACTCCGGCTCCTCCCGGGTGTCCTTGTCCCTGTCACTCAGAGCCACGAAGCACAGGTAAGACAGTGGGCCTGGCTCCGCCTCCCACGGAGCATCTCCGGCAAGAAGACCCCAGAGGCTGACAGGAAAGTGCCCTCGAGCTAGAGTCCCTGCAAGGCAGGCAGCTCCCCCTTCCACTCACTCCATCCTTGGGTTTGAAATGATCTCGGGTTCTGGGTGGCTACGTGAGCAGAGCAACAGAAAGGGGAGAAGACATGACATGGTGGAGAAATAAAGGCAGAAATTACAGGGAACCCTGGGTCTGGGGTCTTGAGAATCCCTTTGGAGACCTGGGTTCCAGGGCTACCTTTCGGGCCTATGACTGCGGCCCATTTTATCTTGCCTTTCCGAGTGTGGGTTCAAGTAGGGAGGAAACCACATCGCTTTCCTAAGCAGGGCAGTCTGAGGACCCGCCTTTGCAGAGTCTGTAGTCGAGTTGTGTTCACTCTAAGAGGGTCTGCCATTGTATGGAGGTGCCCAGGCTTTGGGTGGTATAACCCTCCTGCAGTTCCCCAGATGGCTCTGTCCCTGGACGGCAGACACCGTCTGTCCCTAAGTTCTGACTTGGGGACTTCTGGGTGGAAGAACCTGCTAGTTGTGGGGGGCAAAACCTTCCAGGGCCCGGGATTACCCACTTACCACAAAGAGGGGTCCAAGGAAGACCAATGACAATTAGTGCTAATGGCCATCATTTGTTTAGCTAGGTGAATAAATGAATGGAGCATTTATTAAGCACCTTCTAGTTACAGAAAGCACTGTACTCACCCCACTGGAGGAAACAATTAGGAGGGAAAAGGAAAAAAAAAGGCTGAGCCAGTTCTAACACTCTAACAGGGAATTCCAAGGGATTTATTCTAATGGAGGATTTTACAGATATCTATAAGGATAAGGAATAAGCATTTGTTAAGCACAGATTTTCTGTTTCCATTTAATCTTCACTGATAATCTCATAAGGGAGGGTCATAGATTTGGACTTGGAAAGTACATCAGAAGCCATCTGTTCTCATCTCTCCCTCCCCTTGTAGTTTTTTCTTTTAAAATTTCTTATTAATAGCTTTTTATTTAAAATATATATATATATGCAAAAATAGTTTTCAACATTCAAAATCCTATATTCCCATTTTTTCTCCCTCCCTCCCTTCCACCCTCCTCCCCTAGATAGCAAGTAATCCAGTATAGGTTTAACGTGTGCCATTCTTCTATGCATATTTCCACAATTATCTTGCTGCACAAGAAAAATCAGATTAAAAGAGAAAAAGTGAGGAAAAAAGCAGGCAAACAACAATAAAAATGGTGAAAATACTATGTTGTGATCCACGTTCGGTTCCCATAGTCCTCTGTCTGGATGTAGAAGGCTCTCTCCATCCCAAGTCTATTGGAATTGGTCTGAATTGAAAGAGCCAAGTCCATCAAAGTTCTGCCCTTGTTACACATGGAGATTCCTGCCCAGAGAGACCAAATAACTTGCCCAAAGTCAAAGTCATGGGTAGAAAGTGTCAAAGGCAAGATTTGAACCCAGGTCCTTTTCACCCAGAGCCATCTTTGCAAATAAGGACCCTGGGAGGAATCCAGTTCAGGCAGGATCACCCCCATTTTACAGTTGAGAAAACTGAGGCACAGATCATGAAATCATACACCCCGGGCTCACAGCTAGTCTGTCTGGTAAGATTCAAATCTGAGTCTCTGCTGACTTCAGGTGCAGGGTGTTGGTCTAGGGGACCCTCCTGCTCTGGACTTGGAATCAGAGATCAGACCGAACGAAGAAGCATTGATGAAGCACCGACTGTATGCCAGTGCTAAGCCCTGAGGATGAAAAGAAAACCAGGACACAGCCCCTGCCCGGCTGCTCTCTGGGCCTCAGTATCCCCAGCTGTCAGCAAGCAGGTGCCTCGGTGCCACACACTGGACCAGACTGGGGTCCCTGTCCTCAAGAGGCTTACATTTCACCAGGAGAGACGACACATCCGGAAACAAATATGTGAAATATCAAAGGTCATTTTGGGGGGAGGTGGGGAGGAAGAGGGCACTGGCTGCTGGACGATCCAGAAAGGCTTCTATTGGGTCAAACTTGAGCAGAATTTTGAAGAAAATTAGAAATTCTAAGGGAGTGAGGGGATGCAATGCATTCCAGGCATTAGAAACTGCCAGGTCAAAGGTGCAGAGGTGGGAGATGGCATGTGGGCTGTAAGGGAAAGCAGGGAGGTCAATGTGGGTGGTCTCTAAAGGTTTCCAGAATATCTGTGTCTGTCTCACATTTATGAAATGTGAAATGAATTATGAAATGTCTCACATTTTCTCTCATTCTCTTTCACATTCTCTCCTGTCTTTCCCTCTCTGTCTCTCTCTCTGTCTCTTTGTCTCCACCTCTCCCTGCCCCTCTTTGTGTCTCTGTATCTCTTTCTCTCTGTCTCTCTCTCCTCTCCATCTCTGTCTCTGTCTCTCTCACACATTCTCTCTCATTCTCTTTTATATTCTCTCACATTCTCTCCTTCTCCCTCTCCTTCCCTCCATCTTTCTTCTTTCTTTCTCTTTCATCTCTTATTCTTTCTCTCTCCATCTCTGTGTCTCTCATTCTGTCCCTTTTTTCCTTCCTCCTTCCCTCTCTCTGCCTCTGTCTGTCCCCTCTTTCCCTCTTCTCCCTCTTTACCGGTTTGTTTAATCATGCAAAGCTAGTGTTGACTACTGATATCTTTTCCGTGTCTCCCTATTTCCTAGGTGGACGTTGTGCCCATTTCCTGCCGCCAAAATGATGGGCAAACTGCCCCTAGGTGTTGTTTCCCCTTATGTGAAGATGAGTTCGGGGGGCTGTGCAGACCCCCTGAAATTCTATGCCACCAGCTACTGCACAGCCTACAGTAAGGGGCCCTTGCCCTGGACTCCCCAAGGTCCCCATCCCTTCACTGTCCCCCCAGGGCCCAGGGCAGAAGGCAGACTTCTTGATAGAAGGGGCAATGGAAAGGGGCCATCCTTATCCCCTTAACCCCGTCCCACTGTCCCCTGCTTCCATCAGGCGGAACTTCAGAACGTTGATTGTAGGGGTGCCATCACCCCCAAATCCTTACACTGAGAGTCGGAGCAGCCACGTTTGTCCAAGTGGAAAGGGGCGGGATTTAGGGTCAGAGCCTGGGTGGGAATCCTGGCTCTTGCCTTTCTGCTCACCTGGCTGTAGGCAGAACCCAGTCTCTCTCGGCTCTTAACCTCTGGCCCTCCATAGCCCATGCTAAAGCGGTCCTGTCCCTGTGAGCCCAGCACATCGGCCCGGTTACCTCATCACACCAACCTTTTCAGCTTCAAACAGTGCCCTTTGTCACCTTACACAGAGGACCCTCTCATGTGGCCCCCTGGCCCTAATTACCTCAACCCACAAACTCCCCCTCACTAACCCACCCTCGCCTGGCTGGTCACAGTGGCCCGCAGGGACCGGTCAGACCTTCATGGCCCTTGTCCGTGATGGTCACGGCAGGATTTCCAGGGACAAGGTCAGAACCACGGCCACCTTAAGCCAAATCTGAGGTTTCTTTTAAATTTTTTTTTTTAATTTAAGTATATAGATATATAAAAGTTTTTGTTTTCCATTATATCCCTTCCCACTACTAGAGAGCTGTCCTTTATAACAAAGAAGAAAAATGAGAGGGAAAAGCAATTCAACAAAACTAATGAACTAATTGATCGAGCCGCCATCACCAACATTGTACATCCAGCCCCTCTTCTGCAAAGGAAGGAGGGAGCTTCTAGGGTTTATGACTTACGTGCTTCCAAGTGGGCACAGTCACTCCCGCAAGTGTTGTTGTCATTATTAGGTCCGACACTTTGGGAGCCCATTGCGATTTGGGGGCAGAGATCCTGCAGGGTAGGTCATTTCCTTCTCCAGCTCATGTCACAGAGAAGGAAACTGAGGCAGACAGGGTGAAGTAACTCGCACGGAGTCACACAGCCAGTAAAGGGTCTGAGGCTGCAGTGGAACTCAGGATAAGTCCTCCCCTAGCTGCCCAAACAAGTAGGCCCCAAGAAAACGGGCCTTTGTTTGACCTGAAGAAATAAAGCTGGCCCACCCCTGTTCCCCACGGGGTGGACAATGGCCAAGCAAGAACCCAAGTCCATGTGGCCCAGTGGAGTTGAGGCCTTGGGCCGCTCTTCCCAGTGAGGTGGACCAAGCGCTGCTCTTGGGTGGCTCCCGCCTGGCCAGCCTCGGAATGGAGGAGTGTGTGAAGGCAGGGGCAACAAGGACGGCCTCCCGTCCCTCAGGGAGCTCGCTCTGGCCACCCTTTCTGCAATGGCTCCCCAGTGCCCCCCAATGGCTCCCCAATGCCCCCCCGGTACACCCTATCCTACACCCTATCCCAACAGCCCTCTCCCTATGGCACAGGCACCAGGCCCGAGATCCACTCGTATCTTCTGGGCCTGGGCTCCCAGGAGCCCCTTCGTCCCCTGCTGCTGCTGCCCCCACGGGATGATGACGGCTCTTTTCTCTGGCAGGCCGGGAGGGTTTCAAGCCCCAAGTTGCTCAGCACAAGGGCACTGGTTACCAGTCGAATTACCGGCCCATAGTCAGCTACCAGCCCAGCCTGGACACTCTGGATACCCTGAATAATCCTGCTGTGGGGTAGGCCTTCGTTGCCCTCCCTTGCTCGTCCTCTCTGCCTTGGGCAGAGGCTCATTAGCTATGGGACTGTAGGCGGTCTGAGTGTGGCTTTCCCCATCTGGACAACAGAGGGGTCAGACTCAGTGACCTCCAAAGGCCTTGGACTTGGGGCGGGAACCTTGGGAAGTGGAGGACTTGGGTTGGAGCTTTTTTAGAGTAGAGAAAGCCCATGTTGCCCATTGAGGGTTATCTGAACCAACTCCTCACCTCCTGGGGTTCTCCCCCATCCCCGTTGCTTATCACCCATGACCTCCAAGAGCTCTCTCTCTCTCTCTCCCCCTGCCAGAGAACAAATGAAGGATAAGGATCAGGCGGTCTTTGCTCAGAGCTACCGGCCAATGGAGCTGCCAGATAGCCGGTACCCCCTGCGGAGCCTGTACCAACCCAGTTATGGCGGTGCTCATGATAAAGCCAACTTGTGTCCCCCCTCCAAAGAGGTGAGCCCCTCGAGGACTTCCTGAGACCCCCAGTCCTGCTTTGGGTGCCGGGGATGTGAAGGGAGGACCGGCCTTGCCCTAAAAGTAGGGAAACAGCATAGAAACAAATCAGACAGACCCCCCCGGTGGTTCCTGGGCACAGGGCGCAGACAACTAAAAAGGGAGTTTGTTAGCATGAGATGAAGGGAGTACAATAGAAGGGGGAAAATACGAGGCTGGGGAGTATCGGGAACATGGAGTGTTGGTTGGGGAAGAAAAGGCCCTGCTAGGGCCAGATAGCCCAAGGGGAAACTGTCCAGACCCAATCATGGAGGCTGGAGACCCCCAGGGATTCCAAGGGATCAAGATGACCTCCCCGGCTGATCGGGGAGACGATCCCCCCTGCTGTCGTCCTTCCTCGGGGGCTCTCCTCCGGGGATCCAGAGATCTCACCCAGGGTTCTGGGACCCCAGCTGGGAAGGACCTGAGGGGGCTGGCCCACTGCTCACATCCCAGAGTGGGGCCAGGAGGTGAGCTGGCTGAGGGCCGAGCTCTGCCCACCTGCGGGTCCTTTGCCTTCCCCCAGGCCAAGAGGGTCCATTTCAACACCCAGGATCACGGCCCCCAAGCCGCCATAGGATTGGAGCCCAAGATGGTGCCGGTCCTCCACCCGCCCATGGGCAAGGGGGGTCCTGACACGGAGAACTACCGCTACGTGAGTGGAGGGCTGCAGCTGCTCCCCTCCGGGCAGGGCAGAAGGGCCAAGGCCGCCTAGCAGCAGCTCCCTGTGGGGAGGGGAGAGGGGAGGCCCTCGCCCTGGAAACAGGCATCAGGCAGCGGCCTGACTCTTCTGCCAGGCTGGCACAGTGCTGGTCGGAAGCCTGGCATCAGTGCCTCCCCACCAACCGTTTTCCTTCGCTGTTTCAGGGTCCCAGATTTACCTCTGAGTACAGTTCCAAGTACCGCCATGATGTCTCTGGCCCCCCAGGTAGGCAGCATGGGAGAGGCGGCCCTCCCTGTCCCGGAGCCCAGGCCCCTGCCCCCCTCCCGCTCGCCCATCCATCCCCGAGATCAGCCCAGGCAGGGGGCTCCCTGCCCTGAAGGCGGAGGCCGGGCAGCCGGAGGCCGGGCATCCTGGCCGGGCTTGGAGAGCCCCGAGGGGGACGGGCAGGGCTGCAGTCCAGGTGCTGCTGGGGCAGCCCCAGGCCTCTCTTCCCACTCTGAGCCTCCCAGAATCCCCAGCCCGTCCCTCAGCAGAGAGGATGGTGGCTGTTGAGCCCAGGCACGAGGGAAGGCTCTGGAGCCCTTCTGCTTCCCCAGAAAGGCTCTCCGTAGGAGTCGGATGCTCCCCCTCCCCACCCGTGTCCTGGGTGGGGGGGGCGCCCGGAAGCCCTGCAGACAAAGCCCTTGTGGCCCGGCCGTGGGGCCCCTGGGTGCTTCCCACGCTCCGGACTCCTTTCCAGATTTCCTCCAGAAGAAAACGATCGGGGCCAAGGAAGAGTCGGGCTTCACGGAGCAGTCCATCAAGAGTCCCCTGGCCTTCCAGCCCTTCCCTGGAGACCCCGTGAGTGACCCGGTGGCCTCCCCTTAGGCGGCCCCCAGCTCCGCCTGGCACGGCCCCGCCCCCTCCCCGGCCTGCGCCCGGGACCGCCCCTCCAGGGGCCCCGGCCTGCCGACCGCTCTGGGGTGGGGGGGTGCAGTCCCGGCGACGGCCCCTCCCCCGCTGTGGGACCCTTCCTCCGCCAGGGCAGGGGGCGGCCCGGGGAGTCCGGTCCATGCTGGCTCCGCCGCGGGGGAGAGCCGCCCCAGAAGCAGGAGGCGGCCTCTCAGTAGCGGGGCAGAACCGGGTCCTTCTCCGCAGCCCGGCCTCGCCTTCCCCCCAGACGCCTCGGGGGCGGCCGCCCGGCCCCCTCTCTGCCCCCAAACCCAGCCAGCTTTGTTTAAGGCGGGGGGGAGGGGGGCTTGTGTCCGGCCTCGCTGCTTCCCCAGGGACTGAACCCCCCCAGCACAGACGGTCCGGACGGCTCTTGGGGCCACCCTGCAAGGGGGCGGAGCGGGGGAGGGGCGGGGGAACGTGCAGCCCCTTCCCCTCTCTCTCCCCCGCCGAGCTCGGCCCGGCCAGGGTGACTGGGTCCCGCCCGGGCCTCTCTTTCAGCTGCCGCCGCCGGGCAGAAGCATCACCAGGTCAGACTACGCGCCCATGGCCACCCCGCACGTAAGAGGGGGAGGAGGCGCCGGCGGGGGAAGACCCTGAGAGAGGGGGGGCTCTGGGGGGCGGGGGCGCCCAATGGGGAGGGGGCGCCAACTCCCGCTCCTCCTCTGCCTCCAGGGGGACGAGTATTTGCCGGTGCTGGCCAAAGGTTCCGAGAGAGAGTCGGGCTTCAGCCGGGCCAAAGAGAAGCACCTTCCTCCGGTACGCGGCCCCGCCGCGGCTCCCCGCCCCCCGCCCCCCTGCCCGCCGGGCGGCGGCCGCTACCGTGGACAGAGCCCGGACCGCGCCTCCTCCCGGGGGGAGGGGGGAGAGATCCTGGAGCGCTACCCAAACCTCCAGGGCCACACAAATGCCAGCTATCATTAGGGAGGCCTGTGCCGTTGGATCACAGCTCCCTCCTCCCTGTCTGCTCCTCCCTCCTCTCTGCCTGCTCCTCCCTCCTCCCTCCTCCCTGCCTGCTCCTCCTCCTCCCTGCCTGCTCCTCCTCCTCCCTGTCTGCTCCTTCTCCTCCCTGTCTGCTCCTCCCTCCTCTCTGCCTGCTCCTCCCTCCTCCCTGTCTGCTCCTCCCTCCTCCCTCCTCCCTGCCTGCTCCTCCTCCCTGTCTGCTCCTTCTCCTCCCTGTCTGCTCCTCCCTCCTCTCTGCCTGCTCCTCCCTCCTCCCTGTCTGCTCCTCCCTCCTCCCTGCCTCCTCCCTCCTCCCTACCTGCTCCTCTTCCTCCCTGTCTGCTCCTCCCTCCTCCCTCCCTGCTCCGCCTCCTCCCTGTCTGCTCCTCCCTCCTCCCTCCTGCCTGTCTGCTCATGCTCCTCCTCCCTGTCTGCTCCTCCCTCCTCCCTGCCTCCTCCCTCCTCCCTGCCTGCTCCTCCCTCCTCCCTGTCTGCTCCTCCCTCCTCCCCACCTGCTCCTCTTCCTCCCTGCTCCCTCCTCCCTGCCCGCTCTTCCTTGCTCTTCCTTTCTCTCCTGCTTCTTTCCTACCCCGTTTTGATCCATCAGTCAGCAAGCACTGAATGTATGAGTGGGGGCACTGGGCTCATACAAAGACCAAAGGGAGGCAGGCCCTGCCCTCAGGGGGCTTAGTCACCCCCAGTGGGCCCCCATCTTTCTACCAGGATCTCACCTCTGGCTTTGCCTCAGCCTCTGGCTCTCTCTGTCTCTGTCTATATCTCTCCCTCTGTGTCTGTCTGTTTCTCTTTGTCCCTGTTTCTCTCTTTCTCCCTCGTGTCTCTGTCTCTCCCTCTCTCCCCCCATGTCTCTGTCTCTCCTCTCCCCCCATGTCTCTGTCTCTCCCTCTCTCCCTGTGTCTCTGTCTCTCCCTCTCTCCCCTATATCTCTGTCTCTCCCTCTCTCCCTGTGTCTGTCTCTCCCTCTCTCCCTGTTTCTGTCTCTCCCTCTCTCCCTGTGTCTGTCTCTCCCTCTCTCCCTGTGTTTTTGTCTCTTCCTCTCTCCCCCCATGTCTCTATCTCTCCCTCTCTCCCCCCATGTCTCTGTCTCTCCCTCTCTCCCTGTGTCTGTCTCTCCCTCTCTCCCTGTGTTTTTGTCTCTTCCTCTCTCCCCCCATGTCTCTATCTCTCCCTCTCTCCCCCCATGTCTCTGTCTCTCCCTCTCTCCCTGTGTCTCTGTCTCTCCCTCTCTCCCTGTGTCTCTGTCTCTCCCTCTCTCCCTGTGTCTCTGTCTCTCCCTCTCTCCCTGTCTCTGTCTCTCCCTCTCTCCCTGTGTCTCTGTCTCTCCCTCTCTCCCTGTCTCTGTCTCTCCCTCTCTCCCTGTGTCTCTGTCTCTCCCTCTCTCCCTGTGTCTGTCTCTCCCTCTCTCCCTGTGTTTTTGTCTCTCCCTCTCTCCCTGTGTCTCTGTCTCTCCCTCTCTCCCTGTGTCTCTGTCTCTCCCTCTCTCCCTGTCTCTGTCTCTCCCTCTCTCCCTGTGTCTCTGTCTCTCCCTCTCTCCTCTATATCTCTGTCTCTCCCTCTCTCCCTGTGTTTTTGTCTCTCCCTCTCTCCCCCCATGTCTCTGTCTCTCCCTGTGTCTCTGTCTCTCCCTCTCTCCCTGTGTCTCTGTCTCTCCCTCTCTCCCTGTGTCTCTGTCTCTCCCTCTCTCCCTGTCTCTGTCTCTCCATCTCTCCCCTATGTCTCTGTCTCTTCCTCTCTCCTTCTGTGTGTGTCTCTCTCTGTCCCTGTATCTCTCTCCCTCTCCCCGTGGCACTGTCTGTCTTGCCCTCCCTCCCTGATCTCCACAAGAGCCCCCTGTCCCAGCCCCAATCCCTCCCCTCTGCCCGTACCCGGCCACCACCTGATGAGGATCCCCGGTTCTTCCCATGACCCACAGACCCCGCCCGCTGGTCCCCCTGGCATCTCTGAGCCCAGCAGCCTGAGTTACCGCCAGTACCAGGGCATGCAGTGGGCACCGCAGAGCAACAACGCCCTGCTGGGCCGGGAGCTCCTGGGGGCCAAGGTGAGTGCTCCAGCACCCTCGTTCCCTCCCGGCCTGGGGGTCCCTTCCCCATCCTCCCGGGTCACAGTCGCCCCCTCTCCTCACAGGAGTCCTCCGGCTACACCAGCAACAATCCCTCCTACAACCGAGGACCCCCGGACCCCAATTATAGGTTTCTGACCACCTACAACCAAAGGTGAGCTGCGGCGCCCTCCAGGTATGAGGGGACCTCCCCGAGGCTCCGGCCCTGCCCTGGAGAGCCAGGACGAGTGTCTGGTCTCCTTAACGCCCCTTATTTCCCCAAGGACAGAGCCTGGAGCCGAGGGGCTTTCTCCGTGGCCGGGGCTTCCTCGTCTGAAGCCCTGGCTGGGCCAGGGCCTGCATGGATCCTCTGGCCTTCTTCCTCTTACACCCCTTCCAGGCTCCTCCTGTATCCCTGTTGCCAGTGGAAATACGTGAAGCCCTGAGTTCTGGTTCCCCCCTTTCTCTTGGGTTTTGGGGGACTTTTCAGACCCTTTTGGAGCCTCATTTTTCACTGCCCTTTCAGAATCTCACTTTGCACCGCCATCGGACAGTGGGATTCTGGAGCCCCTCGAGCTCCCTCTCAGCTGGGACTTTCCCAGAGTGGAACAGAAGTTTGTTCCCTTTCAGGTTACTCCTTCCCAGCTCCCAGGCTCTGGAAAGCCTCAGCCTGAAGGTCCAGCCAGGAGCCATGATCTCCCCAAGTGGGAAATTGCCCGGAAAATGAGAGTCTCCTGTTCACTGCCTGGTTTTGCCAGCTCCAGGGAAAGAGTCTGATTTGCTCCATGCCCTGCCCCTCAGTTCTGGCCCCGGGACCACGGGGTTCGGCCCTGCCCCTCAGTTCTGGCTCCGGGACCATGGGGTTCGGCCCTGCCCCTCAGTTCTGGCTCCAAAACCACGGGGTTCGGCCCTGCCCCTCAGTTCTAGCCCCAGGACCACGGGATTCGGCCCTGCCCCTCAGTTCTGGCTCCGGGACCACGGGGTTCGGCCCTGCCCCTCAGTTCTGGCTCCGGGACCATGGGGTTCGGCCCTGCCCCTCAGTTCTGGCTCCAAAACCACGGGGTTCGGCCCTGCCCCTCAGTTCTGGCCCCGGGACCACGGGGTTCGGCCCTGCCCCTCAGTTCTGGCCCCGGGACCACGGGGTTCGGCCCTGCCCCTCAGTTCTGGCCCCGGGACCACGGGGTTCGGCCCTGCCCCTCAGTTCTGGCCCCGGGACCACGGGGTTCGGCCCTGCCCCTCAGTTCTGGCCCCGGGACCACGGGGTTCGGCCCTGCCCCTCAGTTCTGGCCCCGGGACCACGGGGTTCGGCCCTGCCCCTCAGTTCTGGCCCCGGGACCACGGGGTTCGGCCCTGCCCCTCAGTTCTGGCCCCGGGACCACGGGGTTCGGCCCTGCCCCTCAGTTCTGGCCCCGGGACCACGGGGTTCGGCCCTGCCCCTCAGTTCTGGCCCCGGGACCACGGGGTTCGGCCCTGCCCCTCAGTTCTGGCCCCGGGACCACGGGGTTCGGCCCTGCCCCTCAGTTCTGGCCCCGGGACCACGGGGTTCGGCCCTGCCCCTCAGTTCTGGCCCCGAAACCACGGGGTTCGGCCCTGCCCCTCAGTTCTGGCTCCAGGACCACGGGGTTCGGCCCTGCCCCTCAGTTCTGGCTCCGGGACCACGGGGTTCGGCCCTGCCCCTCAGTTCTGGCTCCAAAACCACGGGGTTCGGCCCTGCCCCTCAGTTCTGGCCCCGGGACCACGGGGTTCGGCCCTGCCCCTCAGTTCTGGCCCCGGGACCACGGGGTTCGGCCCTGCCCCTCAGTTCTGGCTCCAAAACCACGGGGTTCGGCCCTGCCCCTCAGTTCTGGCCCCGGGACCACGGGGTTCGGCCCTGCCCCTCAGTTCTGGCCCCAGGACCATGGGGTTCGGCCCTGCCCCTCAGTTCTGGCTCCAAAACCACGGGGTTCGGCCCTGCCCCTCAGTTCTAGCCCCAGGACCACGGGGTTCGGCCCTGCCCCTCAGTTCTGGCTCCGGGACCACGGGGTTCGGCCCTGCCCCTCAGTTCTGGCTCCAAAACCACGGGGTTCGGCCCTGCCCCTCAGTTCTGGCTCCAAAACCACGGGGTTCGGCCCTGCCCCTCAGTTCTGGCCCCGGGACCACGGGGTTCGGCCCTGCCCCTCAGTTCTGGCTCCAAAACCACGGGGTTCGGCCCTGCCCCTCAGTTCTGGCCCCGGGACCACGGGGTTCGGCCCTGCCCCTCAGTTCTGGCCCCAGGACCACGGGGTTCGGCCCTGCCCCTCAGTTCTGGCTCCAAAACCACGGGGTTCGGCCCTGCCCCTCAGTTCTGGCCCCGGGACCACGGGGTTCGGCCCTGCCCCTCAGTTCTGGCTCCAGGACCATGGGGTTCGGCCCTGCCCCTCAGTTCGGGCTCCGGGACCACAGGGTTCGGCCCTGCTCTAACCCTGAGTCTCAGAGGGCTCGGTGACTGCCTCACATCCTCCTAGGGCCCCCCACCCCTGCCCCCCACCGTGTTCCAGGCCATGGTTGGACCCCTCGCTCGTTTGTTTCTGCAGATACCTTGAGAATATTCCAAAGGGTCTGGACCGGGAAAGTTGGATCAGAGGAGGAATCCAGCACCTCGGGGGCTACGGGCTTAACCCGCCCGCCAGCCAGCATAGCCTGGAGAATTACCACAGCCCCTCAGAGCCTGCTCGCAGATCCTACCCCCACATGTCCAGGTTGGTGGCCGAGGGCTGCGCTGTGGCTGGTCCCGGGGCGTCCGTCTGCCCTCCGGTCTCTGCCCACCTCGACACCCCGGGCCCATGCCCATTTCAAGTGAGAAGACCTAGATTTAAATCCCAGCTCTGCCACTGATTTCCTGTGGCCATGTCATGGCCTCCCTCTGGACCTCAGTTTTCTCATCTGTATAATGGGGGTGGTGTGGGCTGTCTGCCCTGGGAGGGGTCTTCCAGGTCCAGCTCTGAGCTCCCCCCCACCTCGTCCTCCTGGGCCTTCTCTCTCCATGCAGAACCCTGACAGCCCTGGATCCCTTCTACAGAGACACCCCTCACAGCCAAGGCTTTTCCGCCCTGTACGCCCCGTCCTGAGCTGGTAAGGGCCCGGCCCTCCCATCGCACTGTCCCTGGTCACAGGGAAGCTGGGGCTTCACGTCTCTGGAAGGGGGGAGACAAGGAAAGCCGCGGGCAGAAACAGGGCGCAGGGTGCGTGCCCTGGGCCTAGCAGCCCCCTCTCTCTGCCCACAGGTGATCCCCGGCCCAGCAGGAGAGGAGCGGGGCCCACGCTCTCCCAGCTCCCAACCCCTCCAAGGGGCACCTTAGCTGCTACTTTTCTAAGGAAATAAATAATGTCCCACCAAGAGGGGTGTTAAATGGGAGAGACAGAGACACATGGAGAGAGACACAGAGACAGATACAGAGAGACATTGACAGAGACACACAGAGACAGACAGAGACAGACACAGAGACAGACAAAGAGACAGAGGCACATGGAGAGAGACAGAGACAAACAAAGAGATGGAGAGACAGAGACACAGAGAGACAGAGATACATATGGAGACAGAGACACATGGAGAGAGATATAGACCAGAGAAAAACAGAGAGATGGAGAGAGAGACAGAGACACACACAGACAGAGAGACGCGGGGGAGGCGGAGAGACACAGACGAATGGACACCCCGGGGTCCTGGAGCTGGTAAGTGCTGGAGCTGACGTGGGTTCTCATGTCTCCGGGTTCAGAGCTCATTTCCACACATGACACGGCCCTGGGGGTTGGAAATGGCTTCTGATCCAGTTATTTGAGCCAGGGTCTGCACAGCAAGTCGGCGGCAGCGCCAGCCCCAGCCGGAGGAGGAGACTCGGGTAACTGAGGTTCCAGCGCCTGCGCCCCAGGCTTTTAGCCTTCCTGTGACTCACGGGACTTGCTGTGCTGTAAGACACCCACTGCCTCCATCACTCCCCTGCTACTGCCACTACCACCAGTACAAATAATAGCATCTTACACCATACAGGGAAGTGGGGGCTGCTGCTATTCCCATTTCGTAGATGAGGAAACTGAGGTAGCTGGTGTGCAGCTCACTTGTGTTAGCCCTTATCCCCCTTGGCTGCTTCCTGGATCTGGGCCCGAGGAGCCCCGGTTCTGGTTCTCCTGTTTGCTCGTCCAGAAGCCGGGTGGCAGGGCCCTGTCGCTGCCCTCCTGGGCTTCCAGGCCCTTGTCCCTCCCCAGCACCCAACGGGGAAGATGGAGCTTCCATCACCAGAAGGAGCAGCAAGGGAGGGGAGCCATTGGCTCCCTCGTGACCAGACGAAGGGGGTCTGCAGTCGTCCCTCCCTCCCTCCCTCCCCCCCCCGGCCTGTTCTCACTGCTTTGGGCAGCCACGAATCCCCTCTGGGAGCCCTGTGCACCCCGATGGGGGGCCCGGCCTGCCCTTGAGGTGCTTCCTGGGGAGGAACGGCTTCGACACTAAAAAATGAATCTCGCCGTGGGGGTCCAGGGGAAATCCAAAGGACACTGTGTTAATAGGACAGGACTTGGGGGGTGAACGGTACAAGAGGGAGCGCGGTGTTTGGGGGGTCAGGGAAGGAAGCTTCGGGCCTGGCAGCTGGTCAGGAGTCAGGAGGGGCCACAGGCAAGCGGATGATCGTGTCCTTCCCAGGAGCAAAGGTCACATTGATTTGATGATGGATCCCTGAGAAAGGAGGCAATGGAGCCCAGAACAGATTTCCCCGAAGGTCAGGGCAGGGGCTGGTCCCATGCCCAGACTGGCAGGAGGGGAAGGAGGCCCTCGCCCTCCACCCGGTCAGCTTAGCTCTGCCCCAGAGCTCCCTCAGATAGAGAACGTTTTGTCCCAGGATGGAGGACAGGCCTTTGGCCCTGGCAGTCACCGTGAGGGGGCAGCCTTCTGCTGCTGCCCCGGGGCCCTTGCCAAGCTCTGCCCCTAGCCAGAATGCTTTCCTCGCTTCCATCTGGAGACCCTGATGGAGCAGAGCTCAGCCCTCTCTCAGGGAAAGTGGGTCCCAAGCTCCCCCAGTACAACCAGCCATCTGCCTACTTGTTCCTCCTGGCAGCATGTACGCTCCCTAGGGCAGGGATTGTGTTTTGTGTTGTCTCGTAGCCTCCAACCCCTGGTCCAGGAGTCTTTCAGCTGCAACATGGAAGGAGGATTCTCTCTGCACCTCAGGGAGGACCATGGAAGGTCCGAAAGTTGGAACATCTAAGAAGGAACTTCAAAGAAGAGGGAAATGGAGGCTAGGAGGTGCTTGACCACGTTCTCTCCTGCGGCCCTCAACGGGCAGGGGAAACGAGCTCCAGCTTAGCGGGTAGATGCCCTGGGGTGAGCGCGTGGACGTGTGCAACAGATATAGGACCAGAGCAGGAGGGATGGATCCCAGCTCCATCAGATGACAAACCATCAGAGGCTGACAGGCAACAACAATACAATGACAAACTGCAAACTGTCCTTGCTTCCAAGCTACTGGGAGAGCCATTGTGCAAGGGCAGGCAGATAAATTCGGGTCCAAAACCAAGACAAAGCCCACAGGAGAAACAGAGGCCGGAAGGAGCCCCAGAAAGACCTTTCTGGGGAATCTGTCACCTCACATGGGTTTTAAGCAAAATGCAATTTGGAGTTCATGACTAAGGTTTTCTTGGAGTCTTCGGTTAGAGGGTGATTGGGCTCCTTCAGATGGAGGATTAGTATGTACCCTGGGGCTGTTCTTCCCACTCTCCACCTCCAGCCTCTCCCTTTCACTGTCCTCTGGCTCTGCCCAGTAATCCACTTTGAACCCTTAGTCTAATTCAAATTCACTTCAGCATTTTAGTGGATGGAGGATGCTGGGCCAGAATGGTCCCATTTCCGTAGCCCTTGAAGTTTGCACAGAGCTCTTTAACACTCCCCAAGTAGTCCACATATCTCCATTTCGCAGAAATTAAGCCCCACATAGTGACTTGTCTAAGGTCCTACAAACTGTTGTCAAACCCAGAATTTGGACCTGAGCCTCCTGAATCGAAATCCCTGTGTGGGGATGACCTTGAGCAGAAGCTGCGGGGGCCCTTCCCTTTGCCCTGGATCATCAGGCCCTCCCTTGGGGATCCAGAGCTGGCTCAGCTGTCCCACAGCTTCCTCTGGCCCAGGACTCAGCTTTCCAGAACACCTGAGCAGAGGATACCTGATCTCCTCCCCAGGGAAGCAAGCCTTGTGACCAGAGATGGGAGAGCAGAGGAGATGCAGCCAGAGCGAGGGGATGTCCCAGTCCTCCCATCTGTGGAAGCCCAGGAAGCAGCAAGGCCTTTCTGCCCTGCCCGGGGCACCCCCTGAGGAGCCTGTGAGTCTCAGAGCACTAAAGGCCCCCCTCCCAGTGATTATGTGAGCCCCACTAGGACAAATCTTAAGGAGTTCCACACACACTGAAGAGGAGGACTTGTGACTTCTTTGGTCTAGGGAATTCGGGGTCCAGGAAGCTCCCTGCACCCATACCCAGCAGCACCCCCTTGGCCACTTAGTCTTAAGAGTATAATATTGGCGTGAAGGGACTTGTCTGGCCACACAGCCAGTGACTGAGGAAGCCATGAAGAGCAAGGAAGCCGTTTCTGGAGATTTTTTCACTCCTAGATCATGTCAGCTTGGTGTGGCTGCAGTGGATAGAGCACGGGGCCTGGAATCAGGAAGATCTGAATCCAAGTCTGACCTCAGACACTTTCTAGTTGTGTGACCCTGGGAAGGTCACTTTCCCTGTCCACCTCAGTTTCCTCATCTGTCAAATGAGCTGGAGAAGGAAATGGCCAAATTCTCCGAGGTCTTTTTCAAGAAAGCTCCTCGTGAGGTCACAGAGACTCAGACATGACTGAAAGGAGAGAGGAGCATCACATTCCCAGTAAGAACTCAAGCCTGGACTCTGACACTGAGCCAACATCCTGCCAAGTGAGCTTTGGAAATGCTGGAAACTATAGAGCACCAGCCTTGAATTCAGGAGGACCCGAGTTCAAATCTGGTCTCAGACACTTAACACTTCCTAGCTGTGTGACCCTGGGCAAGTCACTTAACCCCAGCCTCAGGAAAAAAAAAATCACAAGTGCTGGAAACTCAGGCTTTCCTAATCAGAGAGCTTCCCATCCATCCTGTCACACTGCTTTTCAACTATTCTTACTTCATAAATGATCCCACCTGTTTTTCAAACCAGTCCCTGATCTATCCATCTATCCATCCAGCCATCCATCTAACCATCTATCTGTCCATCTATCTATAGATATCTATCCATCTGTCTGTCCATCCATCTGTCCATCCATCTACCTATCCATCTATATCTACCTACCTGTCTGTCTGTCCATCTGTTCATCTATATCATCTATTTAGCTATCTATCCATCTATCATTTAGCTATCTATATTCATATATCTATATTGAAGATGTAAAAACAGAGGTCAAATGATCCAAGATCACCCAGCTAGCAGCAAACCTGTCCCAGCAAACCAGATGGAGTCCTCCTGGGCCCTTCTTATTCCACCGCCTTCTAGCCTGGAGAGGACCTTGGACGCCAGGTTAGCAGGGGAGCCATTGTAGGCTTCTACCCAGAGGATCAGCAGGAAGGAAGCTGTGTCACGGGAAGATGAGAAAGTGCAGGGACTTTTACTAGCTGGGCAAGGAGTTAAGGGATGGGTGAAATGGCAGCTCTGCCTGTCTTGAACCTGGCAAACTAATGGAGGGTAAGGGGGCAGGGCCAGAGAGGAAATCGGGAAGAATGAGACATTGGCGTCTTCAGGGAACAGATGTCACAGTTCCTGTCCCCAGAACAACATCCCTCCCTGTGTCCCCAACACATTGGAACTGAGCTGATGTTGGCATCATGCGGTGTGACTTCTGCCAAATCTCTCCCCTTCTCTGTGCTTCAGGGTTATCCAGGTGTAAAATGAATCTGACCTCCCAGTGGAGCCAAGGATTAAAGAGAGAAAAGGAGAGGTTCTGAAAGACAAATTCTGCAGGAGGGACGATTGTCCTGAATCCATCATTTGCTCAACTCTTGGGGGTCCGACCCTGCTAAAATCGGGCCCAGGACCTTTCCTGCCACTAGTCTGGACACAAGCATGGACCGCCAACCCAGCCTGAGGCCTGGGTTCAAATCTCTTCCCTCCACTTTCCCTTCCTCTTTTACAATGAGAAAAAGTTGAAGGGTCTCTTGGGTCCTACCTGTGCTCTAAGGCCAGAGGGATCTAGTTCAAATGCCTCATTTTAGAGATGAGGAAATTGAAGATCAGAGTGGTGGTCCATGTTCTAAGGTCCATCCCTCCCAGCTCTGAGGTTCCCTGCCTTGGGTTCTAAGATTTCCCCCCTCTCTGTTCCATGTTCTAAGGTCCATCCCTCCCAGCTCTGAGGTTCCCTGCCTTGGGTTCTGAGATTTCCCCCCTCTCTGTTCCATGTTCTAAGGTCCATCCCTCCCAGCTCTGAGGTTCCCTGCCTTGGGTTCTGAGATTTCCCCCCTCTCTGTTCCATGTTCTAAGGTCCATCCCTCCCAGCTCTGAGGTTTCCTGCCTTGGGTTCTGAGATTTCCCCCCCTCTCTATTCCATGTTCTAAGGTCCCTCCCTCCCAGCTCTGAAGTTCTCTGTCTCCTCTGTCTGTTCCATATTCTAAGGTCCTTCCCTCCCAACTCTAAGGTTCTCTGTCCTGGGTTCTGAGATCCACCCCCCTCTCTGTTCCATGTTCTAAGGTCCCTCTGTCCCAGCTCTGACATTCTGTGAGTCTGAGTCATCCATCATCACCCTCCAACTCAGATGGAGCTTTTGTCACGTCTCATAAACTGGGGCTGGCTGCCTGAGCTCACCCTTTTCTGAGAAACCTCACAGGGTCACAGAATCTCTGAATGGGAAGAACCTGTGAGACCACTGAGTCCGACTTCTGGAGCAAGAACTTTCATGACCTTGGGCCTCCTGCGAAGGCATCTCCTGCAGAGATTCTCACCCTGGGGGATGTGAAAAGACACTTGGATCACCGTATCCCACTGTGATTGTTTCCCTTTGCACTCCCATGTATTTTATGTTGTGCTTTTCAAAGCGTGATTCTGAGAAGGGGCCAGACACTTTGCCAGACACTGCCCAGGGGGCCCATAAGCCACAAAAATGGTACAGACTCTTGCATCTACTAGTGATTTGAAAGTCATCTCCCCTGAGGCAGTCCACTCCATTCTGCTTGTTGGGTTGCTTAATTAGAAAAAAATTCAATTAACACACATTTATTTTCTCTCCCATTTCCTCCTCACCCATTAGAGAGAGAAGGGGAGAGGGAGAGAGAAGGGGGGAGAGGAAAAGAGGGAGGGAGAGAAGAGAGGGAGAGAGGGAAGAGGAGAGAGAAAGGTTTGATCAGGACAGAAAACAGTAGGATTGTATTTCCCTCATTTTGGACACAGGTCTTGTCTCATTGCAACTGAAGATCACATTGCTTTTTTTAGGAGCCACAGTATAGTATTGACTCATATTGATTGAACTTATAAGAAGAAAGGCGGGCAGGAAGGAAAGAAACAGTTATTAAATTCTATTGTGTACCAATTGTTATTCAGTCATGTTCAACTCTTTATTGTTTTATTTTTTTCCTGAGGCTGGGGTTAAGTGACTTGCCCAGGGTCACACAGCTAGGAAGTGTTAAGTGTCTGAGATCAAATTTGAACTCGGGTCCTCCTGAATCAAGGCTGGTGCTCTATCCACTGCACCACCCAGCTGCCCCTTGTTCAACTCTTTATGATTTTGGATTTTCTTGGCAAAGACACAAGTGGTTCACCATTTTCTCCTCCAGTTCATTTGTATAGATGAGGAAACTGAGGCAAATAAGGTTAAGTGACTTGTTCAGGATCATACAACCAATAAGTGTCTGAGATGGGATTTGAACTCAGGGAGATGAGTGCTGTGCACCACCTAGGTGTCCCTATTACATGCCAAGCAAGGTGTTAAATGCTTTACAAATATTATCTCATTGAATGTGGCTTGCTTCATGATTCAAACCAGTTCCAATTGTTCAGTAATAAAGAGAATCTGCTATACCCAGAGAAAGAACTATAGAAATGAATGTGAACCACAGCATAGCATTCTCACTCTATCTGTTATTGTCTGCATTTTTGTTTGCCTTCTCAGGTTTTTTGTTTTTTTTTATTTCTAGATCCAATTTTTCTTGTGCAGCAAGATAACTCATTTCCCATAGTTCTCTCTCTGGGGATTTGAACTATTGACTTCAGGGCTCCTGCTCTATCCACTACACCAACTAACTGCTCTCCACCAGCTCTTTTTGAAGGTGGATAGAAAGATCATTGCTGTTACTGTGTACAATGTTCTCCTGGTTCTGCTCACTTCATTTTTATCAGTTCATGTCTTTCCAGGCTTTTCTGAAACCCAACTACTTGTTGTTTCTTACAGCACAACAGTATTTGATCACAATTATACACCACAACTTGTTCAACCATTCCCCAGAATCTCCTCAATGCGTAATTCTTTGTTGCTAAAAAAGAGCTGCCATAAATATTTTTGTACCTATAGGTCCTTTTCTATTTTTAAAAAAATCTCTTTGATATACAGACCTAGTAATGGTATTGCTGGGTCAAAGACTGTTTTGTACAGTTTTAGAGCCCTTTGATCATAGCTCCAAGTTGCTCTCCAAAGTGGAGCTCACCATTCTACGTATTTGTGTTCCAATTTTCCCACATACTCTCCAATATTTGCCATTTTCCTTTTCTGTCAGTAGCCAATCTTACAGACATAAAATGATACCTCAGAGTTACTTTAATTTGCATTTTTCTAATAGTGATTTAGAACCTTTTTCATATGACTATAGGTAGCTTTGATTTCTTCACTTGAAAACTTCCTGTTCATATCCCTTGACCATTTGTCCATTGGAAAGTGACTATATATTATTATAAACTTGATTCAGTTCTCTGCATATTTTAGAGAAACTTGCCATAAAAAAATTTCCCAGCTTTTTCTTCTAACCTTGGCTGCATTGGTTTTGTTTGTGCAGTGCTTTTTCAATTTGATGTAGTCAAAAATAACTGTTTTATATCCTATAATGCTCTCTATCTCTTTAGTCATAAATTCTTCATTTATTCATAGATCTGACTGTAAAATTTTTGCTTCCCTAATTTCTTTATGTCTAAATCATGTACCCATTTTGACTTTATCTTGGTATATAGCACTAGTTATTGTTCTATACCTAGTTTCTGCCAAACTGCTTTCCAGTTTTCCCACCAGTTTTTGTCAAATGATCAGGTCTTATCCCCAAAGTTGAGATCTTTGTGTTTATCAAACACTAGATTACTGTAGTCATTTACTACTATATAATATGTACCTAATCTATTCTCTTGATCCACTGCTCTATATCTTAGATTGTTTTGATGATTTTCACTTTGTAATATGATTTGAGATTTGGTACTGTTCAGCTGCCTTCACATTAAAAAAAAAAAAGCGATTCCATTGATACTCTTGATCTTTTGTTCTTCACACACATTTCTTTTTCTTAGCTTCATAAAAATTTTGGTAATTTGATTGATAGTATGGCATTGAATAAGTAAATTAGAATTTTTATTTCTAGTATACTGGCTCATACAATTTGTGGTGTGGTAGAAAGAGTGCTAGATTTGGAGGCAGAAAACTTGGATTCAAATCCCAGCTCTTCCACCTGCTGCTTGTGCCACAAAGGTCATTCATTCCCCATCAAGTTTGCTTAGAATTGCCCTTGTTCCAGTTAACGAGACCTTTAAGGCTGGCTGTGTTGGCTGTGAGTCATTTAGGATGGGAATTGACCTGTAAGTGGAGTGGAAGGATGAGCAGCTTGTCCAGACCCTTCAACCCCACCCCCTTCCATGTGGCCCTGAACACATGGCTACCTTAGCTTCCTTTTCCCCCTTTGCTCAATAGGTGAGCAATCAACCTTGAAATGATTGTGACTAGACCTGAAGGTAACCTTGTGAGTTTCAAAAGGTTCAGAGATAACTACCCCCAACCTCATCCTTCCCCCCCCCACTTTTTTTTTTAATCAAAGAGGACAGGAAAGTGTACCAGATTTGACCTAAGTCTAGGTGTATTGCCAGTAAACAAATACTTGGAATGGAGTTGGACAGTGCAATGCAGAGGTGAAATGTAAAATGACTGATTGGCGTATTGCAAAACTGTGGTATAATCTGATGAGGTTTAAATATTAACCTCCCAACATTTTGTTACAATACCTAGAAATCTAGATCTTCTTCTGTCAACCCACATTTTTATATTTAGCATTTCTTGGATGTAGGTATAAATTATCTGTCCCACATCCAATGAATATCTTACATTGGGTACCTTTATTTCCCTCCTTTTGTGGAGAGTCCCTTAGATTCATGAGCTATAATCTAATTGCTATTATTGAAATCATTCCCAGGGTGCTGGGCTGAGGAACTTAATGAGCCAAAGAGTATGTGAAAAGAAACCTTATCACCTGAGTCAGGGTCCCCAAGTCCCCAAGGGAGGGAGGGGGGTAGTGCTCTAGCCCATAATTCCATGCCTTTGTGATCCAAAGCATCTCAGTTACACTCTCTCTCTCAACCTTGGACTCCCTGTTCTTAAAGGCAAGGGTTGGCCAGAATGTTCTCCAGATCTCGCTTTACAGATGGGAAAACTGAGGCTCAGGAAGGTTAATGTGCTAGAAAGGGATTTTGAAAGTCTTTTATTCCATTCTCACATTTTATAGATGGAACAACTGAGTTTCACATAGGTCAAAGCACGTCTCTGGTTGCGTGGCTGAGCTGATGTCTGAGTTGGATTTGAAGGCGGCTCTCGGACTTCCACCACAGCCCTTTTCCATCACAGTAATCAGAAAGGAGGTAACATTGGAGATAAGTCCTGACGTCTGGTTAGAATGTCCTTGGGCAGGAGATGTCTTACCCATCAGATCAGCTAAGGGGAGTCATCACTGGGCAGTGGAGACCAACTCTTGCCAATCCATCCCCTACAAAAAAAGTATCTCCTACTTCCAGGAGATCATAGAGCTGGAGCCAGAAGGGACCTCAGAGGGCTTCTATCCAATTCCATATTTTACAGATGGGGAAACTGAGACCCTGGAAGACTAACTTCTGCAGGATCCCACAGGTTCCTCGATCCCTTCAAACTCCTTCATATTACAGTTGAGCCCCAGAAACTGAGGCTCATGGGAGTACCATGTCAGATTGTCATTTTACTGCTCTCCTCTACATCGCGCTGCTTCCTTTCCTTATGCAACATGCCTATAAAATATAGTAGAAAAGAGTAAGGCTCTTTTCCAAATATTTTCTTTCACCTTGTACTTTAAAGGAGGAAACATAAACATCTCCTGGTTTTGGAGAGATGTGAATTCAGACCTAACTCTGGCCCTCCCTAGCTGGAAAAGCTCCAATATCACTTCCTCTATCCCCACCCTCATTTCACCTTAGTTTTGTCATCTGAAAAATGAGGAGAATAATACCAAGGCTATCTACTGCATAGAGTAGTTAGGAGAAAAAAGTTTGTAGACTTCCAAGTGCTGGAGAAAGGTAAGTTTTTTTAAAATAATTATTTCTCTTTTGGACTCTGCCTCGGGCACCCGCAAGGGTGATATTCAACCTTTCTCTGGCTGGGCTTGCTAACTGCCCTGGCTCTTATTTCAGAGGGCAATTCAGCTCCTTCCAAAAGACTACAGAAGTTTTCTTTTTCTTTCTACTTTACCTAGAACAGTGCTTTGGTCTCAACTGAGTCAGCCCTTCCTGCAGGCAGCTATTGTAGACTCAAAGAGTTTTCCACCCATTTCTGTAGGTACTTTATGACTTTTTTTGGGGGGGTATGAGCAGGATTATTATTAACCTGTAGCAAGCCCCCACAGTGTGCTGGGCAATGAGAACACTCTGAAGGTCTCAGTCTTTTCAGTAGAAACACAAAGGGGCCTTCCCAGCGGATGTCTGGGGGTGGCTGGCAGGGGTTGCTATGGCAGTGTCCCTATGTGGGCTGCCCCCGGTGGGCCTAGAGCATTGATGGGACAGTGGCAGGCTGAAGGATGTGACACACTGTCAAGCTGACATGCGGTGACACATTGGCAGATGAAAGGGCCCCACTGGCAAGTGTTACTGTCCTGGAAGCTGTGTGAGGGATGCTGGGGATAGCTAATGAGGGCTCAGGGAGCTATTCACTTGAATGAGTCTCTGATGATGCACCAGCAGCACTGGATATGGCAAAGCATGATGAATGTGGAGGAAGGGAGGACCTCCGATTCAATTCCAGATGGGCCTCAGTTTCCTCAAAAGGACAAAAGCCCACCAAGCTGCTTTCCTGGGCACACAGGATTCCTACCAGGGAGGATGAAGATGGCATGCTGGTTGGGGGTGGTAGCCTGGAGGTTCAGCCCCTGCCTGAGGAAGTGTGAGAACTTTGTTTTCCAGAGACAGATGGAGTTATAGACAACTCTGAACATCCATCCCCTCATTCTCTTTCTGACCATGTGGAGGAGGAGTCACTCTTAGGCAATACTCCTCTGGACAATCAGATATTTAGAGAAAGGGCCAGACCCACAAACACTTGACTCAGGCTGGGGGAGTGTCCGAGGACCGGTTTGATGATGCAGCTGGCGAACAGTCTGTCATTGCCCATGTCCCAAGATGGTACAAATGAATGAGTGCATCTTCCCGTGTTGCTACTTCTGGGTTACTCTCTCTCCAGATGATTCATCTGGACTTTGTTGAAAGCTAGGGAAGCTAGGTGGCACAGTGGATAGAGCACCAGCCTTGAATTCAGGAGGACCTGAGTTCAAATCTGGTCTCAAGACACTTAACACTTCCTAGCTGTGTGACCCTGGGCAAGTCACTTAACCCCAGCCTCAGAAAAAATAAAATTAAAATAAAACAAAGATAGTATAGGGGCAGCTAGGTGGCACAGTGGATAGAGCACCAGCCTTGAATTCAGGAGGACCCGAGTTCAAATCTAGTCTCAGACACTTAATACTTCCTAGCTGTGTGACCCTGGGCAAGTCACTTAACCCCAGCCTCGGGGGGGGGGGGGACTGTATTCAGTGAAGGCTATGAGCAAGATGTAAAGCAATGGAGGGGAGTATCACCTCCTAGCCACTGCCTCCAGCTGTGGGACGTCTGACCGAGGACAGCTGGGAAAGCTTGTGTTTGCTCTTGAATTGGTATCTGGGAATTTTTCGAGTAGCAAGAGGAGTTTGAACTGGAGACATTACACAGTGTGGATGATGGGGGGATGTCAAGGGAAGAAATGGTAAGGACGTTGGGGATGGCAATGAGGGCCAGGGTAATGGTAGAAGCAGTACCAGTGAGAGGGTGATGAAGGCAGGGATGGTGAGGGCCGGAGGGAGCTATCCATGGTTATCAGGGTAGGATGGTGACTGAAGATAGTAATGGCGATGATGATGCTGGAAGTGACCATAGGAGTGACAATGAAGATAATAATGGAGAGGACAGTGAAGGTGGTGATGCTGGCAGGATGATGATGGTGGAAGAGACGGAGTGATGATGGTGATGGTAATGGTCATGGTGGAGGCACCAGTTATGGTGATGGAGATAACGGTTGAGGTTGTGAGCACTGAACAAAGATTCTAAAAAACTAAATTTGAGTCTCAATGATACCATAAGCCAGCCGTGGGACCTTGGGCACATGCATTAGTACCTTGTTTCAGGTCTCAGCTTCTTTATCTTTAAAAATGAAGGGATAGAACTCGATCATTTCTAAGATTTCTTTCCAGTTCAAGAACGAATCTAAGATGATAATGGGGATATAATGGTCATGAGAGTGATGGAAATTGCTGGCACTGGAAAGAATGAGGTGCACTGTGGCCCTAGCAACACCTATGGTGCAAGAGATGCATGCCCTGGGCAGAGCACCCCCGTTACCTTTCCCAGTCAGCAGAGGGGAAACTTAATCCTTATGAAGCTCTATATACATAAAACCATGAGACTTCCAAGAGGGGTCAAAGGAGTAAGTGAACATCTTATGTAGTTCCTTGCTTGGACATCAGCAGTTATTCTCCCTCTAGCAATAATAATCCAGAAGATTATTCGTGTTACCTAAAAATTGGTGTTTTTTCCCAGTAAGCAGCTGTCTGGTCTTTGTTCTCCAAGGTATTGGAGAAACCAAACTACATAAATAGTTTGGTCTTTTTTCTTTCCTTCCTTCTTTCCTTCTTTCCCTCCTTCTTTCCCTTTTCTTTTCTTTTCTTTCCTTTCCTTTTCTTTTCTTTCCTTTTCTTTGACAATTGGGGTTAAGTGACTTGTCCAGGGTCACACAGCTAGGACGTTAAGTGCCTGAGATCACATTTGAACTCAGGTCCTCCTGACTTCGGGGCTGATGCTCTATCCACTGCACCACCTAGCTGCCCCAATCTGGAATTTTTTCAGTCATGTCCAACTCTTCCTGACTCCATTTGGGGCTTTCTTGGTAGAGATATTGCCAATCCCTTCTCCAGCTCATTTTACACATAAGGAAACTGAGGCAGACAGGGTTAAATGACTTGCTAATAAGTATCACAGCTAATAAATGTCTGAGGCCAGATTTGAATTTGGGAAGATGAGTCTGGTGTTTTATGCACTATGGCCCCTGGGGTCTGGGCTCTTTGAGCAAAAGTATGCTATATCTTTCTTCCTCCTCCCTGGTCCTCTGGGCCGCAACACTGGGGCCAGATGCCTTCTCAGCAACCCTGTCCTCCTCCCAGAGACTAAGTGTGTAGGCAAGGCCTCAGGCAGCATCTGAATTATGTCTTACACATACACATATGTACACACACACACACGCGCGCGCCCGCGTGTGTGTGCACAACTAATCCTCTTGACTTTTCATGACTGGGATGCACAAATGTTCTCTGGGCTCAGCCCCTTCCACTATAGGTCCTCCTGGTCTTTCTGTTTCTCGCCCAGCTTGATGAAGCTCCCCTGTCTCCCCACTCCCTGCACCCCTCTTCAGTTTTTGCTTCTCTGCATAATGAAGTCCAGACTCTGCACTTGGTTCTCTCCTACATAAGCAAGCCTGCTGTTTGTGTGAGGGATGATTATGGCAAGTCTTGTACCTTTTCAGTCGAGAACACGCTGTACGGGGAGAGACAGTTTGTGGATGCTCTCGGGTCTACTCTACCTCCTGGCTAGAGTTGAGTAGAAAGTTCAGTTCAAATGAAAAGAAAGCAGGAATGAATGAGAAAGCACTGAGGGGCTCGTTATGTTCTTAGGATTATGTCGGTCCAATGGGAAGAGCCTACCTCTAGTCAGGAGAACTGAGTTCAGATCCCACTCAGCCTTCTCTGGGTCTTAGTTGCCCTGTCCATAAAAGGAGACAGTTGGAGCAAATGGGCTTCTGGCTCTTTCTCTATGAAGACAAATTCACGAGTGACCCACGAGCCAAAATGCCCAGGAAGCTGGACAGCTCCAACTGCCAAGAGCTAATGTATGGACTAGTCTTCTCTACTAGTCTTCTCTGGAAGCTTCTTGAGGGCCAGGCTGCTTTCCATTTTGGGCTTTGTGTCTGTAGTTCAAATAGACAGTGTGACGGTCATGAGTTGACCTTGCTATCAGAGGGCCTGAGTTCGAATCTCACCTTTGACACATACTAGGCAAATCATCTTGCTTCTAAGTGCCCAGTGGAGAAAGTGCTTTCCCCAGAGTCCCTGAAGCCAATGAAATCACAGGTCTAGGCCCTGCCCTCCCCCCCATTTTCCAAAGACCTGCACATAGTAGATACTTAATGTTTGTTGTGGAAACATGTAATAAAATAAGATAGTGGTGCCTTCTAGTAAAACTGGTCTATTTGCTGTTTTCACTGTCATGATTTTGTGTCATGCCCTATGTGCCCTTCCTCCTCCCCACCCGCTCATCTCATGGGGGAACTTTTTTGAACTCCTAGATCATTTAGTCATCCCTCCCTATATAACAACATGTCTTCATCTCAGTCAGTCAAACTCATTCCCTTTTCTCCCATTAAAGCAGCCTCAGGGATGTCACTTCCTATTTGTCTTTGTGTCCCCAAGGGCCTGGCATACAGAAGGTGATAAATAAGTGCTTCTTAGTTGAATCGGATGATGGTGGAGATATGCTTCACAGTAATAGGATGCTGCCGCTGGTGGGTGATGATATTACCCATCATGCTCATGGTGGTCAGGATGACATTAACGGTCAGGTAGATGGCAAGAAGTCAGTATGATTGGGTGGCTCTCAAATAGCAATTTGCTTCTCTTCTTTCTGACTTGGTCTCATGTGTCACTGAGGGAATGGGACTCTCGGGTTTCAACATCCAACACGGGGAGGAGTATTGAGTTGCTCTGAGAGCACCCGAGAAGCGGCCATTTCTCAGCTCTGGTTTCTGGGCTGGCCTCTTCAGGAGAATGACCTCAGCTAGCAGCTCCTCCGTGTTCTTGGGGAAAAGGCTTAGGCAGTGCATGAACTCACGGGAAAGGCAGCCCAGGAGAGCAAAAGCACCTGGTTTCAGTTCCCAACACTTATTAGTGTTAATCACTGAATCTGTGACTCTGTGCCTCAGTTTCCCCATGTATAAAACAGTAATAAATAGTGCATTCATTGCTTACCTCACATATTGTTGGAAAGAAAGTGCTTTGTAGTTCAGATTGCGTGAATGAGGGGAAATATATCAAATATACACTATCTACAAAATCTTTTGGTTCTCAATTTTCTCTTTTGTTTATTTTATTTTTTTGAAAAGCTAACCCTACAGCTAGATGGTTCAGTGGATAGAGAGTACCAGCCCTGAAATCAGGAGGACCTCAGTTCAAATCTGATCTCAGAAACTTATTAACACTTACTAGCTGTGTGACCCTGGACAAGTCACTTAACCCCAACTGCCTCAGGAAAAAAAAAAAAAAAAAGTAAACCCTAGCTTTACATGCTAGCTTTACATAGTTTTTTTCATGACAGGGAGGAAATTAACACTTGAACTTTTTAAAGGAGGCTGATGCTCTCGGCCCAAAGTAACTATTTCATGTTGAAATCTCTACCCATAAATCTCCAGGAACTTTAGCTGAGATGCTCAGTGATCCAGGGGTATTTTTGCCTTCTGTTTTCTGAGCTTGTTTCTTGTTTCTGAGCTCCCAGGACTATCCCACAAGCTTGGGGTCTTAGAAAGCCTGGGTGGATGAGATCCCAGGAAGGAAAGTCCCTGGTCCTGGTGCTGCTCTTCATCTGGAGACCATGGGAAAGTTTGAAGGTATGGGAGGAAGGGTGGCAAGTGTGGCAAGGTGGGAAGGCCTAAACTATTTCAGCTCACTCAGCCAGACTGCATCTACCTTATTTCATTCAGTGATTTATTAGCCAAATGGCCTAGGGGTGCCCAGAATCCCCACTGTAGCCCTGAGCTGAGGAATTTTCCTGTTTAAATATCTAGTTCTAGGGGGAGTACATAAAGATGTGAAGGAGAGCATTTCCCTGTAAACCCACCCCCTACCTCACCCCTTCATGGACCCTGGGCTCAACGAAGAGGAAGAAGGAATAAATGACTACTTAGGGTCCCAGATACAATCTGGAAAGAAGATTATAGACCCTCTAAACTCATTAGATCTGAGAATGAGGAAAATAACAAACACATAAGGGACCAATCCATTTTCTAATCCCCATTGAGTTACTTCTCTACATCTTATGTAAAAATTACATCTCCTATTTTAATATTTACAGAACTCTCTCTAGATCATCACCCTGTCCCAACCCTGCTCCGGGACACCTTAGCTTTAAGAATATTCCCTGTGGGGGTGTCCTTTTTAACACTTTAACTCATAAGCCCCCACTAGTGTACTTCTCATTTATAACCAGCCACTAGATATAGCTTTTAGCAAAGACATTTATTAAAATGGAATAGTGAAATTGTAGCTCCAAAACCTTCCTTCCAGAAATCTGATAAATATTATACGATAAGTGTGTGTGTCTTCTGTGAGAAGATTGGGCTCAAACTTTGAATAACGTAATAGTGAAACACAGAGGTAAAGCACTCTGGCAAAAACAATATGTCAACCAAGTCTGACAATGACACACCCAGAATTCTCCACTTTATATGAAAAGGAGAGGCTGCAGCCTTTTCAGTTCTTAAAGGTATGAGTCAAAATGACAAACACTGCACAAAATAATAAAATTGTTTTCCTTAAAAAAAAAAAAAGAAAAGAAAAGAAAAAGGTGAGACATCAAAAACATGGCTCACTACGGCGCCATTGTTCACTGACAAGTTACAATCTATTGGTTTATAGATTCCGGATCTGGAACAGATATCAGAAGTCATCACTCCAACCCCTTCATTTTAGAGATGAAGAAACTAAATCCCAAAGAGATTATTTCCTTGCATAAGGTTTGGTCAGAGCTGGGAAGGTCCTCACCTCCTGAGCCCGATGCCCTTTGGCTGAGCCATCTGGAGTCTGAGTTCTAAGTCTGGTGCATCCTGGCTCTGTAACCATCAGTCACCGCTCAAATTGGAGGGTGCCCTTGGGTTGCTGACCTGCATCGGTGAAGGGAATCTTCAGCCTGATGAAATCGTGGCTCTGGCCCCTATTTCCTCCCCACCCCCCAAATGTTAAGGAAAGGTAATTAATTCTGAGAGGCTATTTAAGCTATTTGGTTAAGGAAACATAATTAATTAATGATTAGGGAAACATAATTAATTCTGAGAGGCTATATAGGAAGAGTGTGTGTGTGTGTGTGTGTGTGTGTGTGTGTGTGTGTGTGTGTGTGTGTGTGTGTAGGAAGAGGGAGTTTAGAAGGGTGGTGGGGGGGACGAAGACACACAGGGTTAGAGAACCTTGAATCTCTGGCACGTTCCCAATGAGGAGAAAGACTGACAGGGCTCTGACCCTTGGGCCATAAGCTCAGCTTCCTGACCATTTTGTGGCAAATCCTTTACTGTTTCGATTTCTAGAGGCTGGGGGCCTCGGTTTCCCCAATTTGGGGAGGAGAAATGGAAGGGGGGTCCTGTAGCGGGGGTGGCAGGTACTGGTTCGTTCCACTTCTCCAAGGCTTCGGGACCTGCCGTGTGACGCCCAGGTGATTCATCATCATTATTCTCATGGCTGGCAGCCTGAGTGGGCCCAGAATGTTAGCACATCCTACCTTTCTCCTGCAGGGAAGAGCCCGGTGGGAGGCAGAGGTATAGAATTAACCGAGGGGAAGAGAATGGGCCGCATGTGCGTGCGCTGGCACTCCCTGGGGTGGTTGCCCAGGAACCGGATGTCCCTCTGCCCCCGGCTCCTGGGACGTGGGGCTGTCCCCCTCAGCTCTATTTAGTGAACCTGTCCAGGAGGGCCCCTCACTCTTCCCTAGCCCACAGAGCCTTTAGGGTGACTGCTTAAGCAGCAGGGAACACCTTGTTCCCTCTTAGAGTAACTGTCTCAACCTCTGCCCCCTCCCTCCCTCCCTTCCCATACTTCTGGCCAAGCTGGCTCTCTCCTCTCCTTTAACCTGGATTCCCTCTCCTTCAGAAAGTGCTGCCATATTGTTGGGGAGGGAGGATTCAGGACCTGAGGAATTGGGGTCAGGATATGAGGAGCGGTGAATGTTTGAAGGTGACTGGAAATAGGTGTGTGTGCGTGGGGGGGATCAGGGAAGTCTTCATGGAGGAGGTGGCACTGGAGCTGAGCTTCCAACATAAGTTGTGTTCACCGAATCAGAGACTCAGAGGAGCCCAGCCCTAGAGCTGGAGAAAACACTAGAGACTGTCAAGTCCAACCACCTCATTTTACAGATAGGGAAACTGAGGTCTAGGAAGGCTAAAAAAATTTGAGTGACACAAACAGGGTGTGAAATCAGACTCAAAACCAGGCCGGGCTGGATCTCTTGAAGGATCACTGACATCAAGAAGCAGAGGAGACCTTACTGGTCCTTTAGTTTAAAAATGTCCTTTTAGCAGATGAGGAAACTGAGTCACAAAGAGGATGTCACGTATCCTGGTTCACAGGACAAGTACCACGTCTGTGGTGGGGATTCTTGCTGTGTGTATGCATGGGGAAGGGGTATACAATACAATGGTTCTCTGGGGGGAACTGTTGGCTGAGAGTTTAAAAGGCTGGAAGATCTAAGGGCCTCAGGAATGGCTGCTGGCTCCATGAAGAGGGACAGGGACCATCAATGACTGCCCTGATATCATCCATCTATCGACCTATGCTAAGCACCTACTATGTGCCAAGCACTGGAGATGCAGAGATGCATTTTTCATAAGAAAAATCCTCCCAACAATGAAACTAGGACACAGCTTCCAAAGTGTCCGGGATCGTGTTGGAACCCTCTGGAGATTATGGGGTACCTGTGGGTCCAGTTCCCTCCAGCTCCAGAAGGAGGGAGGCAGTGCCCAGGGACCCGGCCCGGCCCTCGGGAGGGGGCCGTCTGACTCTGTCTCACACTGTCCATGGTGGCAACACAGAGACACTTCCCTCAGGCTCACATTGGCTGCCTTTCCTGAGCTCGTGCAGTCCCAAGGTCGCTTCTACCCACAGGCAGCCAGCAAAAGGGGCCGCTGAATAGCACAACATAATGCAGCCCGATGAGAGAGAGCCCTAAACTTGGGCTCCGGTGCCCCAGTCACTCCCTGGGACCTGGAGATTGCTCCAGATTGCTCTCCGGAGCTGTGGCCCTTGGGTAAGCGCTGTCCTCTGCTGTCTCCCTTTCCATGTGCTTTTCCTTTTCAGAGGGAGTAGCACGGATGGCAGGTTGGAATGACATTATCTTCCCCCTCAACTCTCCCTTCTTTTAAACTTCCCTATTTCTGATAGAGGCACCCCCCTCCCCCAGCTCCCAGCCAGAGAAGGAACTCCTGTGGAGAAGGGCCCAGCAGCTCCTGCCTGCCACCAGCCAGACCAGCCTCACTAAGCAGCCCCGCAGGGCACAGCTAGGAAGGGCAGTTATGAGGCACCTCCAGCACCATCTCCTCAGCTCTCAACAACTGCAAAAATAGCAAGTGCTCTTGGATAGGTCGCAGGAATATAATAAAGATGGCAACACTCATCTACTTATTTAGACTAAACTAATCTACTTATTTAGTGCTGAACCAAACTCCCAAGAAACTATTTTACTGACCTAGAAAAGTAATAATTGGAAAAATGTCAAGTGCTCTTGGATAGGTCGGGTGAATATAATAAAGATGGCAATACTCGTCTACTTATTTTACTGCTATACCAATCAAACTCCCAAGACACTATTTTACTGACTTAGAAAAAATAACAACAAAATTCATCTGGAAGAACAAAAGGTCAAGGATTTCAAGGGGATGAATGAACACCATCTCCCTCACATCCTGACGGCCAAAGCCCAGGACCCTGAGCTCAAGCTGGAGCCCTGCCCAGCAGCCTGGACCCCTGGACCTGCTTCCAGTCTATCCCTCACAGCCAGGAGCCACTCTCCTTGACGCCAACAGCCAGGAGTGGCAGCTTCGAGGGGCCATCAGCCCTCCTTCCAGCCAGCCTTTGAGGCCCCCTTCTTGAGCCCCCTCCCCCCCTGCAAGCTGGCAGCTGCTTCTGGGAGAAAGGCAGCCACAGCCTGGTGAAGTCTGGGAAAAGAAAGTTCCTGCTACCAACGCCTTTGGCACTGTCAAATGGTTCAACAGCAGAAACTGATACGATTTTATCAGTGGAAATGACATTAACGAATTACCATCTGCTTTGCCTCTGTTCCCTAAGGATTATGGGACCTTTCCATCTGTCCTGCCGCTGAAACTTTCCATCTGTGTTCTGGGCTCCCCCATCAGAATGTGAACTCCGGGAGAGCACTGTTCCATGGGTACCCGAGGGCCTCGGCGCTCCTTCATATATGGCTCATCCTCCGTGACTCAGTTTCCTCCTCGGGAACGGAAGCTCTCGGGTCCCCTGTGCTCGGGACCGTCTCTGTTCTGGGATCCTTTCCAGCGTGGCCATTTATGGGCTACTGAGTTTGAAGGGACTCTGGGGGTCATTCGAGTGCTTTCCAGCCTGGCCATTTTGGGCTACTGAGTTTGAAGGGACACTGGGTGCCGGTCCAGTACCCCCTCCTCTCCCAGAGGAGCTCAGAGGCAGGGGCAAGCTTATCGCCTAGGATCTGGGCTCTAACGTGGCAGCATTGGAGCCCAGCTCAGAGGCAGCGTTTGCTTTTTGGCCCCTAGAAAATGAAGGCCGGACCCTTGCCCTCAGGAAGCTCCCGGAAGCCGCCTCCGTTCTTCCCAAGCTCAGGCCCTTCCATGTTCTAGGAAGCATTACGGGTTAATCGTGGTGATTCTGGAACTGGCTGAAGTTGAATAGAGAGAGAATTCATCGATCTGTCAATTATGTTTTTATTTTTTTTTTTTTTTAGCTCTGGTGTAATTGGGAAGGGAAGGGGGTGGGGAGGCGGACTAGGACAAGTGGCACGTGGGCTACTTGGGGGAGCCGGCGCCGGGATTCACGGGAAACTACCGAAGGGAGCGCGCCGAGGAGGAGTGGGTAAGAGGGCCCGAGCTTGAAGGGATGCGAGGAGGGCGGCGTGGGGCACCTGCGGCCCGGCCGCTGCGGGTCCAGTTCCCTCCAGCTCCAGAGGGAGGGAGGCGGTGCCCAGGGACCGAGACCGCCCTCGGGAGGGGGCGCCCCCCTTCCCTAGTCTAGCTCCCGCCCCTCTCTCTTCCTCCCTCCCTCTCATTGGCAGCTGGAACCGCGTCGGGGGGTTTCCATGGCGACGGGTCGCTAAGCATCAAGTCTGTGGGAACCGGAGTCAGACAGTGCGAGCGGGGGAGTCCCGGAGGGCGATCGGGAGACTGGCGGCGGGCAGCCCGGCGGCGCCTCCCCTCCCGTCCCGGGGGCTGGGACTGGGGGGCTGGGTCGGACCGGGAGGGGGCAAGCCCCTTCGGGGCGGGGGCGAGGAGGGATGGCTGGGAGGGCGGAGCGGGCTCCTGGAACCCTGCTCGGAGAGCTGGATTAGGACAGGTGGGCGCAACCTGGTCCTGGGCAGGAGGGCGTCTCCCGAGACCGGGGTGGAGGGGAGGGCGGAGGGGGCTCTGGTGGAACGGGACTGAGAGGGACGGCGGCCCCATTCCTGGCGCGTTGCCAGGTCAGGAAGGGACAGCCGGGCCGGGCGGTCTCCGGCGGGGGCGGGAGGAGGCGGCGGGAGGGGGGGGGAAGGGCGGACGGTGAGGAGCGCGGGCCGGCCCGGGGCGGGGGCAGGAGGCTGGCAGCCGGGCGGGGGCCCGAGCGCGGGCAGGGCGCACGCCGCCGGCGGCCCGCGCCGCTCCCGGGGGCCATGAGCGCAGGATGGGCATCGCCGAGTCCACGCCGGACGAGCTGCCGTCGGACGTGGCGGAGCAGCTGAGCAACGGCGAGCAGCTGCTGGAGCTGAGCGGGCGGCGGCTGCGGCGCCTGCCCGCCTCCGTGTGCGCCCTGCTCGGCCTGCAGAGGCTCTACATCAGCGGCACGGGCCTGCGCGAGCTGCCCGACGAGATCGAGGAGCTGCGCGAGCTGCGCATCCTGGCGCTGGACTTCAACAAGCTGGAGCACGTGCCCGAGGCGCTGTGCCGCCTGCCGCGCCTCAGCCGCCTCTACCTGGGCAGCAACCGGCTGCTCGGGCTGCCCGCCGACTTCGCGCAGCTGCAGAGCCTGCGCTGCCTCTGGCTCGAGGGCAACTACGTGCGGCGCTTCCCGCGCGCGCTGCTCCGCATGCCGGCGCTGCAGTCCCTGCAGCTGGGCGACAACCGGCTGCGCGGCCTGCCCGCCGAGCTGCCCAGCATGGTGGGCCTGCGCGGCCTCTGGCTCTACGGCAACCGGCTCGAGGTCTTCCCCAACGTGCTGCTGCGCATGGGCCGCCTGCGCATCCTCGACGTGGACCGCAACCAGCTGGGCGGCTTCCCCGACCTGCGGCCGCTGCGCGCGCTGCGCGTCTTCTCCTACGACCACAACCCCGTCACGGGCCCCCCGCGGGTCCTCGACACCGTCTTCCTGGTGGGCGAGGGCGCCGTGGAGCGCATGGCGGAGCGCGACGAGCCGCCGCCGCCGCCCCGGCCCCCGCGCCCCCGGCCGGCCCCGGCCCCGGCCCCGGCCCCCGCGCCGGGTCCTCCGCCCGCCGTGCGCGCGGAGGAGAGGGAGGACGAGGACGAGGACGAGGAGGCGCGCGAGCTGCACCGGGAGGAGGACGAGGAGGAGGAGCCGCAGGAGGAGGAGGACGAGGAAGAGGAGGAGGAGGAGGAGGAGGAGGTTGCGCTCTGTGTGGGGCACAAGCCCCCGGGCCTAGGGATCTCCAGGAAAGGCGAGCCCACCTGAGCCCCCCAGGCCCTGACTCACTCGACTTTGCTTCTTTCCAGCCCCCCTGCGGGTACCTGGGAACCGCGTGGCTGCCCACGACACAGCCCCCCCACTGCTTGGGGAAGTCGGCCCGGCCGGGCATCCGCTTCCTTCCGAGGCCCAAAGGGACGCCCCTCTCTCCTCCCTCCTGGGTCTCAAACCACAGCTCGCCTCTGGCCAATGCCCCCGCTAGGCCTCGGGCCTCTCAAGCTGCCGGTGCCTTTGGGACCATCAAATCCCCTTGGGCCTGGGAAGGCCCGTCAGCCATTCTCCCCATGGGGCACTTCCTCTTCCACTAAGGGTCACTACCTCTCAGGGGGCTCCCCTAGAAATACCCTGCTCGGTAGGGACCGGAAACCGGGACCTTCCTGCGGAAGCGCTGGGACATGCTAAGCCGCTAGGTAGGTCGTGTTGGGTAAGGAGGACCCGAGTTCTGGGGGCCTGGAGGCCAGCAAAGGCCTGGGTTTGACATTGTAACACCTCCGTCCCTCCACTGGGATCCTACATACCTCTTCAGGCTGCTGGTCTTAAGACCTGGCGCTTAAGCAGTATTCAGCAACAAGGAAAGGAAGTCCTGTGCCCCATTTTCTCAAACCCTCGGCCTTCTGGAGTTTGCAGTGTCACTGGCTCTCCCCCAGCCCCCCAGATCAGAAGCCGTTCCTCCCAGCTGCCAAGTTTGAAAAGAAGGTGGCGGGGCCATGTTGCGCCTGTGCCAGGCCTCCATTTCGGGCTCCCTTTGCCCCCCGGAAAGATTCTCTGAATGGTGGCGTTCGGGCAGGGATGCTGCCTGCTCTTTCCATGCCCATACATGGGCACATCTGGGACAACTGCTATAGAGCTGGAGAGGATGGGACCAGCCGGCCCCGCCCCCCTCCTGGGCCAGGGGCAGCCCCAGTCCCGTTGCCCTCCCCCCCCTTCCCTTTGGCCAGGACCAAATCTTGATCATCTGAGCAAGGGAAGATAATTGCTGGGGCCGAGGGGGCCTGAGGTAACTCAGGGACACTGTTAGGGGGCACAGCAACCGAGTGGAAGAAGGATAATCTTTAAAAGAAATTTATGTCTGTAAACATAAATTATATTTCCTGGAGAAAGAATCCTTGTTTCCCACATGCCTGTTTATTTATAAGCCCTGGGAGAGTGCTGGGCTCTAGTGAATGTGGATCCTTCTGTTTCTCTCTCCGGTGGCCTGGCCAGCTTTGGACCTTTCCCTGGCGTCCTCCTCCCCCACTCCTCCAGCCCTGCCATCTGTCTGTCAGGGCTCAGAACTGGGTGCCAGGTATCACCACTTGGCTCTCCTTCCATCTGAGCCGGCTCTTGTAGGCCCAGCCAAGTGCCGGCCAGCTCGGCCTCCTTGTCAGGCCGCATTCTGCTGCTTGGGGATCTGCTCAGCTCTGCTCTGTGACAGGGCAGCCTGGATTCAGATGGTCTAGACCCCAGCCTGACCTTCTGCTTCGAGTCTGTGGCCAGGCCCTCTCTGATCTGTCTTGTCTGTTTGTCTATAGTTTTTTCTTCAGGCTCTAGACTCTTGTGGTGATTCCCTCTTAGCTCAGGTTTTCCTGTGGGCATTTTTCCTGCCTCCTTACCACTTTTATCCCATTTCCTCCACCTCCCCCCTTCTCCTGCCCTTGATAACCCTGTCACTCCTCTGTCCTGTGTTCTTTGTCTTTCTTCCTGCCATCTGGCCTCTGCCTCTTTCTCTGCTCCCCTTTCCTGTGTATGTCCCTCTGCTTTTTGTCCTGACCCCTATCCCTAGCACACTCAATCTCAGTGCCTCCACCTTTCTGCTCCTCGGTTCCCTGGCTCTCTGGGTGCCTCCCTTCAGATTCTCTCTCCCCCGCTGCACTGCCTGTCCCTGTCTCTATCTTTCTCTGCTTCATCTCCTTCCCTGCTGTCTCTTCCTCTCCTCTCTTTGGCCCCTGGGTCTGCCTTCTGCCTCTGTTTCACTTTCAGGATTATGTTTGTAACCCTGCATTTAGCAGTGCATGTAATACATAGTAGGCATTTCAGGATTGTTACCTTGTATTTAGCAGGGCATGTAATATATAGTCTTTCAATTTTTTAAAACTACTTAATAGACTGTGTGATACATAGTAGGCATTTCACGATTATCTTTGTAACCTTGTATTTAGCAGGGCATATGTGATACATAGTAGGTGTTTCAGAATTATCTTTTAACTCTGTATTTAACAGGAAATGTGATACATAGTAGCTGTTTCAGGATGATTTTTAAACTCTGTATTTAGCAGGGCATGTGATACATAGTAGGCATTTCAGGATTATCTTTGTGACCTTGTATTTAGCAGGGCATGTGATACATAGTAGGTGTTTAGCAAATGCTCATGGATTGATTGAGCCAGCCGGCACATCCCCTGCCTCTTCCTCTCTCTGTGTCCTTGTCTTGGGTCTTGTTTGTCCTCTGGCTCTGCTCCTCTAACCATCCCCTGACAGGCTTGGTCCCTCCCTCCCTGATGCTGTCTGTCTGTCTGTGGCCAGCTCCTGTCCTCTGCTCTCTCCATCTGCCCATCCCCTACCTCTCAGAGGCAGCCCGTCCTCCAGGACTTCTCTCCCGGCCTCTCCATCCCACCTTCCCTGTCTGCCTTTGCCTCTCTCAGTCCCTTCTCACTCTCCTTAGCCCTTTCTCTCCCTCCTTCTTCCTAAACCATTCAGGAAAAGCAGCCACATTGAGAGAAAATAAGTAAATAAAAAGCCTTCCTAATGGCATGAGGAGATAATACCAAAGCTTCGTTGCTATGGCAATGGGTCATGAGTTTGGGCTGAAAGGTCAAGCCTTGCCCAGCCAGGCTGGGAGGGAGACATGGGGTGGGGGGAGGGAGATGCAAATTAGAAGCACGTAGAGAGAGACAGAGGGCTGGAAGCTTCTCTCAGAACTGCAGGCTGGTACAACTGCCTGGGAACAACCGGGCCTCCCCTCCTGCCAGAGACCCACGCCTGCCCAACTCTGTCTCTGAGAGGAAAGAGAAGGGCCTGGGGATTCTTCCCTTTCTTGCCTCAGTGGGCCCACTTTTGTCTCTCTTCCCTGGAGGGGTTGTAGGCAGGGAGAAGTTGCTTTGTGGTTCTTAGCACCCGAGGCTGGGAGCAAGGAAGAAGAATGAAGACCCCAGAGCTTGCTCCCCTAAATGGCAGGCTATCAAATATTTTGGCACATGATCCACTTGGGATTCAGAAGAACCTTGGGTTCTGTTCCCAGCTTGGTGACCAAGTCCCTTTCTTTCTGAGACTCAGTTTACTCATCTGTAAAATGATTGAGGCAGCCTCAATGAATACTGATTTCTCCCAGCTCTGTCCTGAAGGTCAGCCATTCTCCCCAATCCCCCCCTCAATAAATAGGGGGAGAGATGTGGAAGTCCAATCAACCAGATGGAGATGGAAGCTGAGGCAGGTGATGAGAGGGTCCTGATTACAGAAGGAACTGAAAACTTTGTCATGCTCTCCCTTCTCCTGATATTGCTCCCTGTTACCCCATCTCATGGCTCTAGCATGCTTCCCAATGGTATATGGAAGAGTCCAATTCAGTCAATCTATTAAAAATGGCTGCCCACATTTGGTTCATTCCAACACGAATGGACGCCACGCTGGGCAATGTGGAGGGGAGAAGAACAGGTTGCTGCCATAACCCCTTACCCTAGTTCTGCCTTAGATGCATCCTCCACCGCCTCTTTTCCTGAGTGGACTTAGAAGACTTTCCAAACCAAGACTTTTCAGCATCTGGATGCCTCTGGAAAGGTTAGATCAGGGATTCCCAATCCCCATGAACCCTTGAGGACCTCTTCCTTCTCCTCCCCAAGGGATCCATGGAAAAATTTCAGGGAAATTATGAATGTAGAAAAAGAAAACAAATTCTATTTTGCTATAATTGGCTTTCTATGTAATTCTGTGTATTTTCGGCATTTAGAAACTTGATTTTGAGATAGGGTTCATGGGCTCCATTTGGCAAAAAGGTCCAGGCCACCAAAATAAAATGTTAGGAACTATTTAGGAACCATTGGAGGGGTTAGCTGAAATGAACACAATGTGGAATGGATGGGCTTTATGGGAGAATCGTGAAAAACATTCTCATGGAATTAGTCTCTTCCCTACCTCATCCAGGGTCCCTTGGGCCAGCTGTGGCTGCTGGGGCAGAAGCCCTGTCCATAGTACACAGAGTGGGGACCTTGCCCCACAGACTGGCACACGGACAGCCAGGCAGCTCACAGATCTCTAGGTCCGAAGCTCCTGGGCTCTGCTCTGGCGTCACCAATCCAGAGCCCATTGCAAGCTGGATGTCCCAGAGACATCTTCAATGCAACAAACACCCAACCAAACTCATGATCTTTGCCCTAAACTCTTCCTCCTTCCAAACTTCCTATTTCTGTTGAGGGTAATCTCTTGTGCCCAATCCAGCCGCTCACCACCTTCCTCTAGATCCTTTCCAGTAGCCTCTGTAACGGGTATTCCTGCTTCACAGTAGCCAAAGTGATTATTCTTAAGCACAGTCTGACAGTGCCCTTCCCTGACAATAATCCTCAGTAACTTTTTGATTCAAGGATAAAATATCAAATCATTTTAAAGCCAGTTTGGCCCCAACCTATCATTCCAGTCCCCCTAGATCTTGATCCCCTCCCTGCACATTAAAGCTTGAGCCGAAGTGGACTGCTCTGTTCCTTGGCGACTGCCCTCCATCTGCTGCCCCAAGTCATCCTCCATATCTGGAACATACTCCCCCCTGACTTTCACCTCCTTCCCTTTAAGCCTCAGTGCAAAGGCCTCCCAAGCTGCCCAGGATTTAAGCTTACTGAGAGCAGGTTCCTGTTTGGTGACTAATTTGTTGATAGACTATATTTTGTGTTCCTAGGACCAAAACCTCATTTGCATAGCAGTTCTTAGAGCGGGTGGGGGTCTCTCAGCCCTTCTGGTCCAAACTCTGTATTTTAGAGGTTCTCAGAGAGAAATAAGAAATCAGCGCAGACAACACCCATCCCGTTGTACTAGGCCCTTCCCGAATTCCCCCAGCTCTCTGGGCCTTTCTAGAGTCCACATTCTGAGGCCCCTCCCAGCTCTGACCTTCTCAGTTCTCAGCCCCCTCCTAGCTCCAGCAGTACACTCTGTACCAACAACACTGGCCTACCAGCTGTTTCCCAAATACGTTTCCAGCTTCTATTCACTGGATCAACTCGATCCTCTTCTCTTCCTCCATGCCTTTCCTCCTTTTTGTCCATCACTTTTATGTGTCTACCGCCTCCTGGAGAAGTCTTTTTCTGATTCTTCTCCGAAGTTCCTAGCCCAGTCTGTCTGGCCTCCCCTATATCCTCCCCATCTCCCCCTTAATGTTCCTGTCAAAGGACAGGGATTCTGTCACTTTTTCAGCCTTGTTTCCCAGTTGGAGCAGATGCTCTCCCCCACCCCCACAAGCCTGGTGGTATCCTTGGCCAGAGTAGGGATTTAGTGTTTAGTGAATGTCACTGAGAAACTTCCTTCCAGATACTCTCCTCGGGCAGACAATGATTCCCCCATCTGTACTTCCAGCCCCCATCCCAAGATTCCTTTGGGTCAGTGTGGACACTTAGTCTACACCTTCCCTGGGAGAGGAGAAGGCAGCCTGGGGTAATCTGGGAAGTGTAGCTGGGGGTAGTTCTCAGGCTGGCGGGGTGGGATAGATTTTATGTCCTTTCCCCTCATTCTCAAAGTGTCTGACTAGCTGGGGTTGGGGCAGGGGGTTGGTGATAGGATGCACCAGCTGTTAGGGAGGGCTTTCTTCAGGAGGAACCCAGAGGTTTAGGTGTGGTCCTCTGCCCTCCCCTAGCAAACCTGATAATGCGCCCTTCCCGCCCCCATCGCCACCCCAGGGTCCTTGGGAAGGAAAGGGCGGGCTAGGATCAGCTCAGAAGTTCCCCTTCCTTGCCTCCCCAGCTTAGTCTCAGCCCAGCCACCCTAGTTAGCCCACCTGTCCCCCAACCTGCTTCCCCAAGATGATCTGGGCACTCTTTGGACCATGTATTAACATTTATTCACGCACCCGCAGGTGCTGTACAGAACATTGAGTCAGACAGGGGTCCCTGCCCCTGGGGTTCACAATCTAAACAAGACAGAAACACACGGGACACAGACAAAGGGGAGAGGATGGAGGCAGGGGACATACCAAGGGAAAGACAGATGGCCCCAGAGAGCCGACACCCAGAACACAGGCGGGGAGTCAGTCCCATCCCCTCGATTTGGGGGTGGGAGTCGAGGAATGGGGAATTGTTCGGGAGAAGCTTTCAGAGATCAGAAAGAGAGAGGGAGGAAGGACGTGAAGAAGACAAAAGAAGGAGGGATAACGGGTGGGGGGGAGCGAGCCCGGCCTGCAGAATGGGATCGAGCACAGGGCGGATGAACTTCATGAAAACGGAAGGAGACCCAAGAAGAGGAGGGCGCTGGCCAGCAGGCAGGACGAGGCCCCCTCTTCAGATGCCTGTGGGCTCTTGGGGCTCCGAGAGGGGCTGGGAACGACCTCAGAACGCAAGGGGAGCTAGCAACGACAAACAAGAAGGGCCTTGAATCCCTCAAGCACAGAAGCAGGACCAGGGACCCTGGGGGGGGGAAGTGTCTTGCCCAAGGCCCCCCAGCCTTTAAGTGGCCAGGCCTGGCACCGTCCAGGCCTCTGAATGGGCAATACCTGAGCACCAGGGCTGGTGTGTCTATGTGTGTGTGTGTGTGTGTGTGTGTGTGTGTGTGTGTGTGTGTGTGTGTGTGTGTTTTTTCCAGGGACTATTTTCCATGGGAAAAACTCAAGGCCCTAGGCCATTCCTCTCTTTGCTCCGCTGAGCTATTTGGCCACTGGCTCCCGTGGCTCTTTCTGGCTCCAAGAGCAGGGGGAGTCACCCCGGGGCAGGGAGGGAAAGCTGAGCTGGGCAGCTCAGGTGCGCCGAGTACCGAGACGAGTGGGCCCCAAGCCCCCTTCTGGCATTGTTTCACTGACAGATCAGCTTCCAGAGAGAAAAAGGATGGATATTTAAATCCATCGGGAATGCTCAGCAGGCTGGGGGCAGAGGGGAGGGGGAGGAAGGGGGGATGAAAGAGGCGGCCCTCACTTCAAGAAGTCTCCGTAATCAGGGTGGGACGGACAGAAAACTGGGCGGGAATTTCCTTTTGTGCTCATGAGGGAAGCTGATTTAGCACCTTCTTCCTAGGAAACTCTGAGCACCTCGGCAGACCTCGGTTCCTCCTTGGGAGGGACGGGGACGGGGGTGCTTATTGCCCAGGGAACAGAAGGGATTTATTTAAGGTCACACAGCCAGTGAAGAGAGGAATCAGGGCTGGAGCCCAGTTTTTGCAGGCTTGGGGCCAAGAGCTCCCTCTCTGGGTGATCCCCGGAGCTGGGGAGAGGGAGATGCTTGTTTGGCTATTGCTATTTCTAAGGGGAGCAGGGCCAGGGGCCGCAGAGCCCTGCCTAATTCCTCCTTCTTCCCCAATAACAACTGGAGAAGAGGAGTCAGAGGCTAGCTAGCACTGACCCGCACCACAGCTGGACCTCGCCCAGGGTGATGGAGCCACCCCCAAATCCCTCCTCCTCCTCCTCCAATCCTGACTGGCTGCTCTGTCCCAGGTATGGATCTAGGGGGGATGAGTATGCCTCAGGTCGGAGTGTGAAAGAGGGGGAGGAACTAGTACTTGGGGACGCAGCAGGAGGCCCCATGGTGCTAATAGATCCCCTTGGGGGATGATAGTCGGGGAGCCAGCTTCAGTCAGGGGCGGAGGCCATATTCCACCAGAGGCCAGATAAAAGAGTATGTGTAATGGAGAGAGCCCCCGTCTGTCATCCCTCCCCCTCTCCTTCACCTGCTTCTCCTGGGGGGTACTGAGCCCCTCCCCTCTCCTTCACCTCCTGGGGGGGGGTGCTGAGCCCCTCCCCTTCTCCCCTTCTCCTTCACCTCCTGGAGGAGTGCTGAGCCCCTCCCCTTCTCCTTCACCTCCTGGGGGGGTGCTGAGCCCCTCCCCTTCTCCTTCACCTCCTGGGGGGGGGTGCTGAGCCCCTCCCCTTCTCCCCTTCTCCTTCACCTCCTGGAGGAGTGCTGAGCCCCTCCCCTTCTCCTTCACCTCTTGGGGGGGTGCTGAGCCCTTCCCCTTCTCCTTCACCTCCTGGGGGGGGTGTGCTGAGCCCCTCCCCTTCTCCTTCACCTCCTGGGGGGGTGCAGAGCCCTTCCCCTTCGCCTTCACTTCCTGAGGGGGTGCTGAGCACTTTCCCTTCTCCTTCACCTCCTGGGGGGGTGCTGAGCCCCTCCCCTTCTCCTTCACCTCCTGGGGGGGTGCTGAGCCCCTCCCCTTCTCCTTCACCTGCTTCTCCTGAAGGGGGGGGGTTTGCTGAGGAACGGCGGAGGAAGGAGCCAAAGCCCTGCTTTTTCACTATCCTTTATTAACCAGAATGGCCCCACTCCACAAAAAGCAGGGGCCATTCCCACAAAAATATGAATCTGCAAAGAGGAAATCTCGCTGGCTTAGAGGGTGTTGGTGGAAACGGTTTTATGGTTTTTTTTCCCCTTAGTTTTTCTTCCTTTCTCTTCGCTGAGAACGTTGAGGTTTGTGGTTTGGTTTTGTTTGTTTGTTTTTGTTTTGTGGTGGTGAATTTTTTCTTTTTTTCTTTTTTTATAAAACACTTGCTGGAAGAGGACTCAACAGAATAGAAACGGCAGGGTCCCCACCCCTGCGCCCCAGCCTTTAGGCCGCTGTCTCTCCCGTCCCCTCCCTCGAGTGCACTGCTGGGTGAAGGGCTGGGGGCGGGGGGGGGGGGGGAAGAACTCTGTACAGCAGTTACAGGAGGATGGTCACAAGAAAAAAGACATACCTGGGAAAGGTCAGAGCTGAGAACTCTAGCATCCCCCAAAGAGAATACACACGAGGCTCACATCCTGATGGGGACTGGAGGGACGGGGGACACTGGGGCGGGGAAGGACAGATAGGCTCTTACCCTATCCTATCGCTGGCGAGGGCAAAGGGCACAGTAACACTTTGCCCTTGGCCAGCCCCTCCAGAATCCAAGGGCATTCGGGGCGCCCCTGGACACCATATAACCTCTCCTGGGAGGTAAGGGAAGCATTAATTACTACCACCAAATGGAGATGGGCTCTCTGGGGGATGGTGAGCTACCTCTGCTCTCCCTGCTTCTCCTGGGTTCTCTCACATCTGCCTCTGACCCCACTAGGCTTTCCTACCACTAGTCTCAGCATGTGCATCAAATAGCCACGCTTCAGTGGCATAAAGACCCAAGACGGGCTTCCCTCTCTGCACCGTCTCCTTCACTGTTCCTTCTTCCCTCCCTCCCTCCCTCAGCTGCAATGGCGTGAAGTGGACATTTCGCTGGGACAGGAAGCATCAACAATCTAAGCAAAGATGTACGGTAAGGGGGAAAGGATTTGGGAGGGGGAGGTAGAGGAAGCAGGGGTCCCCATCCCTAATGTGTCCCTGAGCCCACCAGTCCCCCTTTCAACAACAACAAAAGACACCACCCGGAGAGCATCTCCGCATGTGATTGGCTAAGAACCGCCCCGGCCGAGCACCCAAAGATGCTCGGCTCCGGCCGCTCTAATACGATTTGGTTTGACCCCAGCTGGGAATCACTAGCTAAGAATGGCAAAGTTGGGGGCTTGCTGGCTGGCCCACGAGGAGGGGGAGGAGGGAAAAAGGAGGAGACACCCCCAGAGCCTATGAACCCTTCCTGTTCCCTTCGCCTTCCTCCCCAAAGCACAGACACTCCCAGGCTTCCACCATCAGGATTTAGAACCAGCAAAGGCCTCGGAGGGGGTCTGATCCAATTACAGAGGAGGAAACTGAGGCTCGGTATTGATCGATCTCCATTCTCTTGGCCCTCTCTGACCTTCCTCTCCCACTCTCCCCCCCCTGCTTTCTCCACCTACTCAGTTTCATTGCCTCCCTCCACACAAGCCCGAGGCTGGGCCCTTTATTGGATCATAGAATTTAGATCTGAAAGGACCTAAGTGACCCCTCACAGCCCTCACTTAGCCAATGAGGAAACAGCGATGAAGTGACCTGCCAAGGTCACACGGTGGGTTATGGGTAATAACAGGTAAGGAATCCAGAGCAGAGGAGCCCAGTTTTTTCCTTCGTTCATGAATCCATTCTTAGGGTGACAGAATGCTAGATCGAGCACTGGAAAGGACCTTGGTCATCTCCCCCAGTCCCTGTAATTTTCTGGGAATCAAGTGATCGGTCCAAAATGACACAGGGTGACGATGAGAGAGGGCAGAGCCCTTAGCCAGGCTGGGCTTCAGAGCTCCTGGGACCAATCATCTGGGATGGAAAGCCGAGCACAAGGCAGGCGAGTCTATGTGGGTTCGGCGCCCGGAGAACTGGGGTCAGAGCCCTCCTCTCTCCCTAATGTCACCATGGGCAAGCAAGACACTGCTCAGGGGCTCCCTCTGCAAGCACCATTCTAGGCTCTGGGATCTTCCAGTTCTGACCGCCTCATCCTGCCGTCCCTCTGGGTCTGCACCAGTTCTCTGGCTCCTTCCAGCAGGAGCAATTTGGGCTCTAAGCAGAGAGCAAACCTCCAGCCTCCTAGACCCCTGCCTCCTTGCACCTGGGGGTCACCCTCAGCCTTTCCCGGGGTGCCCTTTCACCCTCTTCTCTCCCCCACCCCAACACTCTCCTCTGTCCCAGGTCAGCTTTTCTACAAGAGCCCGGCCAGACCATGATGCCTATTTGCCATCTGGTGGCCAGGATCGGGAACTGCATGTCTACACCTGCTCTCAGTGGACTCGGGTTTGTGGCCACTAAATCCTGCTCCTGGGGTGGGGAGGCTCCTTCGGCTGGCATCACCCCGAGGGCACCAACTGTACGGAGCTATCAGGGGCCCCAAGGGGTTCCTCATCGTCTCAGGGAACTCCAGAGGGTTCCGGCCCATTTCTTTTGGCAAGGAGTGGACACGGAGAAGGGATGAAGGTGGAGAACAGAATGAGAGGGGACGTGGCCCTCCTCAAGCCTCTTTTAGGCTGGTCTATTAGGCGCTCAGAAGGACTTTGGGGTTAATCGACGGTCACTCCAACTCCCAGCATTCACAGGAAGGGGAGGGGATGATCCTAGCAGAATGGGGGGGATGCTCTGGGTTAGCAGAGCTTCATGGAGCTGCTGGGCTGGAAGGGACTGAGAGAAGAAGCGGGTGTGGACAAGCCAGTCTTTGAGGTTCTAGCTTGGACCCCTCTAGCTCTGACCTTTTATGATCTAATATCTGACACTGCATTTTCTAGACTCTAAAAAATCATTCCTGGGACTGACATCCTGTGCTTTATATCCTGAGACAACCCCCTCTGCTCCAACTGTGATGTTCCATGTTCTAGATTCCCTTCTAGCTCCGATAATGTGCCAAAAGTCTTTTCCAGCGCTCTCATCTGATGTCCCGACCATCTCTGTTCTAACGTCCCAGCATTATGAGTTCCAAGGTCCCTTCCAGCTCTGATCTCCTGCCTGTGAAATTTTCTCCCGGTCTGAAAATCCCCACAGTTCCAGGGGTTCGTGCAGCGTTCTCATGGGCCACGTTCGAAGGTCTTGTGGCCTTTGGCGTTCTAAGGCCCTTCCCTGTCAGCTCGGAGATCCTGTTCTAAGGTCATCTTCGATTCTGACAATAAGGGGGGAGGTGAGGGGCTGGGTAGTCACCCGGAGGAGGGCCGGAAAGGAGGAATAAGGTCTGAAAGGACAGGGGAGAATGTAGAAGGCTCCACAGGGTGGGAGGGAGCTCTTTTCTGAGTGAGAATGAAGGCAATGGAAGTCGGGGGACAACGTGGGAGCACTTGATGGGAAAGAGAGGACCAGGACCTACATGAAGCTCCAGGACGGAGCAAGGCTCGCTTGGGCACTGGGCGTCCATAGCAGGAGCAGTGGCTGGGGCCGGCCTACCTAAAAATTCTCAGCAATGGGGTCACCCAGCAAGGGAGTCGGCCCTCTGCGGGATTGGCTATTTACTGGAAGAGCCTTGGAGACTTAGCTCACGTGGAGCTGGCCATAGAAACTGCTCGCCGTTGGTCTGGGTTCTCTGGGGGGAAGATGGGGCTGGGGACAGAGGCCTACGGCAGTGTGCCATAGGGGGATTGGGGCCGTAGCTCAGCTCTGCCCTCGCCCTGCTGTCGCCTTGGCTCAGTGACCTTGCCCCTCCTCCTCTAGGCCCGTGTCCCTGTTTCAGAAATGAGAGGATTGGACTAGATGGCCCTAAAGGGCCCTTTGAACTCTAACTCCTACGATCCTACGCCTATTTTTATACTAAAAAAAAATACCACAAGGACTAAGTAGTTTTCGTACACACAGGATTTCGTACTTCATGTTTTAGGAGGGAAATGAGAGCCAGCAGGAGTGTTTTCTGCAGGAAGCCCCGTTCCGTGGTGGGGAGCGCCAGAAACAGTTTGGAAAAGCCCAGATAATTGGGACGCGGTACCCTGGTCTCCGTGAATGGAAGGCAGAAATGAGACTAGGAAAGCGCATTGTCCTTGTTCTCAAACCAGCGGGAAGGTCCAGTCTGTAAGCAGTAACGAGACTGGACTTGGGGATCGAAGGCCCGAGCTGCTGGGCTCTACTACTTAGGACTCCGGGCAGGTCTGGGGGATCCGTTTCCTTATGTGAAAAATGAGGGGTTGGAAAAAGGGGCTTCCAAGGCTCCTTCCAGCTCTAAATTCTAGATACGATGGGGAACTGTACAGAAAGGCTGTCCCTGCTCCCTTCTCCCTCTGGCTGGCTGTCGGCCCTAAGGACCCCCACTCTTGCCCTCCCTCTTTCCCCAGGGATCCTCCTTGTCTCTCTGCATCCCTCCTCCTTTCCCAGACCCTGCCCTCAGCACCACCTCGGGCCCAGCACAGCGAGCAGTCCGGAGTCCCCACGGGTTCCCCGCACACTCACGCGAGCACACACACACACACACGGACAGGTCGAACACAGCACAGGTACACGGGCCCTCGGCTCCGAAGCTGGGCTATTTATACCCCCTTGGCACACGGGGCCCCCCTGGACGGCTCACAATAAATAAAAATCCCCTGAGGGAGGAGGGCCGTTCTCGCCTGGCCAATCGCCACGGCCGCAGCGTGCCCTCGCCCTCACTGACCAGGGCTGGCTCCAGAGGCCGCCTGAAAGAAAGTGGCGGACCACTCAGGCCCGCCATGGGGCCTCTGGAGGATCTCGCCACCAGTCATCCATCCATCTCTCTGTCCAACAGTCTCTCTCGCTTTCTACCTCTCTCCCCCCTCCTGTTTCTTTAGTGTCGGCGAGCTGAAGAAAAGGGGCAAGCAGGAAAATGGCTCCCGAAGACCCCCAAGATGGGGGGGGCTGGCGCTTCCTAGAAACATGGCCATACTGAGTCCTGGGCCCCCTCCCTGGCTGAGCCCACAGGGGTCCTTCCCCCCACCCGATGGGGGAGCCACGCCCAGGGCGTTGTGCATAAAGTGTGAAGGCGTGACCCCCAAACCACGGGCCCACAGCCCCACCCCCCGGGGCCTCCCCAGGCCCCACTCAGGCCTTCAGTTGGTGCCATTGAGCCACGGGCTGCCGAGGACGGGCAATCATGTCCTTCCAGTGCTTCACCTCCCCAGGACCGCTCTTCCAAGACAGATAGATCTGGAGGGAAAGAGGGAAAGGGAGACTCCGTCACTTGATTATCGAGCATTCATTAAGCACCTACTGTGTGCCAGCCACTCTGTCGGGAGAGCCTATCATGGGAGATAAACATTTGTGAAAGTGTAAGTACAGAGTAAATGCTGAGTTGTTTTCTGAAGGGAGTGCCTGACCACTGGGTGATGGGTGGGGCAGCAGGGAAAGGCGGAAGCCGGCACTTGAGCCGAATTTGGAAGAAAGCCAGGGCTTCCGAGAGTGCACAGTGTGGGGGCTGGGCGTCCCTGATATGGGGATCAGCCTGAGCAAAGGCGTGGAGGTGGGAGATGGACTATGTGAAAGGAACAGCAGGAAGGCCGTCAAGTGTGTGGTCGCATCCCCAGGCAAAAGGCACCGGGTCAGACTTGCCAGCCGATTCTGGTGACCCCAGAGGCGAGGAGGAGACACTGGCGTTTCCTGAGTGGGTCGGACCACCATGGCAGGGGGCACAGTAGCTCAGGGTAACCTGACCCTTGGGGTCTTGGGGGCTGGGTGGCCTTTCTGAACTTTGCTAAATAAGGGGGGGATAATCATTTAAAAAGCGCTCTGAAAACCTCAGGTCCCCATGGCAATGGGAGCCATGAACACCAAGAGCACAGAACCACGGATTCCGAGCAGGGAGCCCCCTGTGGTATCATCCAGTCCCACCCCCAGCTTCACAGTGAGCCCACGGGGGCAAAGAGGCCCGGACAGGGGGTGAAACCAGGGAGCTGGGAAATCCTGCATGAGAGGGAGGCCAGCCTGACCCAGGGGAGGGAGGCCTTTGATGACCTCGGCGCTGAAAAGGAAAGTGACCCGAGACTTCAGGGGTCTGATCAAGGCAATGGTCAGCTGGCCGAGAGCTCCAGAGGGTCAAGGGGGAAATCGGCTGCCCACCTCCGGATGGATGGGAGGGGCCCCAGACAGAATGGGCCAAGTGCTTCCAGACACGACTGTGACAAAGCAAACTTGTCTGGTTCTGGCTACTACAAGAGCGGGACGGGAGAAAGAAATGGGGGCAAAAAAGGGGAAGGGAAGAATGAAGCATCAATCATTAAAAGATGTGCAGAGTAGAAGTTCTGAGGAGGTTGTAGGAAAGAAGGACCATCCTTCCTTCCTTCCTTCCCTCTCTCTTTCCTTCCTTCCTTCTTTCCCTCCTCCCTCCCTCTCTTCCTCCCTCCCTCCCTCCCTCCCTCCCTCTTTCTTTCTTTCTTTCTTTCTTTCTTTCTTTCTTTCTTTCTTTCTTTCTTTCTTTCTTTCTTTCTTTCTTTCTTTCTTTCTTTCTTTCTTTCTTTCTTTCTTTCTTTCTTTCTTTCTTTCTTTCTTTCTTTCTTTCTTCCTTTCTTTCTTTTCTTCCTTTCTTTCTTCTCTTCCTTCCTTCCCTTCCTTCCTTCCTTCCTTTCTTTTTCTTTCTTTCTTTTCTTTTCTTCCTTCCTTCCTTCCTTCCTTTCTTTTTCTTTCTTTCTTTTTTTTCTTTCTTCCTTCCTTCTTTCCTTCCTTCCTTCCTTCCTTCCTTCCTTCCTTCCTTCCTTCCTTCCTTCCTTCCTTCCTTCCTTCCTTCCTTCCTTCCTTCCTCTCTCTCTCTTTCTTTCTTTCTCTCTCTTTCTTTTCTTTCCTTCTTTCTTGCTCCCTCCTTCCCTTTGGGAGAACCTCCTTTCTTTGTTCTGTCCTTCCTTCCTCCAAAGATTCGCTTCACTGCCCCATTCATGCATATATTTAGCAAATATTGATCCAATCCCTGTAGCATCCAGAGCCCTCCCTTAGGTGCTGCTCTCCCTCCCTCTCTCCCTCCCTCCCTGCCTGCGTCAGCAGGTTGCCTGGTGCTGGGGACGCCCACCTTGCCGATGACATCATTCCGGCTGAGCTTATCCTTGTCCATGACAGTGATGATGATCGTTGTCTCGCGAAGCTTCTCTGTGGGGATGTCAAAGATGAAGGACTCATTGAAGACGGGGTTCAGGTTCCTCTTCATGGTCACTGTCTTCTTCTTCTCCACTCGCTTGTCCTTGTACATCAACCACACCTTCACGTAGGGGTCTGCGGGTGAGAGGCGGGGGGGTCAGGGGAGGTGGGACTTCTCCAGCCCGGACCCATTCCACCAAGGACTTGGAGGTGCTGGGAGAAGTGGGGAAAGGAGGGGTTCTTTTCTCCGGGGGTACACTACTTGAAGAGGGAGCCATGAAAGGACCAAAGGGATCCTTAGGATATGCTGAAGTATAGAAAGTCAGAGCTGGGAGGGACCTTAGAGAACATTTGGTTCAACTGCCTCATGTTACAGATGGGAAGGGTCAAGACTAGCCCAGGGTCACTAAGAAAGTTAACTAAATTAGGACCAGAAATCAGTTCTCTTCACTCTTGCTGTGTTCCCTTCTTTATTCTGGAAGGAAATCCAGAACAAGCCTCTCTCTGTGGGCAAGGGGTGCTTGACACAGGCCCTGGCACTTGACAGATCCTTAATGAAGCTTGGCGGCCACGGCCTGGCAGACCTGGCGTGGGGAGCATTCTGTGAGGAAGGAGGACTCCTGGGAGGGAGCTGTCCAACGTGAGGAGGGTGAGGGGTGAGCGGTGCTGTCCAAAGCATGCAGGGTGATTCATGGCGGATGGAGAAAGGGAAAGCGGAGGCTGGGGCCTGGTGAGAGGGGCCCTTGGGAGCCTGAGCCTGGGGGACACTGGAGCAGGGCCCAGCCTTTCCCAAAGCCCAGAGTACCAGATGTGCCCCCGATGTCCATGGCTTTGAGGTTCCGTGCTTTGATGATATTCACGATGATGGAGTTGGCAGAGGGGTTATAGCACAGGGACAGGAGCAGTTCCCCTCGACTTCCCTGGAGGAGACAAAAGGAGGGAGGTTGGTGGGCCTGAGCCGTGGCCAGAGGCAGGGATGGGGGCAATTCTCAGGCGGCCCTGCCTTTGAGGACCCCGCGGAGGACCACTGTGAAAGGGCCTGCAGACTGCCAGCAGAAGCTGGGGGATTCCCAGCCCCTTTGGAAAGTAGCCCTCAGCCCCGAACTCTGACCTCGAGCCACATCCAGAGTGAGAATGCCCTATTCTCAGATTCCCACCTCGTTCCTGGGTGGCAGAAGCCGCTTGGCTGTGGCCATGGGGTCTCTTTTACAGTGACTCCCCCCCAGCTTGGGATACTAATATAGCTAGCATCCATAGAGTGCTTTAAGATGTGCAAAGCACTTTACAAATATCTCATTTTATCATCACAGCGAGTCTGGGAGTTAGGGGGGCTATGATGATCCCATTTTACAGATGAGGAAACTGAGGTCAGCAGAGCGTAAGGGATTCAACTGGAGTTTCATAGCTAGGAAGTGTCTGAGACAGAAACTGAACCCAATTCCTCCTGACTCTGCACCTGGCACTACCTAGCCACCTGCTTTTATGACCACAGATGACATTTCCCTGGATCCCAGAGCTCAGCTCAGCTGAGGGCCCCTGCTCACAGAATGAGGGGAGCCTCCCTCTGCTGTGGGGGAGCTGAGCCCCAACCTCAGGGAAGGAAGAAAAGCAAAGGGCCTTACGCTCCCGTCGCTACATGGCTTCAGCTCCTTCCAGAATGTCTGCATCTGGGTCAGGTCCACTTTGTTGAGAGGGATGGACACCTCCCCAATGGGGTCGTTCCGACTGAAGCGGTCGTAGTCCAGGACCTGAAGGTACAGCACCCGCTGTACCACCTTCTCATAGGGGAAGCCTGTGGGTACCAAGAAGAGGCAGGACCATGAGCCCCCGCTCCAGACCCTCCTCCTTCCATGGATGGAAGAATCCTGAAGCCTCTGAACCAGAAGGGCCTGAGAACCAGAAGGGACTGGCTGAGAACCAGAAGGGCCTGAGAACCAGAAGGGACTGGCTGAGAACCAGAAGGGCCTGAGAACCAGAAGGGCCTGAGAACCAGAAGGGACTGACTGAGAACCACAAGGGCCTGAGAACCAGAAGGGCCTGAGAACCAGAAGGGACTGAGAACCAGAAGGGACTGACTGAGAACCAGAAGGGCCTGAGAACCAGAAGGGCCTGAGAACCAGAAGGGCCTGAGAACCAGAAGGGACTGACTGAGAACCAGAAGGGCCTGAGAACCAGAAGGGCCTGAGAACCAGAAGGGACTGAGAACCAGAAAGGACTGAGAACCAGAAAGGACTGACTGAGAACCAGAAGGCACTGAGAACCAGAAAGGACTGACTGAGAACCAGAAGGGCCTGAGAACCAGAAGGGACTGACTGAGAACCAGAAAGGACTGACTGAGAATAATAAAGGACTGACTGAGAACCAGAAAGGACTGACTGAGAACCAGAAGGGACTGAGTGAGAACCAGAAGGGACTGACTGAGAATAATAAAGGACTGACTGAGAACCAGAAAGGACTGACTGAGAACCAGAAAGGACTGACTGAGAACCAGAAGGGACTGACTGAGAATAATAAAGAGACTGACTGAGAACCAGAAAGGACTGACTGAGAACCAGAAGGGACTGAGAACCAGAAAGGACTACTGAGAACCAGAAGGGCCTGAGAACCAGAAGGGCCTGAGAACCAGAAGGGCCTGAGAACCAGAAGGGACTAAGAACCAGAAAGGACTGAGAACCAGAAAGGACTGACTGAGAACCAGAAGGCACTGAGAACCAGAAAGGACTGACTGAGAACCAGAAGGGCCTGAGAACCAGAAGGGACTGACTGAGAACCAGAAAGGACTGACTGAGAATAATAAAGGACTGACTGAGAACCAGAAGGGACTGAGTGAGAACCAGAAAGGACTGACTGAGAATAATAAAGGACTGACTGAGAACCAGAAAGGACTGACTGAGAACCAGAAGGGACTGAGTGAGAACCAGAAGGGACTGACTGAGAATAATAAAGGACTGACTGAGAACCAGAAAGGACTGACTGAGAACCAGAAGGGACTGACTGAGAATAATAAAGGACTGACTGAGAACCAGAAAGGACTGACTGAGAACCAGAAGGGACTGAGAACCAGAAAGGACTACTGAGAACCAGAAGGGCCTGAGAACCAGAAGGGACTGACTGAGAATAATAAAGGACTGACTGAGAACCAGAAAGGACTGACTGAGAATAATAAAGGACTGACTGAGAACCAGAAAGGACTGACTGAGAACCAGAAGGGACTGAGTGAGAACCAGAAGGGATTGACTGAGAATAATAAAGGACTGACTGAGAACCAGAAAGGACTGACTGAGAACCAGAAGGGACTGAGAACCAGAAAGGACTGACTGAGAACCAGAAGGACTGAGTGAGAACCAGAAGGGATTGACTGAGAATAATAAAGGACTGACTGAGAACCAGAAAGGACTGACTGAGAACCAGAAGGGCCTGAGAACCAGAAGGGACTGGCTGAGAACCAGAAGGGCCTGAGAACCAGAAGGGCCTGAGAACCAGAAGGGACTGACTGAGAACCAGAAGGGCCTGAGAACCAGAAGGGCCTGAGAACCAGAAGGGCCTGAGAACCAGAAGGGACTGACTGAGAACCAGAAGGGCCTGAGAACCAGAAGGGCCTGAGAACCAGAAGGGCCTGAGAACCAGAAGGGACTGACTGAGAACCAGAAGGGCCTGAGAACCAGAAGGGCCTGAGAACCAGAAGGGACTGAGAACCAGAAAGGACTGAGAACCAGAAAGGACTGACTGAGAACCAGAAGGCACTGAGAACCAGAAAGGACTGACTGAGAACCAGAAGGGCCTGAGAACCAGAAGGGACTGACTGAGAACCAGAAAGGACTGACTGAGAATAATAAAGGACTGACTGAGAACCAGAAAGGACTGACTGAGAACCAGAAGGGACTGAGTGAGAACCAGAAGGGACTGACTGAGAATAATAAAGGACTGACTGAGAACCAGAAAGGACTGACTGAGAACCAGAAGGGACTGAGAACCAGAAAGGACTACTGAGAACCAGAAGGGCCTGAGAACCAGAAGGGCCTGAGAACCAGAAGGGCCTGAGAACCAGAAGGGACTAAGAACCAGAAAGGACTGAGAACCAGAAAGGACTGACTGAGAACCAGAAGGCACTGAGAACCAGAAAGGACTGACTGAGAACCAGAAGGGCCTGAGAACCAGAAGGGACTGACTGAGAACCAGAAAGGACTGACTGAGAATAATAAAGGACTGACTGAGAACCAGAAGGGACTGAGTGAGAACCAGAAAGGACTGACTGAGAATAATAAAGGACTGACTGAGAACCAGAAAGGACTGACTGAGAACCAGAAGGGACTGAGTGAGAACCAGAAGGGACTGACTGAGAATAATAAAGGACTGACTGAGAACCAGAAAGGACTGACTGAGAACCAGAAGGGACTGACTGAGAATAATAAAGGACTGACTGAGAACCAGAAAGGACTGACTGAGAACCAGAAGGGACTGAGAACCAGAAAGGACTACTGAGAACCAGAAGGGCCTGAGAACCAGAAGGCACTGACTGAGAATAATAAAGGACTGACTGAGAACCAGAAAGGACTGACTGAGAATAATAAAGGACTGACTGAGAACCAGAAAGGACTGACTGAGAACCAGAAGGGACTGAGTGAGAACCAGAAGGGATTGACTGAGAATAATAAAGGACTGACTGAGAACCAGAAAGGACTGACTGAGAACCAGAAGGGACTGAGAACCAGAAAGGACTGACTGAGAACCAGAAGGGACTGAGTGAGAACCAGAAGGGACTGACTGAGAATAATAAAGGACTGACTGAGAACCAGAAAGGACTGACTGAGAACCAGAAGGGACTGAGAACCAGAAAGGACTACTGAGAACCAGAAGGGACTGACTGAGAATAATAAAGGACTGACTGAGAACCAGAAGGGCCTAAGAACTAGAAGGGCCTGAGAACCAGAAGGGCCTAAGAACTAGAAGGGCCTGAGAACCAGAAGGGCCTAAGAACTAGAAGGGCCTGAGAACCAGAAGGGCCTAAGAACTAGAAAGGACTGAGAACCAGAAAGGACTATGGCCACAGGAGGCTCATCCAGCCTCCACCCAGAGACTTCCCCGAACAACACATCCCGCTCCTGCCTCCGTCCTGAGCATCCTTGTTCTAACTGGATGTCTTGCCAATATCTGTCGCTACATATGCTTGTGGAGGGCACAAATGTGAAGATCACTCGGGTTCTGAAAGCCGGGAGGCATCCATCTAAGCTGAGCTCGAAGCTCTCAGCCTACCTGACAAAGTTTGGTTACCTCCAGTGGCAGGGAACTCACCCCCTTTTCTCTCCCTCTCACCCTAGGACGCTTCTCCTTTCATCAAGCCCAGAAGTGCCCCTCCCCGGCCCTTCCCCCACTTCTGCTCTCAGGCCGCGCATTACATGACTTTGCTACCAGGGAGTCGGGGGAAGGTGTGCCTGGAGCACAGGGCTCATTTCCCTTTGTTCCCTTTCCCACTCAGCCAAGGCCTCTTCAGAGCCCACCACAGGCTGAATGTCGTGGTCTCCTGGATGCAGAGAAGGGAAGAATGTGGGTCAGGACACAGAAGGGGGGGTGGGGAGAGAGAGCTGGAGATGAGAACCTCGGAGCGGAGAGATGAAGGAACCTTGGAGAGCCACACACTGAGCTCCAGGACCAGGAGGACAGCCTTCGAGGGGTTCTCTCCCGACTCCGCATCCAGGAATTTCCACACTGCACCCCCACAGTCTTCCTTAGGGGAGCCCCCAGGAGGAAGCTCAGACTGGGGGGCGGCACAGCCCCCCCACCCCAAGCTCGCTCAGGTGGGAGGATGGGTGAATGGGCTGTGCCAGCAGCAAACTGGGCATCCCCCTCCTCCCCTTCCCCGCCTAGGACCCACCCAACTATCCCAACTGCAGCATTTTGTAGATGAGAAAACTTAAAAATTAATGGCTTCCCTCCTTATTGCCCCCTAAGGTCTACAGGGTATTCTCAGAACAACCATCACCTCCCCCCCAAAAAAATCTCTGTGCCTCAAATGGACTCTCCCTCTTGTTGCCCTTCTGGTCCAGGTCCATCAGCTGGAATCTCTCCCTTCTTCCCTTCCTTCAACCCCCCCCCCCCCGCAAGGAAGTCCTTTCTGCCCCCACGGAAACATGAGCTACCCCTTCTGATATTATTTCTGTTGGATCTCCTTAGGGTCCTGTACAGTTGGAGGGCCATGAAAGTGGACCCACCAAGTTCTCTGTGGGCCAGAGTGTCTCAGAAAACCCCATCTTCCTAGTACCTATATTGTTGCATTTCTAATTGTTTTGTTAGATATTTCTCAGTTCCCTGTTACTCTGGTTCAGGCCACACTGGGGAGTACTGAGGTTGCCCACAGAACAATTTAGGCTGTGAGCTTCATGATCAATCACCTCAGACTCTAACACATCCAGCAATATGTTCTGCGCACAGGATGTGCTTAACAAATGAGTTTCCCCCTGTTCTAAACTCGGAGCTTCATGGGTGCAGGGATCATTTCTTTACAAACTTTATAATTCATGATCAAAGTAATCTGAAAAAAGCAGATGTTTTCCCTTTTTTATCCTTTCTCCAGGAAGGATAAGATTATCTTATCTAAACTCTGGGTTTAGCACAATGCAACCTGTGTAGAAGGTATTTAATTCTCCTCCTGTTGTTTTTCCTATTCAATTTCCCACCATGCAGATTTCTATCTATGCTCCCATTATACAGATGAGAAAGCTGAGCCTTGGCCCTCCACCCTAACCCACGGGTCCTGTAACTTCCCCAAAGTCAGACTCCCATTTCCTCAGGCCCCGAGGAGGCCATGGCCTCACCTTCAAAGAGGAAGGTCTCGTTCCAGTGGGGGTTCAGGTTCTTCCTCTTGACCTTGGTCTCCAGCTTGTGCTTCTTGTCGGGGAGCAGGTAGATCTTGACGAAGGGGTCGCTGGTGCCGCTGAAATCCTTGGCTGGCAGCTCCTGGGCTTTCATGATCTTCACGGTGAGGGTGGACTCTTGGAAGTTGTAGCCCACGCTGAACTGGATCCGGCCCAGGTTCTCCTGGCTGCAGCCTTCATGGGCTTCGTCGTCCTCCGAGCCTGGGGACAGCTGGGGCAGGAGAGACGGACACCCCGGGGCCATCAAGCTGAGCCCCCACCCACCCTTCCCTGCGGTCCTGGGAGAGAGAACTGTGTGACTTCCACTATGCTAAGGGGCCTATTCTGGCCCCAAGCCAGAGCTTGGCCAAGTCCAGGGCCTTTCTTCCTCCTGCAGAAGCCTAGGATGGCCCTGGGACTGAGGAAAGCCCTTAGCGAATAAAGACTCAGGCAGATCCCAAGCTCCTGACCCAGCTCTGCCTCTGCCAGCTGCTACTCCTGGCCTGGGGGCCCAACACGGTAGGCTTGGGAGGAACCCAGTTGAGTCAGAGAGACACCTGAAGCCTCATTTGGGCCGGGGGGGAAGGGACCCCTGGATCTCCAGGCCCTTCTTGGCAAAGCTTGTAGACCTCTTCTCGAAATCATGTCAGAAACTGGGGAAGGACTTTCTGCTCCGGACAAAATACCTCGCCCCGGCAATCCCCAGCTCTGTGCCCATTCTATGTCAGCGCCTGGTGCCTCAGTACCCCAGCTCTTAGTCCTGGTGGGGCCCCTTTCCCCACAACCATCCTTGAGATTAGGAACAGGTGGTCTCGCCTTCCACTCCCTCCCCCTTACACCTCTCCTAAACCAGGCTCACTGGGCTCCTCCTCCTCCTCCTGCTTCTGCTTCCCTCCAACCCTGCTTGTAATCAATCCTGGATGAACCCCCCCAAACGGGATGCCCAGAGACAAGTGCTCACTGCCCCCTTTGTGGGCCTGTGTGCGGGGGCGGCGCAGGCCAGGATCGGGGCCGGCGGCACTCCTGGGCCTCTCACAGGCTTTTCACCAGGCTTCGCACGCACTGCCACAGCCCCAAGCCCTCATTAACCAGATCTGGGATGGCACAGCGGAGCCGTAACCATGGCAACCTGGCTGGGCAGCCCCCACTGGAGCCCCTGGGGGACAGGCAGCTCGAGACCCTTCTCCTTCAGAAGGCATCATCAAATAAATATCAAAGGAAGCCGGTCCTCTTGCCTGCCTCTGAAGTGAGCCTGACCCCTGGAGAGGGGGGGCCGGCCTCCTCCCTATGTTGCTCGAGCCCAGATTCCCAGGAGTCTCACCTTCCGGGGCTGGCTTCTCAGAGCCCAGGGACAGTGGGAAGGGCTTTCGGGCCATGAGCTCACTGGGGGCTGGCGGAGTCCCCAAAAATAGGTGCTCTTACATCCCCATTTCACAGAAACTAGGGTGCAGGAAGGGGGCAGGCCTGAGGCAGGAGGAGAAGTTGGGTCTTCCTCCTTCCAGATCTAGCGCTCTACTGGGAGGGGTCTCCCGAGAGCCTTCAGGTTAAAGCTCCTTAAACTTTTGGGGCCTTGGGGAAGCTTTCTCAGAATAATGCCCGTCAACACAAAGTACAGAGGATGCCAAAGGAAACCAATCCCACTGAAATGCAGGGGGCCAAATACTCAAGGCCACAGGTTCACATTCCTCGGAGAAGGAGCCCCCCAGTCTGAATTAAGGAGCTTTTGGAGCTTTGGAGAGGAGATGGAGCCTCCAGAGGAATGAATACCACACTGGGAGCCAAGGGACCTGGACTGAAATCCTGGTTCCCACATTTAAGTGGCTATCTGGTGATGTTCTTAGCTGCTCTGTGCCTCCGTTTCCCCATCTGTAAAATGAGGATAATAACACTTGCATTGCCTCTATCGCAGGCTGCTGCGAGGAGAACCCTTTGTAAGCTATCTCTCAGGAAATGTCAGGCTCAGGAAATGTCACAGGAGAGTAGAGCTCGGGGGAACCTCAGAAAGAATCCATCCTTCCATCTGCAGATGGAGAAAATGAAGCCCAGAAATAAGAGATCGGAAGCACAGAGAGGTAGCAGAAAGACCTGAACAAGCTCGAATGGCAGATGTCGAGCCAGAAGGGAACTTAGCAGCTCTTTTTGCAGTTGGGGAAACTGAGGCGTCTGAGGCACAATTTGAATCCGGTGCCCTTGTCACAATGTCACGCTGCCTCTGGAGAGGCCGTAAGCAGCAAAGCCCTGATTCATCCCTGGGTCTCTGACCAGAGTGGCAGATGGGAGCAAAGAACTTGGGAGCAATTATCCCTCCCTTGGCTGCTGCCTTGAACCTTGTTATTAGTGCTAATGACCTGGTCTATCTCTGGCTGATTCCACTCTGCTCTCCTCCTCCTCCCCGGAAACCAGAAGATGGGGCGATCCCAACCCCCCCTACCTCCCGCTGCCTTTGTCACCTCCGTTGGACAGTGCCCCAGAGGAAGCTACGTGTCAGGGCCGGCCCCTGAGCCCGGCCTTATGGGGACCCGGTGATGGAGAGGGCACCTGGGGACGTGTGGGGAGAGTGAAGGATGCTGGGAAAGATCATGGGAATTAGATGTGAGCAGAAGCAGAAATGGGGGGAGATCAGGAGACAGAAGCAGGAATGGGGGGAGATCAGGGGACAGACTCTGAGAGACAGGGAACAGAGAGGCAGAAATGGGAGGAGATCAGGAGACAGACCCCGAGACAGGGGACTGGACTTGGAAGCGGGCGAGGCGCCCAAAGTGGACAGAGACAGAGAAGCCGCGGGAAAGGTCCCTGGGAGTCAGACCCGGGGAGCCTGGGAGGGAGACCAGAGCTGGACTGTCTGAGAAGACAAGCTTCCAAGGGGCAGCTAGAGCTGAGGAGCCCGGGCCTTGAGTCCGGTCCCGCTCTGGCTTCCGGAGCCAGCTCCATTGCATTTGGGGCTCGGGGGCTCTGTGAGGCTGCCTCAGTTTCTGCTAATGGTCCTGGTTCCCTTCCCTCCCCCAGGAAGGCTGCAGAGGGCAGCTGCTAACTGGGGTCTCGGAGGCTGGGCAGCTTGAGTCTCCACATGCCTGAGACACAGCTGTGGGACCTGGGGATTCACTTTCAGGGCCTTCATCTATAGAATGGGGGCAAGGGCAGCAACCTCTTGGTCAATTCCTTTCCAGCCCCTCAGGGATTTCCCCCATTCCCTGCAGGAGGAATTCAGAGAAGTCCCAGAATCACCTCCACCCTCCCCTCCCCAGAGGCTTGGGGTCTGCATTCAAGCCCCACTTTAGCTATTTCCGAGTTCTGTAACCTCAGGCAAGCCCTTTCCCCTCTCTCAGCCTCAGTTTCCCCATTTGGAAAAAGGGAATAGTAATAATGATCCCTCTGAACTCCCTCCCTCTGCCCATCCACCACATGCACAAGTGAGTGAGGTCAGCCACTTCTGGGGCCTCTGGGACGGGAGGAGTCTAGCTGCTGACAGAGGGTCCTGCTGGACAGATGGCAGATTTACACCACCAGGGGGAGCCACAGGTGACAATGTCCTAGCTGGAAGGAACCTTAGAACAAAGATTGTGCAATGGAGGGGTCTGGGAGACCCCAGACCGAGAAAGGGAATGTCAGAGCTGAGAACTCACGGTCCGAACCTTGGGCTTTACAGAGGAGGAAACCGAGTCATTTGACTAACAAGGGGCCTCAGTCCGAGCAGCGGTGCAGGGGAAGGAGTGTTGGGCGTGGGAGTGGGAAGAGCTTTTCCTTGCGATCCGGGCTCACTTGGGATGCGAGGTCTCAGTTTCCCCACCGTGACAGAGGAGGGTTGGATTGGGTCTTTGAGTCCCGTCCCGTTCTGCTAGCAATGTTTTATCCCATCCCACAATCCCTTGGAGGTGTGGTTCAGTCAGAGATCCCCCAGCCCAGACACACCAACTCCTCCCAGCTTGCAGCAGACCTGATGGGGAGATCAGGTCCCAAAGGCTTCTCCTATCTCTGCTAGTTCCGGCTCAGGGGGCCCTTCTTCCCCCTCCCCCCCAGCCGTCCCCTCTTCCCCCTCCCCCACTGTAGCTGTCCCCTTTTCCCCTCCCCCCAGCCGTCCCCTCTTCCCCTCACCCTCTAGCCCTTGCTTCCTTAGTTGTGGGGGACAGGCTGACTAACACCAAAGGGAGACCCCCGGGTGGGCTCGCGATCGACTCTGGCCCTTTCTCCTGCTACTTGCTCAGCCCCTTCCTCTGTGCTACCAGGGATCTCTTTGATCTCAGAGAGCTTCCTTCTGTGCTCCGGATTGATCTCCCCGAGGCCCCGCTAGGCTGGGAGGGAGGGTGGGCACTGTAATCTCTCCTTGACAGATGAGGAAACTGAGTCTCAGCGCGGCTCAGCTAGTTTGGTGGCAGAGAGAAGCCTACAAGTCACAGCTCTTTCACTCCAGAAACAAACCCTGGTTTGGCTCCCCTGGGGGGGCCAGTCTCCGCCTCGAGGACCATGAGGAACGCTCAGTAGGGTCTGGGCGGACCCACTGCCTCGTGTTCCATAGAGATCCCAAGATCAAAAGAGGCAGAGCGGCCAGAGCGCCAGACCTGGGAGTGCAAACCTCGCTCCCGACACCTCGGCGTTCACTTCGGACAGATCGCTTAATGTGTACTTGCCTCAGTTTCCACTTCCCCTAGAGGTTTGGGGGAGGATCCAATAAGATAATGTACGCGCTTTGCAGACAGTGATGTGTGAATTAGGGCCTCCGACTGTTCCACAGTCTCCCAAGGAGCGAGGGCATGCGCACCGTGGGTGCCGTTCAGCCTGCTTTAGGACTGTGCCTTCGCTCAAAGGGGTGAGGGAAGCCCGGCTCTCTTTCCCAGAAGTCCCAGTGAAGTCCCCCTCCCAGACAGACCCCTCCCCCCTCCTCACCATGAGCATCTCGCTGGTGAGGGAGTTGACGAGGTCCGATACAGAAGACCGCGGTTCCGTGCGCCGGTCAGACTCATCGTGGGGGGTTTGCCCCGGGACGGGGGCTGTATTCACTGCCTTCCCGCCTGCTGGCAACCTAGGAAGAGAGTTTGAGTGAGCCCTGGCGGGGGCGGCTCGGGCCGGACACCAGCTGGGCGGGTGGCCCCGCTCCCCTGAGAGCCTGAAGGCCCTGGGCCGTCCCCCCCCCCCCACGCGTCAGTGATCCGGCTTCTACCCCCCTCCCTCCCTGCCCCCTTCCCTTTTGGTGTGCTCGGCCAGCTGCCCATGCGGGGGCTCCGTTCTCCCCCGGCACCCGCCGGCTTCCTGCCGTCCCTGGGGACGCCCCTTCACCCCCATTCCCCTGCTGCCCCCGAGCCTGATCCTCGAGGCGCAGTCTCCCCCTGCTCTTCCCAATGGGCCATCTGGACTCACCGAGGACTCCCCCGGGGCCAGGCTCCTTAGAGAAAGGCTATCCCCGGGGCTAGCTCTCCCAGCTCCCGCCCCTCCCGGGCCCTGCCTTGTGTTCCCGCCCCTCCCGGGCACTACTTCGTGTCCCCGCCCCTCCCGGGCCCTTCCTCCTGGGAGCGTTCCCGCCCCTCCCGGGCCCTGCCTTGTGTCCCCGCCCCTCCCGGGCCCTTCCTCCTGGGAACGTCCCCGCCCCTCCCGGGTCTTTCCTCGTGTCCCCGCCCCTCCCGGGCCCTTCCTGGTGTCCCCGCCCCTCCCGGGTTTTTCCTCGTGTCCCCGCCCCTCCCGGGCCCTTCCTCCTGGGAACGTCCCCGCCCCTCCCGGGTCTTTCCTCGTGTCCCCGCCCCTCCCGGGCCCTTCCTGGTGTCCCCGCCCCTCCCGGGTTTTTCCTCGTGTCCCCGCCCCTCCCGGGCCCTTCCTCCTGGGAACGTCCCCGCCCCTCCCGGGTCTTTCCTCGTGTCCCCGCCCCTCCCGGGCCCTTCCTGGTGTCCCCGCCCCTCCCGGGTTTTTCCTCGTGTCCCCGCCCCTCCCGGGCCCTTCCTGGTGTCCCCGCCCCTCCCGGGCCCTTCCTGGTGTCCCCGCCCCTCCCGGGTCTTTCCTCGTGTCCCCGCCCCTCCCGGGCCCTTCCTGGTGTCCCCGCCCCTCCCGGGTCTTTCCTGGTGTCCCCGCCCCTCCCGGGCCCTGCCTTGTGTCCCCGCCCCTCCCGGGCCCTGCCTTGTGTCCCCGCCCTTCCCGGGCCCTTCCTGGTGTCCCCGCCCCTCCCGGGTCTTTCCTCGTGTCCCCGCCCCTCCCGGGCCCTTCCTGGTGTCCCCGCCCCTCCCGGGCCCTTCCTGGTGTCCCCGCCCCTCCCGGGTCTTTCCTCGTGTCCCCGCCCCTCCCGGCTCTTTCCTCGTGTCCCCGCCCCTCCCGGGCCCTTCCTGGTGTCCCCGCCCCTCCCGGGTCTTTCCTCGTGTCCCCGCCCCTCCCGGGCCCTTCCTGGTGTCCCCGCCCCTCCCGGGCCCTGCCTTGTGTCCCCGCCCTTCCCAGGCCCTTCCTCGTGTTCCCGCCCTTCCCGGCTCTTTCCTCGTGTCCCCGCCCCTCCCGGGCCCTTCCTCCTGGGAGCGTCCCCGCCCCTCCCGGGCCCTGCCTCGTGTCCCCGCCCCTCCCGGGCCCTGCCTCGTGTCCCCGCCCCTCCCGGCCGCTCCTACATCCCCCTCCCAGGACCCTCCCCATCCATTAGTTTCCCTGGCCCACGGGCCCGGGCGGCGGGAGGCCCAGCTGGGACTCACACCATTACCCTGCACAAACACGCCCGACCGTCTGTCACCCAGCGGCCCCCACCTGTGTTTGCTCAGGCTGGCGGGAGCAGAGTCAGATAGGGCACAGCTGCCAGGGCATTAGGCTCGGCGCCGACCCGACCCTCGGGGGCGGGGCAGGGGGGCTGATGCCGAGGGCCTGAGGAGGCCCCGCCCCCACCTGAGGTCACCGAGCGGGGGTTCTGCGTCCCAGGGTCTCCTAAGCCCCCCTTGCTCCCCGGCACGAGGCAGCCGCGCCCCGGCGAGGCCCCCCCGTCTCCGAATCCTTGAGAATCTGAGGGTCCCTGTCTCGTTACCTCCCATCCATGGGAAAGGTGTCTCAAGGTGGCGCTCCGGGGGCTCCTATGAGCGGCCCCGAGTCTGGCTCGCCGGCCTCCTCGGGCCCGTTGTCCTCCACCAGCCTAGGGTGGGGGAGACCGCGTCCTTGGGGAGGCTCCCTGGCTACTCCCCGGCCGGCTGGCGGCTGAACCTGGGCCCCTTCACCCCTCGGCGGGGAGGGACCGTGGGTGGGCGGGGACCAGGCTGGAACATCCCGGGGGAGGCGGGAGCAGGTGGGCGCAGGACAGAGACCGGGAGCACAAAGCCGGGCTCGGAGGGAATGGCGGGGCCCCCGGCCCGCCCTGGAACACCGGGCCGGACACAAGCCGGGGCGAGCCAGCGGAGCCCAGCAGCAAGCACAGGCGGGCGCCCAGGCATGCGGACACGCCGGGCGCGGGAGGGGGCCGGCCACGAGGAAGGGGTCACGCACACACGGAGACCCCCGGCAGCCAGGGAAGGACCGCACGGGCCCACGGCCATCCGGCGGGCAGCCACAAGGGCGAGCTGGGACTCAGGGGGGCGGGGTGGAAGCAGGGGGATCCCGGCGAGGGCACACACGGTGTGTGCACATACACGCCACACATGCATGCACATGCGTGTGCACATGTGCACCCAGAGGCAGCCTGGGCTCAGCCCGGCGAACTCAGCAGCTCAATCGCCTTCCACCCTCTTCCCCAACCGGGGCACACGCATGTGCACAAGCACACACATACACACACCTGCACACACATGTGCACAATGCACAGAGAAACACACCTGGGTTCAGCCTGGCAAACTCAGCAGCTCAACCACCTCTGGCCCTCTTCCCCAACTGGGGAACCCTCATGTGCACAACCACACACACACACACACACCTGCACACACATGTGCACACATGTGCACAATGCACACACATAAACACGTCTGGGCTCAGCCCGGCAAACTCAGCAGCTCAACCACCTCCCACCCTCTTCCCCAACTAGGACACACTCATGTGCACAAGCACACACATACACACACCTGCACACACATGTGCACAATACACACGTATGTGCACAATGCACACACTTAAACACACCTGGGCTCAGCCCGGCAAACTCAGCAGCTCAACCACCTCTGGCCCTCTTCCCCAACTGGGGAACCCTCATGTGCACAACCACACACACACACACACACCTGCACACACATGTGCACACATGTGCACAATGCACACACATAAACACGTCTGGGCTCAGCCCGGCAAACTCAGCAGCTCAACCACCTCCCACCCTCTTCCCCAACTAGGACACACTCATGTGCACAAGCACACACATACACACACCTGCACACACATGTGCACAATACACACGTATGTGCACAATGCACACACTTAAACACACCTGGGCTCAGCCCGGCAAACTCAGCAGCTCAACCACCTCTGGCCCTCTTCTTCAACTGGGGAACCCTCATGTGCACAACCACACACACACACACACACACGCACACCTGCACACACATGTGCACAATGCACACACATAAACACGTCTGGGCTCAGCCCGGCAAACTCAGCAGCTCAACCACCTCCCACCCTCTTCCCCAACTAGGACACACTCATGTGCACAAGCACACACATACACACACCTGCACACACATGTGCACAATACACACGTATGTGCACAATGCACACACTTAAACACACCTGGGCTCAGCCCGGCAAACTCAGCAGCTCAACCAACTCCCACCCTCTTCCCCAACCGGGGCACACTCATGTGCACAAGCACACACACACACGTGCACAATACACACATATGTGCACAATGCACACACTTAAACACGCCTGGGCACAGACTGGCAAACTCAGCAGCTCAACCACCTCCCACCCTCTTCCCCAACTGGGACACACTCATGTGCACAAGCACACACACACATACACACATGTGCACAATGCACACAGAGAAACACGCCTGGGCTGAAGCGCCCAGCAAACTCCCTCCTCCCCAACTTGGACACATGCACAATCACACATGTGCACACATACACAGAGAGAAACACCTGGCTCAGCCTGGCAAACTCAGCAGGATAACTGCCTGTCATCCTCTTCCCCCAACCAGGACACATGCACACGCATACATGCACATACACATACATGTGCACACACATACACACAGAGGCACACTTGAGCTCTGCCAGGCACTCAGCAGCCCCCGTCTCCCCTCTTTACCCCCAGACCATCCCCAGCGCCCCTGCCAGAGAGATGGACACATACACTCACACATGTGTGCACACACGTATACATGTGCACACACAGAGGTACCCCTGATCTCAGTCTGGCAGACTCAGCAGCCCCCACCTCCCCCCCAGACCACCCCCAGTCCTGCTCCCAGTACCCCTGCCAGAGAGATGGACATATACACTCACACAGTGTGCAACGCACATACGTGTGCACACATACATGCACATACACATACTTGTACACACACAGAGGCACCCCTGATCTCCACCTGGCAGACTCAGCAGTCCCCCTTTCCCCCCAGCCCTGCTCCCAGCGCCCCTGCCAGAGAGGACACGGACACGCACACGGAGGCACGTGCTCATGCAGACACGGGCACAGAGAGGAAGGAGGAGACTGAAATAGCTGGAGAGGTAAAGTCAGGTTAAAAATAGAGGAGGAGAGAGAGAGAGAGAGAGAGGAGAGAGAGAGAGAGAGAGAGAGAGAGAGAGAGAGAGAGAGAGAGAGAGAGAGAGAGAGAGAGAGAGAGAGAGAGAGAGAGAGAGAGAGAGAGAGAGAGAGACAGAGACAGAGAGACAGAGACAGAGAGACAGAGAGAGAGAGACAGAGAGAGAGAGAGACAGAGAGAGAGAGAGAAAACAGAGAGAGAGAGAGAGAGAGAGAGAGAGAGAGAGGAGAGAGAGAGAGAGAGAGAGAGAGAGAGAGAGAGAGAGAGAGAGAGAGAGATTGACGGCTGAAGGTATGGAAAACGTAGAAAACGTGGAGTTCTTGGGCAACACCAGAGCAGCAGCACAGCTGCAAAGCAGCCTGGGAGAGAAATGGGGCCCCCTGAAACTGTCAGGGGCCACAGGATAGAGAGGAGAGAACGGGGGTGGGGGCAGACAGACAGGGGGGCGACAGTCAGCGGAGAGGCCCCAGGCACTGGCTGGGGGTCGGTCCCCTGTGAGGAGCAGATGGGAGGAGGAGAGAAGAGACAGAGAGAGGTTAGTCAGAGAAAAAGCGGGCACGAGACTTTGGGGGGCGGGGGCCACTGGGGCGGACAAGGTGGAGCGGCGATGGCCAGGAGGAGAGGCAGAGAGGAGAGGGGAGCACACACCGGGAACGGGACGACATGGCAGAGTCTTGAGCGAGGAGAGCGATGGGAGGAGCCCCCTCCCTCCCTTCCCCCAAATGGGGGCTCCGGCTGAACCATCTGGATCCCCGAGGGAATGAGTGTGAAAAGATACAGCTGAAGGGCTGAGGGTGAGATGGAGATCGAGAAATGAGGGCGGTGAGTGATGAGGCCACAGGGGCCCAGCCAGAGAGATGGGGTGCAGGGGTCGGGGCTCCATGGGGGCAGCTTACAGGCCCCTCTCAGAGGCCACTGGGACCGTCGCTGCCATTCAAACCCACAAAGAGCCCCAGCTGGGGAAGGAAGGCTCCCAGAGGCAGGCCGGTCACTGACCCCGGCCACAGATCCGGGGGCGGAAGCTGGAGGAGGTTTGGGGATCACTGGGTCCAGCCTCCCTTTTACAGAGGAGAGAACTAGGGGGAGCAGCTGGGAAGGCTTCCTTAGCCCAGGCTGGCTCAGCTCTTGGGGCCCCGGGACAGCCTCCTCCTCCCACCCTCGCACATGGCCCTCCTGGTCTCCGGGGAGATCTGCTTTATGAGTCTGTTGCCATCCGGAGCAGACTAATTGTTTTCTCCAACAATGATGGGAGACAGATGCTGGGGCCCAGACGGCTGTGGCAGGGCCGCCCCTCCCTGAGGGGCAGACACCCCTCGGGAGGCCCGAGCTGGGCCAGATGGGCTGGAGGAGGCCGGAACAGGGTTCCCATGAGCTCTCGGAGGCGGGGGCTCGCAGGTCTCCAGGACAACTTCCCGGCCCAGCCCAAGACACTGGGGAGGCAGGGAGCCTCGGGCCTGAGCCCAGCCTTGCTAGCAGTACAGCTCCTCCTAGACTCTGTTTCCTCATCTGGAAAACTGGGGACTGCTGGCACTGAGCTTGGAGGGAACCAAAGGGAAGCTTTGTCATAGCTCTGGAGCTGGGCCGGACCCTAATGGTCACTTAGATCCCCCACCTTATGTGACCTAAACTGGAGGCCTGGGAATGACCAGACAGAGTCATGGATTTAGGGCTGGGTGGCACTTTAGGAGCCTCTGGATCCTGGAGCCCTTGGTCATCTTACACCCAGAGAAACTGGAATCCAGAGCTCAAGGGAAACTCAGATTCATGCATGGACTGAAGGATGAAGCTGGGACCTGAACTCGGGATTTTTTTCACTGTACCATGCAGACAATGGGTATAAGGTGCTTTTAAGTCAGTCTTTTACAGATCAGGAAACCGAGGCCCCCAAGAGTCAAGGTTTAACATTAGAACCCTAGTCTTTGGGCTGCAAAAACAGCCCTGTTTCGGGTCTGTCATCCTGCTTCTTACAGGGCTGAAGATTAAAGGGGCCTGAGCAGGTGGAAGAATGTTTGAGACCCTACTGTGCCAATCATAAGGAAGCTTGCCACCCTCTGAGACTCAGTATCACTGTCAGCCTCTTCCTAAAGTGGAAGGCTGAGCTCTCTGCCCACCCTGCAGTGCCCCATCAGGGAAGCTGGTGCCCTGGGAGCTGGGCCTGGGCTCTCTGCCATCACTGTAGTGCCCCAAGAGGGCAGCTGATGCCCCAGGAGCTGGGCCTGGGCTCTCTGCCCACCCTGTAGTACCCCATCAGGGCAGCTGATGGGCTCTCTGTCCACCCTGTAGTGCGCCCATCAAGGCAGGCCCCAGGAGCTTGGGCTGCAGTCCTCCAGATGGAGACAAAACCTTGGGTCCATCGGGACAGAGGGGGCAGGAGCTGCTCTCCACATTGGGAGCTTTAAGGCTCTGTGGAAAGGGGCCTGGTGGCAGCTCTAATGGGAAGAAGAAAATTCTGAATGTTTGCCCCGCGGCAGGGGCAGGAGCCTGTCAAGGACCCCAGGCTAAGGAGCAGAGATGAAGCTCGGTGGCAGGCGGTCACCCCCACTAGGTTGGGAGAAATGGGATGGAGGAAGATGGGAACGGGGGCCCTCCTGGGGCTGTTCAGGTGGGTCTGACTCCACCCCCCCTTTGCCGATGTCTGGTGGAAAGGACGGGGGGCCAAGCTGATGGAAAGATCAGATGGGATGCGTATGGTGTGAAAGCCAAGTAACAAGGAGGTAAAAATAGGCTGTGGGTGAAAATGGTGCCAGCTAATTAGCACATGGGTAATGTGAAATCTTGTTTCCAGCCTACATCTGCTCCCTCACGCTTCACACCTTGTTTTTGCGGCTCCCGGAAGGGTTCCAGCCTTCTCTCCCACCTTTCTCTCCACCCAGATCCCTGGCTCTCCCACCTCCAGGTGTCAAGGCTCTAGCCAGGAAGGACAAGGGGCATCTCTGGTGGGGCCATGGAGGTGGTGGGGGGGATGAGACCCAGATGGAATGCCCATGGGCATGAGGGGGGGCCGGCATCCTGGAGTCCTGTTGGGCATGCTGGGATGGGGCCAAAGCATGCCACGAGCCAAAGGAAATCAGTCTGACTCCCCTCTCCCTCCCCTGTCCCTGTCACCCCCCCAGACATGCAGCTCCTTCCGGCTGGGGACGGCCCAGACGATGCAGCCACCAGGTCTGGCCAGGAGAAACCAGGGGGGAGCAGTATGGCACCCAGCTGGAGGGATGCTGGGCCTGTCTGCCAAGGTTCCCCCCCCCCTCCCCAGCTTGTAATCTCTTCCTATCCCCCAGGGACTTCTCCCTGGAAAAGCCAGCCCCTCCCCCCCCCTTGGCATGCAAGCTGCGCCAAGCTGGCAGCCTGGGGCCCAGGCCCTGCATCTCTCATTAGTGTGACGAGAAGCGGAATTAGCCAAGATGACCAGCATTCTGCTCAGGGCCTTGCTAGTCCGAGTCACAGACTGCTGGAAGCGACCTGAACTGTTATCTGGCCTGGCTCCCTCATCTTACTTACAGAGAAGGAAACTGAGGCCTGAGGAAGCAAAGGCACGTTATATTTCCCCAGCAGAATGTAAGCTCGCTGAGGGCAGGAAGTGCTGCATATATGCAGGCCTTAGGGAGGGGGCCTGGCACATGTAGATACTTAAGGCTTGTTCCCTTCCCATGGATAGATGTTTACTGGGTTAAGTGGGAAACGGTCATTTAGGAGGAAAGTGCCAGGAAAGTACATTTGGAACTAGAGCTGGTACTTGATTCTGAATTTCACAATTTTTCCACTGGCTCTAGTGGTCTGTCTCCCCTCCTCTGGCAAGAAGTTGGGCCAGGAGCAATCCAGATGGCTGAGCCTGAATGAGGTCCTCAGAGTGGGGACATTTGGCAGCTCTGGGCCCAGGCCAAAGCTTAGGGGGCTATGGGCAGCTCTGGACCTCAGACCAAAGATCAACAGGCTTTGGGCAGCTCTGGGCCCAGACCAAAGCTTAGGGGGCTATGGGCAGCTCTAGAGTTCAGATCAGAGGTTGGGGACATTTGGCAGCTCTGGACAGCAAGCCAGGATTTGGGGGGGCATTCACAGCTCTAGAACTCAAGCCAAGGCTTGTTGAGGGGGCATTCAGCAGCTCTGGATCTCAGACCAAAAATTAGGGAGCTATCCACAGTGCTGAATCTCAGGTCAAAGCTTATGAGGGGCATTTGGCAGCTCTGGATACAAAGTTTAGGGAGCTATCCACAGTGCTGAAGCTCAGATCAAGGCTTATGGGAGCATTCGCAACTCTGGACCTCAGGCCAAAGTTTTGGGGGAACCCGACAGCTTCAGACCTCAGGCCAGGGCTGTGTAGACTTTACCTCCCTCCTGCAGCTTGCCCCTCCTCTCTCCCAGACGCTGTTCCCCCAAAGGTACTGGGTCCCAGCTGCTCCTTGTACAGCTTTTCAGAGAGTCCCTGGGGGGCCAGTTTGGAGAGTTCTACATCCTTCATATTGAGCCTCTGGCAATGGCAGTCCTGACTAGCCTCTTTCCACAAGCCCTCTCTTGTCTTCATCCTGAGCTGCGGCCCAGTGGGGTTTCTGCCACCTCTCCCCACCAGTTATTAATGACCCTTCCCCTTGCCCCACTGGGCCCCCCACCTCTAACCTTTCCCAGAGCCCTCAGATTCCCCTGACTGTCACCTCATTTTTCTAGGCTTCCCCTGAAGGGGTGGGGTGAAGCTCCCTGAGTTCAGGGAACCCCAGAGGCCAGAAGGAGGTTGGGGTGGGAGATGAGGGAGTTCGCTCTCATATGCCCTTCCCTAACATCTCCCTATCCACCAACCACCAGAGAAACAGGGATTTCCAAGGAGTGGCAGGCAGAGATGAAAGATGTAGGCAGCAGGGGGGAGCTGAACGGGAAGATGGAAGGGGGCAGAGCTGGGGCCGCCCCCTTCCCAGGGAAGTAGGAGGCAGGGGAGAGCCTAGGGGAGCAGGTGTGATCCAGATTGGTCCCAGGATGGTCTGAGGCCCTCAGGCCGGAGAGAGTATCACCGAGGTGGTGCCGAGATTGGAAGGCATCCAGCTGGGGTGGAGGGAGGACAGGACTCCTCCACCCCCCCTCCCCAAGCTGGCAGTGAGAGGCCCCAGCAGGCGGGGCCTCTTCCTCCTCCTCTTCCTCCAGCCCTGGCTGGGCTGGGGCTGGGGGACCCTCTCTGCGCCTCCTCCTCCTGCTGTGGCCGGAGGGGCCTCGCCTTTGCTCATACCTCTTGTCCCCCTGAGCGCTCTGGTTCTGTTGAGGTCCTGGATTTTGCAGGTCAGGGATATTGGCAAAGTCATCCTGTTCCGAGAGCCCTAAGACCAAGGATAGCACCACCATCCGGCCTTCCCTGCCCAGGAGGGGGGCAGCCCACCAGCCCGCCAGCCAGGCAGCAAGACGAGGAGGCCCCGAGGCAGTGAGCGAGCGAGAAGGGGAAGGAAGGAGAGAAGGGAGAAAAAAGAGAGAGGAAAAAAGCATAAGAAACCAACTTTGGAGGAAGGAATAAAACACACCTAGAATTGTCAATAGCCATAGGAGGAGAGAATGGGAGGGAGAGGAGAGGAAGTGTCCATGGCCCAGATCCCAAAGCTCATCCTCATGGGGAAAGGGGCAAAAGGGGAGGGGGGAAGAGGGTGCAGAAGAAGGCCCTTGGAGCACCTGATGGGAACCTCAGGGACTGGGGGACCATGGGCTTAGGAGCGATTCTGGTCTCTGGGTCTCCTTCAGAGTTTCCATTCCCCCTAGTTGGGGAGGGTTACTGACCCGGGACATCCTGGCCCAGCATCCCATATCTTAAAAACACAGGGCATCCAGCCCAGCCTGGACCCAAACTGGAATCAGCCTTGAGGACATACCCAACACATGTTCGTCTAGCTCGTGGCAGGACTCCGGTGAGTGGGGCAGAAATCTCCACTTTTTGGACAGTTTTAACTGTGAAGAATGAGGCTGGATTTGGCTTCTGAAACTTTCATCAGGTCACAGGTCACAGGTTTCACTCCCTTCATCTTACAGGTGGAATAGCTTGCCCAAGTTTACACAAGGAGCAACAGGCAGAGCTCTAACATCTTTCTCCTGCACCAACATGCTGTCTCCTCTTCACTGCTTTGGACTCAGGCACTAAGAACAGAGTCGATTCTTTCATGGAACTGCCCTTTGGATACTTGTAGAGAGAGCGATCCCGTCTTTTCCACTTGGGTCTTTCTTCACTCCATCCTTGAACATCATGGTCTCCAGTGCCTCAAAATCCTGGCCACCCTCCTATGTACTCATTCATTTGTTTTAATGTCTCTCCAAAAATCTGAACACAGTGCTCCAGGTGTCATCTGACCGGAACAGCATGCAGGGGGAATATCAACTCTAGGTTTCAACCATTTGCTGAATCCAGCTGAACTGGTTAGAATTTCTCTATGGAAGGCAGGATGTTCTTACTGAAATGGTATAACCATTTCTGCCTAGTTTTTTGTTTGTTTGATTTTGGTAACTTAATTACCTCCATTTTGGGCATTATGATACCACTAATGTAGCCTTAGGGGGCAAGCAGACAAGATTTGGGCCCTCTAGATCATTGGGTAATGACGGAGGGATGTCTCTCTGAGCTATCTCCAAGTAGCTTGGGCTGGATGCAAGGAAAGATAGCATTAAACGAAGACTCTCTTTTTTCTCTTTTTCCAGAGACACGAGAGCTTCAGAGCTAAGGTGCTTCTCTAGGTCAAGATCATCCAAATGCTTCTGGAGTTAGACCTTTGAGATCTTCAGTTTGGTGATGGGGCACCTCCAAAGCAGACAGGAAATCTCTTCTAGCAAAATGCCATTCAAAGATTTCTCCTTGAGGAGATGAGGTGAAGAATCTGAAGGGAGGAGGAGTGATTTAGTGGTAGTCCAGGGATCATTCACTAAAACACCGTCCAAGGTCTTGGATTGTGAAGGAGACTTGAAGAGGGTGAAAGTTGTAATGGATGCTGCAAAGTAGGAAAACCTTTGTGCTTGGTTCAAGAAGTCCTTCAAGGACATCAGTATACACAAGAGGATGGACTGGTCCAAAGGATGGTGCAGAAAACAAGGATATTTTTGAGGATGGGTTAGATATGAACAAAAACTAGAAAGGAGATACAAAGCCTCCCGACTCTCTCAAGGAATCTAGAAGCCTGATCAGATGCTGGTCAAACAGCCCATAACAGAAAGGTAAGGGCAGTAGCCAGCCATTCTTCCTTCTGCCTAACAGCATACGAATTGGCTAGGTTTGCTTTGTGAAGGACAGCCAATCTTGTTGGGATTCTCAGAAGGTGAAAGACGGAGAGCACCAGAGCGGGGTTTCTTAATTTGATTTGAGAGTCTGTGGACTCATTTTAAAATAATTTCATAAAATTTACAAGTCAATAAACACTTACTATGTGCCAGGGGCTGTGCTAATTTCAAGATAATTGGGTTCTTTTGTCATCCTATGTGTTTGACTTCATGCATTTTAAAACATTATCATAACAAGGTTTCACCACATTGCCCAAAAGGTCCATGGTGTAATAAAAGGTTAAGAATTTCTGATCTAAAGAAATATGAATTATTATCACTAAAACTGAGACCACTAAAGCACTTTGAATGGTACAAAATGCTACATGCAATTGTAGAGTGATAATAATAATAATAATAGGTTTTGTATGACTATACATATAAGATTTATAGTAAATTGTTTGATGTCTTAAGAAAGAGGGAGAAAGAGAATTTGGAACTAATTTTTTAAAAAATGTTAAAAATTGTTTTCACATGAAATTGGAAAAAAAATAAAATTTAAAACAAAATAATTTAAAAATAAATACATTATTTCTTTTAAAGAAATGCTCATTTCTTAGATGGTAGAAAAGATCTAAAAAGGGCCAGAAAGGGTAGAGGTAGAAGTCAACAATCTCAGGGGTGAAGGATGTGGCAATGGAGAGGGTGGGGGACTAACAGCCCTACAAGGGATGCCAGAAATAGAGATGGATCCCACCAAGAGTTGAAATGCACCATCCCTGCTCAATAGAAAGGGACAGCCATCTTAGATGATGTTTTCACTAATTTGGGGGAAGCAACATTTCTCCTATACTCCTGTCTGTCCTGAAATCTACCCCCCCCCTTTGTTCTTTGCCCTTCTTGACTTGGTAACATTCCATCCAGTTTCCAGAAACAAAACAACACCATGTTTTCCCCTCAGTTAATGCATTTTCTGGTGCTCTTCTGACCCTCTTTGAACGCCAAATGGCTCTTTCCCCATGAGCATCAACCTCTCACAAGTCTGAATGCTATAACCTCCAGAAGCCAGGATATTGTAGTTGAATTCCTTTTTTTCCAGAATTGAGAGAGGAGGAGGGAAAAATTTGACGTTGGACTTTATGCTTTGCTTGGATGTCGCTAATGTCCTTGTCAGATGTTATCTGTGTTGAGATTTTGTGCGCTCATGAGACTGGGAGAGCCTTGGGGCAGAGACTATTTCTTATAAAAACTTTGTATCTCCTACGGCATTCAGGACAAGCTCTGAACATAGCAAATACTCAATAAATGGTTCTTGAATGAAAAGAAAGCATGATGGAAGTTCTGGTTTGACCATTTTGCTAGAATAAAGAAGCACTAATCTCTCCATGGATGGGAAGGATGCTAGGAAAGGATAGGCAAACCATAGGTAGGACCTCAGAGGTCAGATAATTCATCCCCCCATCTAGATTGTAAATCTTCACAAGGACAGGGACATTTATCTTTGTATTCCTAGCACTTTAATACATGTTTAATACATGCTTGCTAAGAGTTAATTGGATTTCAGTAGATCTGTGATCCGATCGACCAAGGGCAGTCTCCTTCTCTTATCTTGGGTTAAATTAATGAGTCTGAGCCAGGTCATAATGATCATAGTAGCTCAAATTTCTTTACTGTCCCAAGGGTTATAACAATCTCATGAGGTAAGCAGGTAAAACTAATAGTTCTAAATTAATAGTTCTAAAATGGGTCTAAACCCATTTTATACGTGAACAAAATGAAATTCAGGGAGCTAATGTGATCTGCCAAATCAGCACATCAGAGCTGGGGTCCAATTCTCTTTGGTTGAGGTTGAGGTTGAGATTGAGGTTGAGCAGCTCTCCGCTTAGTGAGATTTGAACATAAGGACCTGGATGGATTGGGAGCTTCATTTGTGAATGGGGCCATCTCTGCAGGGATGAGATTGGGGGGCCTTCAGGTCATCCCAGCAGGGCCATGGGGCTGGCAGCTATAACTAAGCTTGAGGAGTGGGTCGGTGGCTGGAAGACGGGTGTTGGGGAGCTTGCCGGGGGCAGTGATGATGGTAGATTTGGCTTTGGATGAGATGAGAGAAGGCATTTTTAAGGCAATGTGGATTCACGGTGTCTGGAGGTTTCTGATGGAAAATCAGGGCAGCTGCAGCATGGTGGTCATGTAGCCCAGCGGCTGGCATGGAAGGCCAGTGGGTACCTGGCTTAGAATCCCTGAAGCTCAGAAAGAACTCTGCCTTGCCCTGCAGTCACACTGTCAAACCTGCCTTGAACTCTGTGGAAGGCAATCCATTGGGTACCAATGCTTTGCATAGCTTGTTGTGGAGGAAGAAGCTGCACCCAGTGAGGCTGGGATATTCAGGAACCAGAGGAAAGAACATTCCTACTTTTGTATTAGAATCCCCAGCTCCTGGCATCCAGCAGGCAGTTAATCAATGTATCCTGAATGGCATTAGATTGTTCTCTTTATCCTTTGATCCTGTTGACTCACTCCCCATCAGCAGCTGGTGGTGACGGTTCCAGGGGAGCCCCCCAACAGGCACCAACGGGAGCAGCCGGACGTTGGGGCTCCAAGTAGAGCCCAAGGCGTGGCAGTGGACCTTTCCATAACTTCTCCTTGGGCATCAGCAGGTCACCTTGGAGCCCTTGTCTCCAAGGTATGGGGGGGGCTGGATTCATTGGGATGCCATCCCTCTCTCTTTCTGAGCAGTTTGGGGGTACCCCTTACCCTTGGCGCAAGACACTGAACCGAATGCTTGAACCCGCCTCTTGGGAGTTAAATCCTGCCCTGGCTTCTGGGCCTGGAAGGACAGATGGTATGAGACCTGAGGCAGGGCCCCTCCAAGCACGTCCATCCACTGGTGTTCTTGTCCAACAGAATGGGCCCCAGGCCCGCTTCCATTCCCGGGAAGCTTGGACCGGTCAGGGGAAGATGGCCCATCTGGAGGCGGAGGGTCAGGCAGCTTGGGAGGTCCCACATTCTCCACCATCCAGGTCTGGCTCCCTGCAGTAACTAGATTTTCTTGATCATTGAGGAAGCTATCCCTTCTTCTGTGGGCCGACTCCTCTTGTTCTGTCCCCAGAATGAAACACGAAGGAGGATGCTTGCATTGGAGTGGGGGGAGCTGCAAGTCAGGCTCTGTCCCCCCTCCCTGGGCTCAGACTCCCAAGGAGGCTCTTACCTGGGGTGGGCTGGGCGGTGCAGAAGAGCAGAGTGGGCAAGCCTGCAGAGGGTGACCGTGGAAGGCCCAGCATTTACAATGGGGCAAGGGGAGGCCAGACAGCTGCCGCTGACCCACACTCTGCTCTTAAAGGGCTCACACTCTCACTTAGAATGAGAGGATTCTAGGCTTGGGGAGTCTTCTTGAGGGAAGGAAGTGAGGGCAGGTTCCAAGGGAGGAAGGCTTGGTAAGGAATCTTAGGGGAAGAGGCAAGGAGATGGCATGGGGTGGGGAAGGGGGAGTTCAGAGAAGGAGGAAGGGGATCTAAGGGGATAAAGGCAAGAAAAGGGGGCAGGCAAATGTTAGAGGAGGAAGAGGAGGGAGAGGCAGGTCCAGGTCACAGGGAGATGGAACCCGGATGGGAAAGGGAAGGGAGGATGAGAGGAGGAAGAAAGTGGGAAGAGGGAGGAAGGGGATCCCAGGGAGAAGAAAGGGATCAGGGCAAGAGAAAAGAGCCTTTGCTAAAGGGGCTAAAGGAAGGAGGTCACAGCAGTGGGACAGAGCTGGGTCCGGAGGAGACAGAGAAAGCTCCAGGGGGGTCTTGTGGGATCCTTCAGGTTCTCTATCTAGTCCTGCGGACTTTGAAGTGGCTGAGGGGGCCGAGGCCGTCAGGCAGAGGCCGGGAGGAGAGAGGGCAGGGCAGCCACCTTCTTCCACGGAAGAAAACGTCCTTTTGGGCTTGCGACCTAGACCACCCTATACTGGAGGGAGATACAGCTGACTCCAAGGGTCACCTCTCCAAGGGACTGAGAGGAAGAGAACAGAAGAGGAAGGGGTAGGGGAAGGAAGATGGATGGGGGGTGGGAGGGGTGAGATCTGGGGGCACGGGGTGGGCCGTGGACCTTGAGAGGGACTTACAGGAAGGACTTCATGTCCAAGCCTCGGTTTCGAATCTGCCCCACAACGTGGTCCCAGCTGCCTGGGTTGGAGCGGCCGCGGCCCCCAGCTGCCGCCCGGTACTTGGAACCGGCCGCAGTGCCCTGGCGGGCCTGGCCCCGGCCCTGAGCTCGGGGATTGGTGGCGGCCGGGGCCGGGCCCGTGTGGGCCTGGAGCTGCCCCAGGCTCTGGCTGGTGGTAGGCTGGCTGGGCTGCCGGCCCCTCTGGTGCTGACTCAGTGGCTGCTGGAGGCTCTGCTGCCGAAGCAGGGTGCGGGGTCGCTGGCATTTCGGGTCCCCCGCCGAGCTGGGGATATACTCTAGAGTAGTGGCCGTGGACAAGGTGGAATCCTCGAAACTTGGGGCCGGCAGCGGCACAGGAGGAGGAGGAGAGGAGAGAAAGGAGAAGCAGATGAAGGAATCAAAGTGGAGAAAAAGGCCAGGACCATGATCAGGAGGGCCCAGGGCAGGGCGCGCTCCGCTGGACCTCTCGGGCCTCCATCCCAGGTCATCGCCGCGCCACGCTGGCCACTCGCTGCAAAGCCGCACCTCCAAGGCCACTCCGCCCTCCCGAGCCCCCCACCCTGCTTGGCTCCCCTCCCTCCCGGCCGGCCCCCTTCCTAGCCCCAGCTCTGGCTTCCCTGGGCAGCAACTGCCGCCCAGGTAACGGGGACGCCTTGGCAGCTGCGTGATGAAGGGGGATCCTCACGCTGGGAGACTCTGCCAGTAGAGTGCAGGGGGAGCGGGTGTCCTCCTCACTCCTTCATTCGGGTTCACCCCGAACCGGACTGTGGGGACTGTATTTCTCACAGGAACATGGCAGGAAGGGGCCTTGGATAACCATCCGGGCCCAGGAGCTCATTTTATATAAAGAAGAAACTGAGGTTCAGGGTAACACTGGAGACAATCCCCTCATCACTGAGTAACGTTGCCTCCTGTCCAGGGCGAAGCATCCACCCCGGCTCTCGGATGAGCCTCCTGGGGCAGGGGCCCAATCTGAGCTCGGGGACTGAGCTCTAAATGCCCTTTTCTCTTAAATCCTATCGCCCTAGTTCCTAGCACCACACTCGCTAAAACAGCCGCGAGATACCCACCCATTTCCACTTTGGGTGAAGTTAGACTCCATTCTGGAGATCAACTAGTACAATCTCCCCATTTTACAGAGGGGGAAACAGAGCCACGAGATTTAAAGCTAATTCTTTGGGATGCTAAGCCGAGCCTTTGATCCATGTTAGAGCTTCAGGAGACCTCAGAAAGAACATCTCAATCGGTGCCCTAGGCTGGTCACGCACAGCCAGGCCCATTCACTCAAAATCTGGTGTTATCTCAGGTATGGAGCTTAGGTTACTTAAAAAAAAAAGAACTTTCCCCGCTCCAAACTTGTTAGCTTTGTCCCAGGAGGGGGATCATAGAGGGGCGAGGCCCTTCAAGGGTCCCCCTGCCCACTCTCCTCCCTATGGGAGGCACTGAATCCAACCAGGCTGCAAGACTATGAAGATCTCCTTTGAGAGCAGAGAGACGGTCTCACTGCCATTATTGGTGAGAAGGGAGGCGGCAGGAGGCCCAGGTGAGGGGCTGGTACTGTTGCCCCTCCTGTAGGGGGGAAAGGCTCCCCCGGACTTCTGGACATTTTCCAGGACCCTGAAGAGGTCTTGCCTCCTTGCAAGGTTAGACAGTTATCTCAGCCCTACGAGCTTCATCTTTCTGGATCTGTCTCCACTTTTCTGAGGATATTGAACTAGGTAAGCTCAGAGATTCCACACTGCTCTAGTACATTCCCCGTACTAGATTTGAGAGTCCCTCCCAGCTTGGCCTTCACGTTCCAAAGTTCTTCCCAGCTCTTCCCATCCAGCTCTGACTTTCTGGACATCTTCTCAGCGCTAATGTTCTGCGTTCTGTGCTTCTCCTTCCCTGATATTCTGCAGATCCTTTGGGTTCTGATATCCCACATTCTAGGGCCTTCCCAGCTCTATCATCCTGTACCATGGGCTTCTATGAGAACAGAACCTCCTCTTTCCTGATCCCTCTGAGTACAAGGGTCTGTCCAGGAAATTTTGGAGAACTTTGGTCCCTCGGTCTTCAGTTTTCATATCCCTGGGCTAAGACGGGGAGCCAGAGGCAACCCCGCGGACTTCAGACTTGGCCAAGGGAAGCCCCTCCCCCTCAGGTCCTAAGGGATACCCATTCATCAGCCAGTTGCCAAGGCTCCACCTGCCCCTCCCCTCCACCCCCAACCTGGGCCAACTATTAATGCTGGAAGGCAATGGTTAAGCTGCCCCTCTGGGCGAAAGAGAGAGAGAGAGAGAGAGAGAGAGAGAGAGAGAGAGAGAGAGAGAGAGAGAAGAGAGAGAGAGAACAAGAACAAGAACAAAAGAAAAGAGAAATAGAATGAAAGAGAAGAAAGCAAAACACAGTCTCAGCAGAGAGCCTGCTGCCCTCGGGGACCCAGGAGCTGTCAGCAACAGGCTGGTACCAGCTTGGACAAGGCCCTCAGCTCTCCAGCCAGTGGCAATAAAAGGCACAGTGCCAGGCCAGGTAGTCCGGCAGTTCCCTGGGGCAGGACAGAGGCAGAGGCCTGACACTACAGCTTCTTCTTCCTCCTCCTCCTCCTCCTCCTCTTCCTTGACCTCATTTTGGGTTTCCTATCACATCCTAAATTAGTCCAATTTACAACCTCTCAGTCACAGGAGACTAAAATTGGTACTTCTAGGCCCTGAGCCAGTGGAGAGCATCCAGGCCTGGCTGTGGAAATTGCAAAGTGCCAGGCCCAAGTTGATCTCCTGGAGAGCGGGCCGGGCTGGCCGGTAGCTCGGGCTGCCTGACTCTGAAAGGGCAGGGGATGGGAGGCTCAGGGCTTTGGCTTCCTCTTGGCCAGTCTGGAGGGAAAGCAATGAGCAAACCTGCTCGAGGCTCGGTCCTTTGGCCCAGGGGGCACAAAGGCTGCGGGCAGACTACGGGTGGAGGAGCGGACTGTCTCAGGAGAGTGATGTGCCCCCCAACGCTGGTGCAAGGGCTCTAGGATGGCCAAAGGGCCGAGGAAGGGGTAGCCTGCTTGCTGGGAACTAGGGAGGGAGCACTTCCATCTAGTGAGAGTGCTGAGAATGAGCCGTTCCAAGAGCTGGGAACGGAACTTCCATCCTGACAGCTGCCTTGAATGGGAACGGTCCAACTGCGGAGGATTGGAGGGTCCCATCTATCGAAGATGAGGCTGTCTCAGCCCGCAGGGAGCGAGGCGGTCCCGAACACTGAGCAGGGGGCAACCTATCTCAGTGGTCAACGACTCTGGTGCGAGGCCACACCGGGACCGTCCGCTTGGGGGGTAGTTCGAGTGCCAATAAAGGGAAAGCTGAGGCCAGAGCCCCCAATAATTCCAATTGGACACAAGGACAGCTCACTGACCAAGACTGAGACAGCCGATGGGATGGTTGAGATGAGGATGAACCGACCAAAGGGGGACAGCCCGGACGCCGAGCTCAGACAAGCCGGGGCAGACGGCACGATGGGACGACCAAGAATGGGGCGAGCCAATGGATTAGCCCAATGGTAGGAAATGGACCATGAGAGAAGGCCGGGGGGCCTTCCGTGAGAAGGCTTGGCCATCAATGGATATGGGAGTAAACGATGGCAGAGGATGGGACGGCCCGGCCGGCGGAGATGGGATGGTCCGACGGAGAAGGCCACGGGCCAGAATACGATGAGCTCGGCGGGCTGGAATGAGGCCGCCCGGGATGGATGGACTGGCAAAGAGAGAGACCAGCGTCTGATGGGAACAGAAGAAAGGGGCAGCAGCCAGATGCCAGAGCGGGCCGGGGCGGCCCGAGGGCCGGGGGTGGGGGGCCGACACCGGGTGCCCCTCGCGCCACCACGTCCACCCCGGGGGGGCAGCCGGGCGCCCGGCTCGCTCCGGCCGCGGTGCGCTCTCACTCACTTGGACCGGCTGAGCTTCCCTGTGGCGAGGTGGCTCTGCACCGTGTGCCATCGGCCTCTCCCCGCCTTCCCATTGCCGGGCTCGCTGTGGGCAGACACGCTGCTCCTCATGGCGTCCTCTGCGGGCAGCGGCGGAGGCGGCGCCTGCTTCTCCCCTGGCCGGCCTTCCCGTTCCACCGCCAGCCCCGCTGCGGCGGCCACTCTGGCGCCTGCCAGGAGGGTGCCACTGGAGGCCGGGCGGCCCGGCCGGAGGAGTGCCAGGCGGGGGGGAGAGCGGACCGTACACGGGGGGTGGGGGGGGAGGAGGAGGAGAACAAAAACAGATAAAAGGAAGAGAGAGACAGAGAGAGAGGAGGAGAGAGACGGACAGACAAGAGACAGACAGAGAGAGAGAGAGAGACATCAGCACTGCAAATGGGCCAACTGAGCCTGCGGAGAGGAGAGAGAGGGCGTGGGGGGAGAGAACAACGCACCACGACAACGGAGGGGGGCCCTCCCACCGCCTGGTGCGGGGGCCTCGGGGGTGGGGGGAGGGCAGCCGCCTCCAACTCTATCCCACAGGACAACGGAGGGTTAACGACGGAGGAGCGGGCTGTCCAGGAGAGGAGGCCCCAGGCAGGGAGAAAGAGAGAGCCAAGTTAGTGAGAGAGCTTCACCATCCATCACCACCGCCACCAGCCACCAACCACCGACCTCTGACCACTGACCACCGACCACCGACCACCAACCAGCAGCAGCAGCAGCAGCGGCAGCGGCAGCAGCGCAGCAGCAGCAGCCACAACACACCAGCGGGGAGAGAAACAGAGGCAGAGCCACGCGTCGAGAAGGGGGACGCCAAAACGGGCAACCCCGTCCTGACCGGGGGGGAGATAGGCCGGCCGGGGGGGCGGAAGGCCCACCTAGGCCGGGGAGAAGGGCCGCCCGGCCAGGGGGAGGAAGACCCACCTAGGCCTCTCCTGAGTGGCTGGCCCTGGGGGATGGAGGCAGGCGGGGAGGCCGGGAGAGGGAGGGGTTGCTCGTCTCCATGGTCACTCTGTCCATGGGGTGGACGGGGAGGGGGTGGGGGGGACAAAGAGAAGGGGGGCGGGGGTGCGCATATACTCAGTAAATATCAAATCAGGTAAAGAAACTCACTTGAGGGACAGGCGTGGATCACCATAAGGGGCGTAAGGTGAAATGTTTAGGATAAACTCCTTGGGAGGGTAGGAGCTCCATTTCTGCTGCACTGTGCTCTCATTGTTATTCCAAAATTCTCTGTCTACATCACTAGAGGGGCAAAGAGAGAGGGAAGAAAACAGGGAGATACAAGAAGCAAAAATCCGTAGTCCTGCGAGGGAGGAACCAGGAGCTGAGCCCTTGGTGGCCTGGGAGGCGGGGCGGGCTGGGAGGGCGGGGGCTCCTGTGGAAGAAAGGCCCCCCCACCCCGCACACTCAGCACACAACCCGCATCCACAGGGTCAGCACACACACACACACACACACACACACACACACACACACACACAGGCAGAGGGGAAGGGAGGCGGGTGCCGGGCCGAGTCCCCGTGGGCAGACAGGTACCCCACACTTTTGGAAGCTGGTGGGAGAGAGAGAGAAAGAAAGAGAGAGAAAGAGAGAGAGAGAGAGAGAGAGAGAGAGAGAGAGAGAGAGAGAGAGAGAGAGAGAGAGAGAGAGAGAGAGAGAGAGAGAGAGAGAGAAAGCCCCCGGGGTGGGAGGTCAGCTTCTACTGCTCCTGGCCTCTCCCGTGGAGCCCCCGGCCCCCTTCCTCCCCAGGGGCCACCATTGGCTCAGGATCATGGGATCAGGGCCCTCAGAAGCAGGTAGTCCAACCCCCTCATCCTCTGGAAGGGGAAACAGGCCACAGAGGGGGGAGTTATCAGGGCAAGGTCATGGACATTGTAAGTTACAGTCAGGATTGGAACCCAGACTTGGACTTGGAAGTCCAAACCTTCTCCCAGTACCACTCTACTTCAAACTGACCAATTCTCTCCTTCCCAAGAATTCTTTTTCTTTTTTCCCAGAATTCCTCTTCCTCCCTTTTGGCCCTTCCGGGATGGGCCCATCTCTTCCCCTAAAGGAAACTTCATCCTTTGTACTCATATCCCACACATAGGAGGCGCTTAATAAATGACTATAATAAATGTTATTCTTGGAGATACCAAGGCTGGAGAAGGACCCTAATGACACAAGCCTCTGTGTTCCTCAGGAAATTTCCTCTCTCCTTAGGATTGTCAGTGGGGCAGTGCGTGAGTATGTGTGTGTGTGTGTGTGTGTGTGTGTGAGTGTGTGTGTGTGTGTGTGTGTGTGTGTGTGTGAGTGTGTGTGTGTGTGAGTGTGTGTGTGAGTGTGTGTGAGTGTGAGTGTGTGTGAGTGTGTGTGTGTGTGTGTGTGTGAGTGTGTGTGAGTGTGAGTGTGTGTGAGTGTGTGTGTGTGTGAGTGTGTGTGTGTGTGTGAGTGTGAGTGTGTGTGTGTGTGTGTGTGTGTGTGTGAGAGACTTTTCTGGGATTCAGACTGAGAGCCAAAGGGCCCCTGAAGCTCCAGCCCACACCAGCTTCCCCCCCCCCCCAGCCCAGGTCTTGTGCCTTGGGACCAGGGCAGGAAACTGAAGTTTCCTGGCGCCCACCATACTTTGTCAGACCACGATTCAAAGGAAAGTCGCCCCCCAGCACTTCACGGGTCAGGTGACCACTTCCCCGGCCACCGGAGTGAGGCAGGACCAGGGGTCTAGCTCAGAGGCAGCGAGAGCAGAAGGCTGGGCAGGAGAGGGGGAGCCTGGATGCCGCTCAGATTGAGGGTCCGCTGAGAATTTACACTGAAAAGGGCGAGAAGGCGGCTGGGCTGACAGATATAGGAGGGAGCCCAAGGGGCTCTAGGATGTCAGAGCAGGGTTTAGGCTAGGCAGCCATGCTCCCCACCAGGGCTCAGGGGGGCTGGAGCGGTCCAGGTCCCTCTTTACGGGTCAGAGAGGCCCTGCTGGGGGTGGAGAGTAGGAAGGGAAGGTCATAAAGGCAAAAGGAGAACTGGGGAGGACCTTTATGGGATCCAAGCTTTAGGGCCAGGAGAGACCGTCAAGATCTTACATAATCTTAGAAGCGAGATTTGAACCCAGGTGTTCTGATTCCAAAATCAGTGGTCCTGCTGCTCCAGACGACATTCTCTGGAAATGGTGCAAGCAACAAGAACCCGGGAAGAAGGGGCTTCATCTCTACCCTCCTGAACCCCCAGAGATCAAGGACGGGGGACTCCCTTTCCTGCCAAAGCTCCAGCCCCTTGAGCGTCAGGAAAGCCAGGGGATCTCGGGTTTGTGGAAACGGAAATCCACGTGACCTCACTTGGGACAGGGCGGAGAGGATTTAGGGGGCAAAGGTTGGATGAGGCTGGAGAATGGGGAAGAGATCGGGCACAGCCCTTGGGGTACCTCCTACACCCAGCTCCCAGGCTCTGGAGGCAAAGGAGCCAGAGCTCCATAATGGGCTGGGAACTCTTGGGGTGGGACGGGGTTGACAGAGCTGGGCAAGAGCACAGGTCGTGGTGAAGGCCCTTGTGGATGGACGCCCCCGTCTCCTTCCCCACTCAGCCCGGGTGTTACTGAAGCCCATTTATCCGGGTTTTCAAACTCTCAGTTCAGATACTGAGATCTCTCATCTCCCTCCCCCAGGCCATGGGACTGTCCATGGTGCTGAAGTCTAGGTTCAGCCCCTAGGACAAAGTCCCCTACTCTCAAGGATCCAGGCAGGGGTCCTCAAACTTTTTAAACAGAGGGCCAATTCCCTGTCCCTCAGACTGTTGGAAGCCGGACTAAAAACAACAGCTCCCACTCTGTCTCCGCCCCTCGGCCCACAACCCGGCGGGCTGCATAAACGTCCTCAGCAGGTGCATATGGCCTGCAGGCCGTAGTTTGAGACCCCCTGATCCAGAGAATGACCCTCCTGAAGAGGGGAAGATGTCAGCCAGGAGGAACCTCACCCAACATGAGCTTCTTGGGGGAAAAGCCCAGCTCTGTCATGGCCCTGAAAGTTGGGGGAGAGTTGGCAGTCCCTCTGCTGTGTAGCCTCTTCCCCACCCCCATCCCCATCTCTACAGCATGGATACTCACAACTTACCCCCCCAACCCCTTGGAGAGAACCTGGAGCTGGGGTCTCATCATCACAACATGGGGAGCTTACGCTCTGATCAGCTCAAGCCTGCTGAAGGGGGTGGGTAAGGATGGAGCCTGCGGCCAAAATACAAAGGCCTGCAAGACGGGTGGTTGGGGGGTCCTACATGCCTGACAGGGGAGACCCAGACCACACAGGTGCAGAACAACCCAGACCTGACTCATGCCTGGGGCCAGGGCCCCCCGTGGACACCAACCCCAGCTAGTCCGTCCAGGATGCTTTCCCTTGCCCCTATCTGTGGGAAACAAAGCCATGCTCTGGCCTCTGCCAGACTCCAGCCCTGGAGGCTAGGGAATGGATTCCCATCATCCCAGAGCCAGGGACCCTTGCCCATAGCTCTCCTGGAGGCTGGGGGCTGGGCAATGGGAAGGCAGCTCCAAAATTCTGCTCCGGGGCACCCGGGCTCAGCCAGCCCAACATCAGAAAGGCCGGGCCCTCAGTGTCTCTGGATATCCGAGCTCCCGGCTCTGAAGCCAAGAGCCGTCCAACAGAGCAGAGGTCGCTTCCAAGGTGGCCTGTGGCTGCTTCTTGGGGAGCAGTGATGCCCTTTCTTTATTCACCCCCACCCCGATCCTCCCTGGCTTCAGTGAAATCTAGGCCTGGAGCCAGGTCTGAGTGTGGAAGGAGAGGGAAGAGCAGCAGGAGGAAAGGGAACCATGAAAGGGGGATACAGGATAAGGGTACAGGATAAGGATGGCAGAGGAGAAAACCGTGGGGGAAGAGAGAGGAGGGGAGATGGAGAAAGGAGGGAAGGGAGGAAGAGGGAAGGATGAAGAAGGTGGGGACAAAATGTGGGCAGGGAGTCAGGAGTGAGGAAGTCCCGCCCCGGCCTCTGGCTGGGAAGCTGTTCCCTGAGCCTCCAGCCCAGGGGCCCCAGCTGGCAGGACATGAGGGAGGACAGAGGGGGAGGAAGCCAGCTGGAGAGTGAGAGAGAGAGGCCCTTGTTACACTGCCCATTGGGCCAAGAACCCCCGCAGAACCTCAGGAAGGGTCTCAGTCCAGCTGGGACTCACAGCCCCACTAGGGACCCCAGGGTCTTCTCCTATAGGTCAGCTCGGAGAACAGAGGTGCTCCTTAATTCAGGGCGAGGGGACACTGCAGTTCTGGTCTGGGGCGGGGGCTCTGCAGGGGAAGATCTGGGAACAGACCCCCAGCCAGGTTCAAACACAGCAAAGGAAGCTTCCAGACTTCTGAGAGACGGGGGAGGGAAATGGACAGGGGTCTTGGGGAGGAAGGAAGAAACACTGAGTAGCTTCTCCATCCCATCTTCCCTTCAGAACCCGGCCAGTCACAGGGAGGGGGAAGATCTCCCCCAAATTTTTTATGATGTCTACAAGCTGGGAAGTGCTTGGGAAAGGCAAGGAAAAGTCATACCCACTTTATAGATGAGAAAACCAAGTCCCAGTTCAGTTAGCAAGTCACAATCTGGAGCCCAGACCCCCTCCCTGACTTCAAAATCCTCAGCCCTGTCTACTGTACATCGGCATTCTTGGGGCCTGGGGCAGTGGGTGCATGTGCAGGAGGCTTGGGGTGTCATGGCTGCTGGGAGGGGGCATTAGACAGGTTAATTCTAAGGGAAACACTATGGACAGGGCAGAGGTGTCTGAGGGAGAAGGGCTCCGAGTGGCGGGAAGGGGGAGTGTCAGGGCGAGGCTCTGGAAGGGGATGTGGAGGTGGGGTGCCTTGTAGGGGGGTGGATGTAGGTAGGGAGAGACATTCATGGCAGAGAAGTCTGTGTGTGGCAGGGAAAGGTAAGAGAATGGGAGTTAAAAAGAAGGGGGTTTCAGGGCAAAGTTTGGGGGGACAGGGAGATGTGGGACCCCTGTTAGGGGTGGTGGGGGAAGTCTTGTGTGGCAGGGAAAGATAAGAAGATGGGAGAAAAAAGAAGGGGGGTGTCAGGGCAAGGTTCTGAAAGGGGTGCTTTGTGGGGGGTAGATGTAGGTAGGGGGAGACGTTCATGGCAGAGAAGTCTGTATGTGGCAGGGAAAGGGAAGAGGACGGGGCGGGGGTGGAAGGAGAGCCGTGGGGACACCTCTCACCTCAGTGGCCGGCTGCCTCGACGCCCCTGCCCCACCAGCCGATTTGGCCCACCCCACACTCCCCTGGGCACCTACTTGATAGCCTTCTTCTCACTGCGCCCACGCCCAGAGTCTGGGGTGCCCACGGTCTCTAGGGAATTCTTGTAGCGTTTGCCCTGTGAAGAGAATAGCAGGTTCACTCAAAGAGGAATCTCACAAAGCAAAAGGGGCCTCAGAGGCCTTCAAATAAATATTTTACAGATGGGTAAACTGAGGCAAAGATCAGGCAGCAAACGCCTGGAAAAGTGGGACCCCAGCCCAGGCCTTCCTGCCTCCAAATCCTGCCCGGCAGGAAGCCCCACTCTCCAGGGCTCCTGAACGTGGCTATTCCAGGCCAAGCAGCAAGGAGGTACAATGGGCAGGAGGGAAAACTTGAGTTCCAGTTTCTCTTTTGTCAGGCTCTTTGTGACCTTGGGCTAGTCACTCCTCAGGGCCCAGGGAGCTGCTCCAAGACCCAGAAGGGCTGAAATCTTAGCTGAGGGAGGCAGCCCCCAGTGCGATCTAACCCAAAGCAACAATGCATTTCCTGAGCACCTACTATGTGACGGTCTCCGAAAAGGCAGGGAGCTGAGAGATGGGTGCGCACTGTGGCAGAACCACTGGTGCTTTTGCTCCAGGAACCTGAGGCCAGTAGCCCCTCAAAATTCCAAGCCAGCTAGCCAGGATGGGATTTAGGGGAGCGAAGGGTGAAGGGTTTTGTTTCACCCTCTGCACCTCATTAGTGAAACAGGCCTGTCCCCTGGAACACGGAAGAAGGGAGGCCTCGAAACACCAGAGAATGAGCAGGGGGGCCCGGGCGACCTGAGACATGATCATTGCGGGCCTCAGTTTCCCCATCTGTAAAAATCTCTTCCTGCTCTAAGCCGACACTCTCATGAGCCACGATTTCAGAGCCAAAACCTTGCCCAGCCCCGGTTTTGTAGAGGAAAGCACGTGAGACCCAGAAGTTTTTCTTAACAATGAGTTTCTGGGAAGTGGAATGGGATGGCTGGCCACTTATTGGGTGAAAAGCCAGGACTCTGGGACCAGGGACTCATCATCGCTTGTGGGCCTCGAACTCGGGCCCTCTGCCTCGAAGTCCCTGCGCTCCGTTGGATGGCAGGTTGGCTCTGCTCCCAGGCCCGGGCCTGTTCTCCCAGCCCCCAGGGCCCTGGCCAGGCTCCCAGACGCACAGCTCCACTCTCCATGGACAGACGGCTCTCCGGCGCCCCGGCCCAGCCACGTCACGCTGCCCACGTCACCGCCCCCGGATGGCGTGGGCAGCAGCCCCACAGGCCTGGCAGGGGCCGGTGACGCGAGCAGCTGGGCCAGGGAGGCCGGAGGGCCGTTGGCTTTCCACTAGGTCTGGGCGGGCGGCCGCTGCCCCGGACAGACCCCAGAGGCCGGCCACTGCTCGGGCTTACAGCCCCCGGGTCCTGACACCTCGGACCACAAGGGTGTGGGATTCCGCAGGGGAGCACCTACTTGCTCCTTGCTGAGGAAACTGAGGTTTCCTCTAGTCCCAAACTGTTTCAGGATCTGAAGCCGGAGGGCAGATGGCTTCCCCGAGAAGTTTGCCCAAGATCTCAAACAGCAAACAGCAGGCCCGGACTCGGGCCCTCTGACCCTAAACTCTCTCAATGAGCCCGGAGGGTGTGGGAGGAGGGGGCAGAGCTCGCAATCCCTCCCTCTCTGAATCTGCTGGGGGGGCACAGAGGAGGTCCGGCCTCCCAGAAGACCCATTGTGGGAACGGGATCCAGTGGGAGGATCTGCACCTGGGGAGGGCTGGAAATCTCATTTTACAGATGGGGCCTTGGGAGGAGGGGCCAAGGTCACACAGAGTCACACAGAAGCAAGTCAGCAGATCCCGGGTTCGAATCCCAAGCTTCTGCCTCCCATCTGAACCTTCCTGTCCCTCAGCAGCCCCAGCGGCTGGGGGAGGTGAGCCAGCAGGCTGGGGGGGGGCAGAGCAAAGGGTCCCTGGCGGGGCCGGCCGGGAAGGGGGGCAGGCAGCAGGACTGCGGTGCTGCTGGCGGAGGAGGAGGGACCTGCATCGGAGGAAGGTGAGTTCTGTTCACCTTCTCAGTTGGGTTTCTAAATATAGCCTCCTGCGGAGCCCGGTGCCATTAACATTCCTCCCGGCCACCCGGCACCCCACATGCATACCGATGACAACGATGGGCTGAGCCCAGAACCGCACGGACGCTCTCCCCTCCCCCGGCACCGGGCGGGGGCCGAGAGCCAGGACCTCACTGCGGGATCCCAGGGTGGCCGCTGGCCAAGGCCCGCTGACTCCCCGATGCCCGAGGACGGACACTGGCCGTGCGGGGAGAAGGGGGGCCGCCCTGGGCTCGGCTGGCTCCCCGGCCCCGCGAGCACCAGCTGCTGGCTCTGAGCGCTCCGGCCTCCCGGCACCCAAACACACACCTCTTCCAACAGCCCGTAATACGGGCCCACAACACCCAATTATCCCGTCCTCCCCAGAGCAAACAGAAGACGCGCCCACAGATGCTCCCTCCAGCTGCAGCCCCTCCATGAGCCGATGCAGTCCCCGCCGAGGCCGGCAGCTGGAAGGGACACCCGATGTGGGGGGGGGCTCTGCTGCCCCCTCCCCCAGGGTCAGCTCCTTGTGGGCCTCGCTCTGCCCTTGAGAGTGACCTGAAACCATCCCGCCTCCGGGCCGAGAGCCTCAAACTGAAGCCTGGCCCATCTCAGAAGTCCCTGATGTTGTGGGGCTGACATTCTGTGCTCTAAGGGGGCTCCAGGTCGAATATTCTCCACTGGAAGGACCCAACAGAACCCCAGCTTTGCTGACTCTCCTGGGCTAGTGTCCGAAGCCTTACACTAGAGGAGCCTGGTCTCCTCCTGGCCGGCTGATGAGTCCTGGAGACTGCTTGAGACCGCAATCCCTACTTGAACCCAAGCGCCCTCGCCCCATCCCCATGGGGCCCAAAGGCCTCTGGGATTGGGGGACCCATTCCCCTCTGACGCAGCCTGGCTCATTCTTTTTCTTGGCAAGGCAATCAGGATTAAGTGATTTGCCCAGGGTCGTACGGCTAGTATGAGGCTGGACTGGAACTCAGCAATTCCATATTTTAACCTTTATGCCAGCTAGAAGCCCACCCCCAAGAGACTTCTGGCTGGGAACTCCCATAATCAGTCAACAAACGTGTGACCTTGGCAAGGTATTACCCCTGCGATCACGGGCAAGTCATTTGTCCCTGGGCCAGCTGGGGTCCTGGCCAATAGAGCGACGGGGTCGGACTGGAAAGCCCCCGAGGACCCCAGGTCCTCAAAACTGAGCCTCCTACAGACCCCCGGCTCCCCCTCCCTCCCAGGAGCTTCCTCTAGTTCTTGGTCTGCCAGCAGCCCCTCCCCTTGTCACGCGTCTCTTGGCCAAAAAGTGGGTGACTTCCGTCTAAGATCCAGCCAGCCCTCCCCAGGCTCACACAACTGTCCCTTTCTCTCAAAGAGGCTTCCCAGGGGCTTCCTGCCGGGCTCCAGGAGGGCAGAGGATGTTCTGCTCTGGGGAGAAGCAGGGAAGGGCAGGGGGCAAAACCACGAGGAAAACACCAAGGGGACCTGGCCCAGCTGACATCAGAGAGTGAGGAAACGGCTCCCCCCCCACACCCCCGCCTGCTTCCAAGAGAGTCAGCAAGGGGGGTCGCCCGAGCTGGGCCGAGCTGGAAAAAGCCGGCTAGAGATTAAGGAAGTTATTAATGTTCGGAAATGGGATCTGCAAGCATGGGGCTGTCACGTCATTCTGCTGAGGGGATGGGCAACCGGAGCCTTGTGGCTGGGAGCTCCAGGGGGCTAGTGAGAGGGAGCCAAGGGCTAGGTGGGTACACGGGAGGGGACAGTGGCTTCCAAGTGTCCGAGGAGAGAAGGAAGGAGTGGTCTTGGCCAGAGACGCTGAGCTCTGCTCTGTGGTCTGGCATCCCACACCACCCACTTAAGCAGCCCAGGCTCCAGGCCCACTACCGCCCAGCCATCCGGCTGCAGTCCCCGGCCCGATGGGAAGGCTGCCTGTCCTTCTCACCTTCCCGGGCCACCAGGCGCCAGCCTGTCCTGCCTGTCACCTCTGCCTCTGGGGACCCAGCCAGCTTTGAGGTCTGCCCTGACAAGCAGTGCCTGGCCCAGGCAAAGGCTGCAGGCTTGAGCCCAGACTAGGGGAAGCTGGGATTGGGGGGGGCTCATCTGGAGTCTGGACCCCTCAAAACTGATTCTGCAGTGAGAACACCACTGGCCCCTCCTTAACTTCACAGCAAGTGAGAGCCCTCCACAGCAACATACATCACAGCAACTCTCACACAGTCAGCCCCATGAACACGGGTGGGTCCCAACCCTCAGTGACCTAGTCTCTGACCTGCTACTGCCCAGGAAAAGTCCAGCTCTCCACCTTTTGCTGACTGACTGGCTCCTCACCTTTTGGGGAAATTGCCCAATTAACAAGAATTTAAGAACCTACTATGCGCCAGGCACTGCTAAGTAAGTAAGTGGCACTTCTGCTTGCCTTTCTGACCATGAGGATTGTGGGGTGGGACCTCAGTGGTCAGAGCTCTGGCTTTTGGATCAGAACTCCTAAGGCCTCCCCTCGGTCCATTCTCAAGCCCTGTCCCTCCCCCCTCTAGGTCCCAGCCAAATGAGCTGACTTGCTATTCCCCTTCTAGGACATCCCATGTCCCTCCTTCAAACCTTTGCACAGACCATCTCCCCTCCCCCCTAGGCAGCCTCCTCCTCCTCCTCCTAGCCCCACAGAATCCCCGGCTAATTCCGAACCCTCCCCCAGTTGTGTCGCGTTCATTCAGCTGTGTGTCCAATGGAGTGTAAACTACTTGAGCTTAGAAACTATTTGCTTCCCGGTTTCTGCGCCCATCCCCACGCCCAGCCCAGCACCCAACCCCTCTCCCAGCCCCGCGCCCGGCCCCTTACCCCGCACATAGCAGTCTCTGATAGGGCCGGGACCTGTGATTTCACACATGTAGGGAGCTCCCAATAATTCAATTTAAGACCTCAGTTCCATAAATATTTATTAAGCACCTACTATGTGTCAGGTCCTGGGTCAAGCTAAAATAGGGCTTCCATCTGCCAATAGACCAGCCCTTGTCCTGAAACTTAATATTATGTGTAAATCCAGTTGTAACACTCCCTTAACACTGTTCTGAATTCCCAGTCTCCCTCCTTCCCTGGGACAGAAGCAATGTGATGGAGGGAGCCGATGTTTCTTCTCCTAAGCCCGTTTCCAGCAGAGTCGTGTTTGAAAAGGAGACTGGGGCCAAACGGAAGGGGAGACAGGCTGGCCGGCAGATGTGTGAGCCACTCTCCAGGCATTACTTTATCAGTCCTTACAGGGCTCTCGTGATCCCCTTTTGCAGAGAGGGAAATTGAGGCTAGATGGAAGAGGTTTAGGGGCTTGCTGAGGGTCCCACTATCAGCGTGGATCTTGGGATTGGAACTCAAGTTTTTCTTTCAACTTGTTGTACTGACTATAAGAAGTCACCTGTCAACTCTGAGATACCACTACACACCTGTCAGATTGGCTAAGATGACAGGAACAAATAATGATGAATGTTGGAGGGGATGTGGGAAAACTGAAACACTGATACATTGTTGGTGGAGCTGTGAAAGAATCCGGCCATTCTGGAGAGCAATCTGGAATTATGCCCAAAAAGTTATCAAACTGTGCATACCCTTTGACCCAGCAGTGCTGCTATTGGGATTATATCCCAAGGAAATACTGAGAAGGCGGAAAGGGACCTGTATGTGCCAAAATGTTTGTGGCAGCTCTTTTTGTTGTAGCTAGAAACTGGAAAATGAATGGATGCCCATCCATTGGAGAATGGTTGGGTAAATTATGGTATATGAAGGTTATGGAATATTATTGCTCTGTAAGAAATGACCAGCAGGAGGAATACAGAGAGGCCTGGAGAGACTTACATCAACTGATGCTGAGTGAAATGAGCAGAACCAGAAGATCACTATACACTTCAACAACAATACTGTATGAGGATGTATTCTGATGGAAGTGGATATCTTCACCATAGAGAAGATCCAACTCACTTCCAATTGATTAATGATGGACAGAACCAGCTATATCCAGAGAAGGAACACTGGGAAGTGACTGTAAACTGTTAGCACTACTGTCTATCTACCCAGGTTACTTATACCTTCGGAATCTAATACTTAATGTGCAACAAGAAAATGGGATTTACACACAGATATTGTATCTAGGTTATACTGTAGCACATGTAAAATGTATGGGATTACTTACCTGTCATGGGGGGAGGGAGTGGAGGGAGGGAGGGGATAATTTGGAAAAATGAATACAATGGATAATGTTATTTAAAAAATTACTCATGCATATATACTGTGAAAAAATTATAATTATAAAATTTAAAAAAAAAAAAAAAACGAAGTCACCTGTCAGTGAGCGCCCCAAAGAAATAGAAGGAAGGAAGAGTAACTGAAATCAGATGAATATTACTCTCTTGGGGCAGGGGCGGGGCTAAGGCTGAGACGGGGCGGGGCCGGCCTGTCCGCAGCTCTGCCAAG